>NW_028252722.1:600000-1022726 GCF_964263255.1 Lissotriton vulgaris | reverse complement strand
ACTCTCTCTCACTCTCTCTCACTCTCTCACTCTCTCACTCTCTCACTCTCTCACTCTCTCACTCTCTCTCTCTCTCTCTCTCTCTCTCACCATAAGTCAGTTAATGCTGTCAAGGGTTAAGGGGGCGAAAATGATCAGAAGAACTGTACCATGAACATTTGTTTGCAACAAAGGGGGAGATGTCGTGACCCGACAGATGGGATGACAGGACTGGAGGACACTAGGACCCTGTGGGTCATGAGGGAGGTGACCAGGTCATCGGACACCACATCCGGTTAGGGACAGGAAGGACAGTAGATTGACCAGGACGGGCAGCAGGACAGACGTGTATGTGATCAGCTCCAAGAAGAAGTAATAAACAAAGCATTGTGTAACTAACCTGTGTCCTGAGTCGGATGTGCTGCCTGACGCCCACCATAGAGAACACGACATTGCCCAAGGGGCTGCTCCATGACACAAAGGGCATTTAAATATAAAAGAAAAACCCTGGTGTCTAGTGCGCATTCCTGCGCAATCGTGCAGCAGGAATCCTGAAAAGAGACATCTGAGGAAAGGAAAACCCTCAGGGCGTAATACAGGCCTCTGCAGCCCCCGCGGGGGGGGGGGGGGGGGGGCCGAGCTGCAGAAGGTCCCCTCAGCACAATTTTTAGGCCCAAGAACTCCTGATTAAACCCAGAGGAGGGCCCCTCTGTGTACGTGGCAGGGGTGCCCCCTCCATTTTCGTTACGCCACTGAAAATCCTTTCCTCCGATGCCTCGCTTTTTAAACCCCCCCCCCCCCCCCCCCCCCCACCCTCCCAAAGGAGAAACTCTCCTCTCCTCCTTGGACGCGCTGGAGCACGTCCGGTTTCACCTAATGAAGACTGTGCACGGTGCCATGACCTCATTAGATGATGTGGAGGGTGGGCGGGAGCCAGAATGAAGGGCAGCTCACCAGCGCTTCTCCTGTGGGTTGGTGCTTGGACGAGCCGTCCGACGCACGCAAAGGGTTAAATAGGACGGTAAACTCATCACATTACAATGAAGAAATAAATCCCAAACTCTTGAGGGGTTTTCCAAGAGAGAGCCTATGGAGTCTACAATTGGTCTGCCTGGTTGCCTTTTTTTCGAAGTTTTATAAAGCGTGAACTAGGAATCAGAGCGCTTTACATGAGCACCAGTTCCGCTACATAAGACCACCACATTCAATTTTGTTAGGCACTTTGGGCATCTTTGTGTATTTTCGGGAGAAAGTAGATGGTGGCCATTTTTTGCATTCATAATTCGGATATAGTGGTATTCTTCCAGATCACTATTTAGCCGTTTATTCAACAGTACATGATATTCTTTTTCTATCTGTTTTGCAGGGTTTTTTGTTTTGATTGTGTCTAATGTGCTGTATTTCCCAGCTGTCGTTGTGCCTCAAATTAGTAAATTGTCTTGTCCATTAAAATATTACCCCTTTATAAAACCATCTGATAATTAGTGACTCATTGTTCTTTAGAACATTGATATGATTCCAGTCCTTGAATGTTCTATTTCCCCTATCCTTCCATTACTTTTTCCTTCTTAAATTATCCTCTACCACCAACTATGGAAGAGATCAATTGTGTTATCTTCTGGCAATTGTGGCCAATATTTTCTGTTTGCAAACACGGTATATTACAGTGCCCATATTGAATCCCATCATTGCAGATCCGACAGCCAGTATATATATATGTATGTGTATATATAAATATATATGTGTATGTATGTGCGTGTATATATGTATACGTATGTATATACATATGTATGTGTGTGTATATGTGTGTATATATATATATATATATATATATATAGATATAGATATAGATATAGATATATATATATATATATATATATATATATATATATATATATATATATATATATATATATATATAGCACTGTGGCGTTTGCCTCTTTGTAGTTAGGTCAGAGTTTCCATAGGAAGAGTGTTTTCTACTTTGTTAATAACGTTGGTACAGTTTGATACATTTTCACAAAACCTTTCAAGAAAGTTAATCTACCTCCTCTCCTTTTTGGAAACATGTGGGGAGATCCATCAAGCAGGAGCTGAGGGAAAGGAGGGTTTTGCAAAACATGTTTTCCCCATGCAGTTTCCCATAGGACATTTTAGACTGTGCCACAGGGGAAAAATGGCTCAACAAATTTACATCAAATTTGATAGAAAGCTAGATCTTTACTCAAAGCGTGGTTTGTGAGATTTGGATTAAATCTGTTCAACACTTTTTAAGAAATTACGGTTAAAAGAAATCGAGCTATCTGGACAGTTGGTGTCCAGATATGCTCTGATTGACCACTTTAAGGGCAATTGATTAGTTGGTTACAACCTGGACCATATGTTGTGGTAGCCATTACAGAATTCGAGGACATAGAACTTGTGTCCAGAAAGTGATTTAAATGTGGATGGATGGTCCCAAGTGGATCTCTGATTAATTGGCTGGCCATAACATTGACAATGTGGGGTTGCAGCTGTTAAAGGACTCTGGGACATAGTGTGGTATCTTCCATCCTTTGTTCCCCCCGGCGGCTCCGCATGTAATGGAGCTGCTCGCGGTGACATCACATAGAACGTCACCGCGACCAGCGTTCCAAGGCGAGCGCCGGGGACGACTGTGCGAGTTGACTGAGGAGTAAGGCTGTGGCTGAGGTAGTCAGGTTGACACCCATCTCAATAAATTAACCTGAGGTCACTTTCACTGGCGTCTGGATCCTTTCATTGACCAATATCACACTGGCGACGAGGGAAAGTTTGACCTGCGACCTCAACACGCTTGGGTAATAATAACATTTGTAGAAGTGACAACTACTGGAAGAAAAGCGGAACGGAAGCGGATGGTGATGCGCAGAATTAGATTTTTTGGGACACAAGGTGACAGCCGAAGGAATATGCCCTAAAGCCGAGCTCCAGAAGACCATTATAAGCCTAAGGCCTCCCACAAGCAAAGATGAAATCAAATCGTTTATGGGAATGCTAGAGTTCTACGGGAAGTTCATACGGAACCTTGCAGGAAGGACACACGCCATCAGGCTGCTATTGAAGAAAGAAACTGAGTTCAACTGGAGTAAGGAGTGTCAGAGGGAGTTTGAAGATGTGAGGAGGGCACTGGCAGAAGCCCCCAGCTTGAAGTCCTACATACCTAACCGGGCGACAGTGGTCACCACCGAGGCTAGCGCCAAAGGGCTGGGAGCAGTCCTCACGCAAATGGGCAAAGACGGTGAGGAAACGATTGCGTTCGCCTCTAGATCACTTCAGAAGTCTGAAAACAACTACTCGGTGATCGAAAAAGAGGCTCTGGCAGTCTCCTGGGCACTGGGTAAATTCAGAGACTTCCTGTGGGGCACACAGTTTACTCTGCGCACTGACCACAAGCCGCTAGTGGAAGTCTTCAGCAAGAAGGGCCTGGATGCCATCTCCAGCAGGATCAGGCGGTGGGTGGTCAGTTTTCAAGAATACACCTTCTGCGTCGAGTATGTTCCGGGAGCACGTAACTTTGCAGCAGACTGTTTGTCAAGACTTGTAAATGAGGAGGAAACGAAAGAAGCTCATGACAGGACGGATGATGAAGCAGATGAACACCAGATGGAGAATGTCTGCGCTATCCAGAGAGCTTTAGGAGAAGAAACATGGAATAACGCTATGAAGGAGGATGGAATCTTGGAGGAGGTGTGCAAGAGAATAAAGGGCAAGTGGAAGCACGAAGACAAAAGGGAGGAGACTCTGCGGCTGTACTGGGTTGTCAAAGACGAGATGTCCATAGTCGATGAATGCCTGTTCAGGGGTACAAGACTAGTACCACCTGCATCAGTGAGAGAAAGCCTAGTTGAGATAGCCCATGAAGGCCACATGGGTATCACCAAGACGAAGCAAAGGCTGAGAGAGAGCTATTGGTGGCCAAACATGGACCTTGCAATTGAGAGGAAAATTAGGGACTGCAATCCGTGCAGCAACAGTGACAAAATCTTGAAGCAGATGACGCCGCCAATGGTATGCAGGCCGCCACCGTCAGGACCCTGGGAGGAATTGGCACTGGACATTGTGGGTCAGGAGAAGTGCGCACGCCATACATTCTGGTGCTCATGGACATGTATTCCAGGTGGCCGGAGGTGAGACTAGTGAGCGAAGTCACGACGAAGGTTGTCATCGAGTTCATGCAAGAATTATTTGTCAGAGAAGGGCTACCCTGCAGCTTACTTACAGACAATGGGGTGCAATTGTGTTCCAGAGAGATGGAAGACTTCCTGGAGGGGAGAGGTATCACTCACAAACGGTGTGCTCTGTATCACCCCGAGACCAACGGCATGATCGAGCGTTTCAATAAAACCCTAAAGGAAAGCATCCAACTAGCGAAAGCCAGTGGAATAAGCTGGAAGGAAGAAATATGGAGACGAGTGAAAGCATACTGGTTCACCCCACACCAAACGACGGGAGTCACCCCCTTCGAGTTGCTCCGGGCACGAGTACCCAACACCAAACTGTCCCCAGGATGGATGGGGTGGCACAAAGGATGGTCGGATCACTCAAAGGAAGCGAAAAGCCAAGAAAAACAAAAGGGTGTCATGATAGAAAGGAAGGAAAGGTACAACAGGCTCAAATCAACACGAGAGGCCAAGTTCAAAGTTGGAGATACCATCAAGATCAGGACACCTACTGGTAGAGCAAGTTGGTCAGGTTACAGCAGTCCCACCAAGATCACTAAACTGTTTAAGAATGCTGTGAAGACTCAAGAGGGGAAAATCTGGAACCTGGGAAGAGTAGTGAGGTTTCACCCACCCGGGCATGACTCTGATAGTGAAGGAGAGGGAAAAAGTGATGTGGGAGGGAGCAATCGTGCAAACACTAGAAAGCCGTTGTCGGTCTCCCACCCAGAGGGTAGGTCTAGCAGGAGAGTGACCAGACCCCCAAGACATTTGGATCAATATGTTATGATGTAACTTTCTGCTTGATATTGTTCTTCTGTTCATTCTTCTGTTTCATTCCGCAGGGGAGGGGGATGTGTGGTATCTTCCATCCTTTGTTCCCCCCGGCGGCTCCGCATGTAATGGAGCTGCTCGCGGTGACATCACATAGAATGTCACCGCGACCAGCGTTCCAAGGCGAGCGCCGGGGACGACTGTGCGAGTTGACTGAGGAATAAGGCTGTGGCTGAGGTCGTCAGGTTGACACCCATCTCAATAAATGAACCTGAGGTCACTTTCACTGGCGTCTGGATCCTTTCATTGACCGATATCACACATAGTCTCCATTGAAATGCAGTTTAGTGAAAGCCTGTTTTTGAGAGTCCCAAAAAGGGGTACTTATAAAGGGTGTTTGAAGATTTTAGTCCCCATATAAATCATTTGTTGGTGGAACCATATTACATTTAGGAATTGTAATGTACCGTGATTTGATTTTTACCATTTGTAAATAGCTGATCTGCTGGGATTCGATGAATCACGTTTGAGAGAAGTTTTCTTGCAAGATTTCCTAATAGAAGTTATAGAAGGTGCTCAAGACACTAAAATAAAAGCGAATTATCTTTAAATAAAATTCATCTTCCATAGCCATGTGAGAATAAAGTCTTACATAAGTAAAATATGTACTTGCATTAGCCTGTCAGTTGATTCCCCAGTATTCTACGGCAGCTTTCCACAGTGTTCTAATGAATAACTAGAGCTCGAACATTTGTATTTATGGCTAAGGTGTGGCACACCTGAAGACATCGATGATTGATTTAACCAAAGCTATAAAACTTAAAACATTTCCTTTAGAAATGAACAAACGAGGGTTTGCGTTATGATAAAAATTATAGTTACTGCTGTAAAAAGCAAAATTAGGAATCATTTTGTATGTTTTCTCAAATATCTTCCTCATCTGTTTAAGTAAAACGTTCTGACATGCAAGCTAAAACATGTACTTCAACACCACCCTGCCAGTTACTCCCCAGTGATCAACTACAGCTTTTCAAGTTTTCTATTGTGCAACTAGAGTGCTGAAATTCTGTTTACATGACAAATATGTGGTACACCATATTGATGGCATCAAAGCTGTCAAACTTCAAGCATTTCCAAAAGATGATACTATAGTAAATTAAGAAATGAGGGAGCTTGATTACCATAAAATCGGCCATAAAATGGCTGCTTGAGGAAAAAGGAGCCCATAAATAGCCCCAATATAGTCCAGTGATTGAAGTGTGCAAAATGCTCAAGTAACTTGTGCAACTAATAATTAAGTGATCAATTGGATACAAAAAAATAAAAACAGCAACAAGTTTAAAAACCCGTTGTCGCTATTTGAGAACTCAGAAAATGTGTCCCCATTTAGCTTTCTAGAGCACTAACCATAATTTCTATGAAAAAATAGTAATTTTGTTAATTTCTAAAGGAAATGCTTTAGGTTTTACAGGAGAGTAGGGTGGAGCAAAGGGATGCAAATGGAGGAGAGGGGGTGAAGGGCATGGGTAGCAAGCTGATCAGAGGACAGACCGGCATGGGCAGCACTATAGGCCAGGGTGGGCAAGCGAAAGGTACAAGAGTTCACACACACAGAACGCAGGGCAGCAAGGAGGGAGCAATTTCAGCAAGCTGACCATGGAAGGAAGGCTGAAGGGGCTGGGGAACGCAGACTGAGATCAGAAGGCTGGCAGAAGAAAGGCAGAGGCACCAAGCTAAACAAGGAGGGTAGGAGTTGTAGGCAGGAGTATACAGATTGAGAACAGAGAGCAAGCAAGAGGGAAGCAGGGGCTACAGCAGCAAGCTGACCGGGGGGCAAGCTGCTGTGGATAGCCACCAGCGGAGGGTGGGGACTGTGCCAACCCTTGGCTGCGCATGGCCGAAGGCTGTGTGCTGAGGAGGTGTTGGCTGGATATTTTCAAAAAAATCCTTTATAAAAATTGGAAGGGTGATGTGCATGCCACCCTCCCCATAGCCGGGGACCGCGGACCCCATTCTCCGGGGTCAGCTCAATGAGTGTCCCAGGAGCCCACCCCCGGGACAAAGTTTTCCTACCTTCAGGAGCACGGGCAAGCAAGACATGTCTGATCCCACCATTCGCAAGCTTTAAAAAGGCACCTGCTGGGTATGAGCAGATGGTCTTGTGTGCAGGGAAACTGATTGCTCCCAGCTAGTGGCAGCAGTGAGAAATACCTGCTACTGCTGGGCAGTAGCAATGCCAGCTCTCGATGCACCTAGGATAAGTGAATGCGGGGAGCCGGCGGCCCCAAGGAATTAAACCCCACCCCCGTCCTCAACAGTGTGCACAATGTGCACCCCAGATGGGTAATACGTCACCCACTAATGGCGGTCCCAGGCATGTAAAGGCTTGGGGAGGGGGGATGAGTGCCTCCCCCCCCTTATAAAAAAAAAGGCAGATCCCAGTAGATGGTGGTGGGGGGGGGGGTCTTTGGGCCAGGAAAGGCTCGGTTAGGGAGGCTGCTCATTTTATATTACTTGTTCCTTGAAGGAGTGCCCCATAATGCTCTGGGATGGCTTGTTTATATTTGTTTGAGCTTGGTGCTGCCCCTAGAATAGGGTGGGTCACCACCAAACCTTTTTATTTTGGTAGCTTCAGGGAGGTCTCCTGGGTCATTAAATTCATGACACCAGGAGAACTTTTTCCAGCATCCTTGCTGGACCTCTATGCTTTTCAGCTGTAGTAAGGCCCTCTTGCATTTTCTGGTCTGAACAATGTTAAGTTTATATTAAAAACAAAGTTTAACTATTTAGTTTAGCATTTTTCACCCACAAAATGTAATAATAAAAACCGTTAAGGCTCACACACTTGATTTTTTTCATTAAAACTGTATTAAACATTTTTATAATCTGTATTAATAAACATTGTATTGTGTAAATGACTACAATATGCATTAGATTAAATATATTAGTGATGTGTGGAGAAAAATGATAGATCTGCCTTGTATATATTGATATGCTCACCCCTTGAAAAATTCTAGAGGCTCAAATTTTATATTTTAGCGTTGTGACTTTTTGACAGTCAGTGACTGCCTGAGTGCAGCCAGGACCTGCTAGACCAACCGCATGCTGCGCTTGCCAAAAGGCTGTGTATGGTGTGGGGTTGGCGGCTCACAGGCCAGGCCCTGTAACCAACTCCATGCCATGCATGGCCAGGGTTGTCTGCCAACGAGGGGTTAGACGCAGGGCCTAGCTGCAGACAAGGCACTATTGCCAGACCGTGTCATCCACGAAGAAAGGGAGTGTGCGGCAGAGATGGACTTGTGTATGATAATAAAATATTACTTTACGTTAAAAAAAAAAAACTAGAAATTCACTGGAAAGAAACAAAGGATAAAGTGATGTAGTTAGGTGAAAATATCAGACAACACAACGTTTTACCTTTGAAATTGGCGTAGATGTGGTGGCTAAATTATCCAAAGGGTCGCTGACATTAGCAATCACCCTCCTCTCCATTACACGATGAGCTAGCCAGTAGGAGTTTGCCAGTCTTATTCCAGATGTCATATAGACAGTGCTGTGAGGAAACCCACTGTCTGGCTTTTGCTAATAACATTTCTTTTAAGGGCTACCTGACCTCTTCCAATTATTTAAAGGCACAACATCACACGCCTCCCGACCATATCTCAATTTCAGTCCAGAGAGAGTAGTGCCCAGGTCACGATCTTAGTCTATATGGTGGCCAGCTTTATAGGAGAGATGTACATGAATGATTGTATTTGGAGCTTCTCATGGTGTAGCTGCAGAGGGGGTGGAAGCAACATTGAAAGGTAAAAAGTCCTCAATATCCTTGTGGATGGAATCCGCTAAATGGCTTGCTTCCTCTGGGGGAACCCCGCGATGATCACCTTCACTGGGGAGTAATTTGACAGGCACCTGAGAAGAATGTTGTATAGTACCTCCCCTAGCAGATCAGCCGCTTGGATGAAAAAGTAACCTAACCTTACCTGGAGTGTGACCCATGGGTGCCAGAGTAGAATGTATAATTCCTAGTGTGTGATTGGTGCAGTTTCCATACATCAGACAACCACTCGCTAGAGGCCCAGCTCTGTAAGGGAGCTTTACAGCCACTATTATCCAGTATTGGGGTATCTTTCATAGATTCACATGCTTGAATCATTCCCCATCATCGAAGTGGGAGTCCCACGGTAATATACATAAAGCAGTAAGTACACATTTCCATAGGCTATCATGAAGGCAACCATTTTATAGCCTACCTACCTCCTTTTAAAAAAAAGGGCCAAACTAAGTACAACCAATCAGTAACCCGCACCCTCTAGACCCTTCCCAAGAGAGGCGGAATCCCTCCGATTTGGACCACATGTAGTGTGTGAAGGGAGTCTCCCTGAGCTCTGCTCAGTGTCTTCAACTATTACTTCTTTTTGGATCATCCTAGATTATATTTCATGTTTTATTTCTCTGACCCTGGCACTAATATGTCGGTAATATGTCAGAGTGGCAGAATACAAGGTAATAGACTATGAAATATGTCTAACCTTTTCCTCAAAAACGTTCCCGTTCAGAGAGATGAATCTATTATTGGGACAACAGAAACTTAAATCTGTCAATCCTGATGAGGACAGTGAGGATTCCTTCACCTCATAGGAGAGGTCAAAGGGAGAGGTCACGCCAAGGGTCTCCAGAGGGCGCGCAGGAAAGCCATGAAAAAGACTTACCATGAGTCTTGATAAGCCACTTTTCAGAGAGAGACAATTGGGGAAAAAACTTTCTCAGAGGCAGATCCTACAACTCTCTATTCAGCCCTAACACTACATCAGGGAAATCCTCATAACCCGACAATGAGGAGACTATGAAAAAACTCCATGCCTACTATTACTGCCTCACCAATAATGGCTTCCTCTATGATGGCATAGTCTATGATGGTCATCTACGATGGCCTCTACGACGGTCTTCTATAATTGCCTCATCTAGGACTGTCTCGTCTACGTCTGTCGTCTGATGGTCGTCCATGGCAGCTGTCTACAACTGCCTCATCTGCGATGGTAGTCTACGACTGCCTCATCTGCGAAGGTATTCTACGACTGCCTCATCTGCGAAGGTATTCTACGACTGCCTCATCTGCGAAGGTAGTCTACGACTGCCTCATCTGCGATGGTAGTCTACGACTGCCTCATCTGCGATGGTAGTCTACGACTGCCTCATCTGCGATGGTAGTCTACGACTGCCTCGATGGTAGTCTACGACTGCCTCATCTGCGATGGTAGTCTACGACTGCCTCACCTGCGATGGTAGGCTACGGCGGCCTCACCTGCGATGGTAGGCTACGGCGGCCTCACCTGCGATGGTAGGCTACGGCGGCCTCACCTTTCGATGGTAGGCTACGGCGGCCTCACCTTTCGATGGTAGGCTACGGCGGCCTCACCTGCGATGGTAGACTACGGCGGCCTCACCTGCGATGGTAGACTACGGCGGCCTCACCTGCGATGGTAGGCTACGGCGGCCTCACCTGCGATGGTAGGCTACGGCGGCCTCACCTGCGATGGTAGGCTACGGCGGCCTCACCTGCGATGGTAGGCTACGGCGGCCTCACCTGCGATGGTAGGCTACGGCGGCCTCACCTGCGATGGTATGCTACGGCGGCCTCACCTGCGATGGTATGCTACGGCGGCCTCACCTGCGATGGTAGGCTACGGCGGCCTCACCTGCGATGGTAGGCTACGGCGGCCTCACCTGCGATGGTAGGCTACGGCGGCCTCACCTGCGATGGTAGGCTACGGCGGCCTCACCTGCGAAGGTATTCTACGACTGCCTCATCTGCGAAGGTAGTCTACGACTGCCTCATCTGCGATGGTAGTCTACGACTGCCTCGATGGTAGTCTACGACTGCCTCATCTGCGATGGTAGTCTACGACTGCCTCGTCTGAGATGGTAGTCTACGACTGCCTCGTCTGAGATGGTCTAAGACTGCCTCACCTGCGATGGTAGGCTACGGCGGCCTCACCTGCGATGGTAGGCTACGGCGGCCTCGCCTGCGATGGTAGGCTACGGCGGCCTCACCTGCGATGGTAGGCTACGGCGGCCTCGCCTGCGATGGCAGGCTACGGCGGCCTCGCCTGCGATGGTAGGCTACGGCGGCCTCGCCTGCGATGGTAGGCTACGGCAGCCTCGCCTGCGATGGTAGGCTACGGCGGCCTCGCCTGCGATGGTAGGCTACGGCGGCCTCGCCTGCGATGGTAGGCTACGGCGGCCTCGCCTGCAATGGTAGGCTACGGCGGCCTCGCCTGCGATGGTAGGCTACGGCGGCCTCGCCTGCGATGGTAGGCTACGGCGGCCTCGCCTGCGATGGTAGGCTACGGCGGCCTCGCCTGCGATGGTAGGCTACGGCGGCCTCGCCTGCGATGGTAGGCTACGGCGGCCTCGCCTGCGATGGTAGGCTACGGCGGCCTCGCCTGCGATGGTAGGCTACGGCGGCCTCGCCTGCGATGGTAGGCTACGGCGGCCTCACCTGCGATGGTAGGCTACGGCGGCCTCACCTGCGATGGTAGGCTACGGCGGCCTCACCTGCGATGGTAGGCTACGGCGGCCTCACCTGCGATGGTAGGCTACGGCGGCCTCACCTGCGATGGTAGGCTACGGCGGCCTCACCTGCGATGGTAGGCTACGGCGGCCTCACCTGCGATGGTAGGCTACGGCGGCCTCACCTGCGATGGTAGGCTACGGCGGCCTCACCTGCGATGGTAGGCTACGGCGGCCTCACCTGCGATGGTAGGCTACGGCGGCCTCACCTGCGATGGTAGGCTACGGCGGCCTCACCTGCGATGGTAGGCTACGGCGGCCTCACCTGCGATGGTAGGCTACGGCGGCCTCACCTGCGATGGTAGGCTACGGCGGCCTCACCTGCGATGGTAGGCTACGGCGGCCTCACCTGCGATGGTAGGCTACGGCGGCCTCACCTGCGATGGTAGGCTACGGCGGCCTCACCTGCGATGGTAGGCTACGGCGGCCTCGCCTGCGATGGTAGGCTACGGCGGCCTCATCTGCGATGGTCGTCTACGGCGGCCTCACCTGCGATGGTAGGCTACGGCGGCCTCATCTCCGATGGTCGTCTACGGCGGCCTCATCTCCGATGGTCGTCTACGGCGGCCTCATCTCCGATGGTCGTCTACGGCGGCCTCATCTCCGATGGTCGTCTACGGCGGCCTCATCTCCGATGGTCGTCTACGGCGGCCTCATCTCCGATGGTAGTCTACGGCGGCCTCCTCTACGACTGTCATTGACTACAGTTTGATGGTCGTCGACTGCGGCCTCGTCTATGACTGTAGTCTACGACGGCCTCGTCTATGCGGCCTCGTCTATGACTGTAGTCTACGACGGCCTCGTCTATGCGGCCTCGTCTATGACTGTAGTCTACGACGGCCTCGTCTATGCGGCCTCGTCTATGACTGTAGTCTACGACGGCCTCGTCTATGCGGCCTCGTCTATGACTGTAGTCTACGACTGCCTCGTCTACGTCGACCGTCCAGGACGGCCTCGTCTACAACTGCTGTCTGTGACCGCCTCTTCTACGACGGTCGCCTCTTCTACGACGGTCGCCTCTGACGGTTGTTTATGACGGTAAACTATGACGACTGCCTCATCTGCAATAACCTCCCCTACGATCACCATGTCTACGACGGCCTAGTCTACGATGACGTCTGCTGTGGTCTCATCTATGACTGCATCCTGTACAGACAACCACTTTCTAGAGGCCCAGCTCCGTAAGGGAATTTTCCAGCCACTATTACTCAGAATCTGAACATTGAGGTCTGGATCCATTATGGAATTATTCTCCTCTGAGAATCAGTTTGTCCACTGGCAACGTTTGGATCAAATCAGAAAGGGTGTCAGTATATCCTCATCCAATGCCTCTGGCACATAAGCACTCCCAAAGGACCAGGAGACACCCTGCAAAAAAAAAGTTACTCCCACAAACCAGCCCAGCGGATCAGTGAGTACTCCAGTGACAGTATAGGGAAAGGTGCAGTGAATCATGATAGCAACTCCCATGGATCCTGGAGTATATCCACATGATGTACCCTGGAATAGCCGTACCTACTCAGACTCACATCTAGAACCCAGCAGTGGGTTTCCTACAGTAGACTGAGCTGGGGACCAATTTTCTTGAGGTACTGTAATGTTGCCCCTCTCCACCTTTATTCAGGCCATTTACATTCCAAGAAATAATATTAAACTCCGCTAGTGCCCTATATGGGCTGACAATTCTGCTGTGAAAATGTGTGTACAACATTGGAGTATCTGACCAAGTACTGTCTTTTAGCTAACTAGAACAACAATTCAGTCCTACCAACAACCCCCAACCCACACTTCCCAGACTGAAGCATCTATCCAACTCTGTGATCTCCAGCTTGTCCATGGCATATCAGTTATCTGTTCCTATTGAAATTAACCAAGTAGTACCAGCAACAAAATAACTGTCAATATCCCCTAATGTCTAATCACTCTAGGGCAGGGAGAGTGCCCTCCTAGTAGCCTTAACCTGTCGTCCTGTCCCCATCTCTTCCTCGACCCTGGTCTCCTCATCTTCACTGGAGTCTGTAGAGACAGGCTCCATAACACCAACCGCCCTCTGCCATCTCCGCCACAGGCTCTTGGGCCAGGGATGTTGTAGTATTTTTTACTTTGCCATCTAATGAACATCTGTGTCCCCAGTTCTGGTCTTTCAGAGGAGTTCTGGGATACCGACTCGCTCCTCTACCCAGTGCAAGGTGCTCTCCGGGGAGTCGAATAAATTTGCTTTCCCCTTCATAAATAGCTTTCAACTTTGCAGGGTAGAGTAACATGTATTGGAGATCCATGGCTCCTAAATATTGTTTCACCTCCTGAAAGGACCTGCTTTGCTGCTACACCTTGATTGTATAGGCAGGGAAATTTAAGTTTAGAGTTGCATACTCCCCAGTCGGGGTGCGCCTGGCTGACATTACTTTTGCTCTCCTCTCTACTGCCTGGTGGTACAGTGCGACAACTTGCCGCCCACATACAGCCTGTGAATATGTGCAAGTCTTTCTTGGGCTAGCCAAGGGAGGCACACGTGAGAGGCCTGCGATCTAGTGTCCCACAGTGGCAGACCCATCCAGGCTTACAAATCCTTCCTGTAACCAGTGCTCCCAGGCTCAACGCAGCTGGCCCCCTGCCAAATGCCAGCTGTAGCGACAACAGCCCTGGAAGGCTTCTTGCTCTTCCCTCCAGTTCCAGCTGTTGGAGACCGCCAACCAACATCCACCGTTGGGGCCTCTAGTGTCTTCTACCCCCAACTGCATCCGGACTGCTGGGCAACCACAAATCCAGCTCTCCTCCTCCACCTGTCCCCGGTGTAGTCCAGCGGTCAGTGGGCTGTGCACTTTGGGCCCAGCCTCTGCCAGCAGAGTAAAGCCTTGTCTGCTTGTAATCTTTTGACAGCCTTTAGAGGGGACTTAGTCTTCACAGAGCCTAGAGGACACTGGGCGGCCAGCAGGGAACCTTCTGTGCCCATCCTGGAGGCTAGTATGCAGGATTTTCTTCATCTTAAGTGCGGCCGGCTGGAGGCGCTCTAGATTGCGGCCACCATCTTGATCACAACCCTGGAAGTTCTTTTAATCAATTTTCTGACATCCTGACAATGTCTCGAAGTTCTAATCTGAACAGTTTGGCAGTTAACTCCTTCTACCATGTCCACGTTTGGTAAATGTACGTTTCATATTAGTCGTTCACCTAGGGGGGCATAATATATGTGAAAGCTTTCTCCTCTGTCTTTCAGAAAGACTAGGAATAGTCGCTGCAGTCTACATAAGCTTTTGTCGTGTCCATTCTGCGGAGCAACATTTTGTTAAATTCTATATTTTGCATTTAAATTATTTCCTTGCTGTATAAATGAGTCTACAATCTGTTTGTTAAACATGCTGTGGTTTGTACTTAATTTGTATTAAAGTGCAAAGGTTTAATTAGGAGCCTCCTGAATGCTGAGGTTGCACAATATATGCCAAGGTTCCTACTTTTGATTCCACATCATGCTTCTTTGATCCACCATCCTACACTTCATGTCCTTTTACCTCATACAAGCTTTTTTTCCTCATTTATCCATGTGTCACTGTTATCCTATTGGTCTGTTTCTCCTTACTTCCTTTTCGGTCTTCCATTCTCCTGCTTGGTGTTAGTCACGTGAAAAATAGGGTTCAGTCCCAAAAAATAAATGTCATGACCCAATACCTACAAGCACAAATTTGTTTTTTCTCTGTTCATAGTAGTACACATGCACATAACTTTAGGAAACAAATACATGAAGCTATTTCACTTGATAACTGAACACTTGCACATTAAATAAAAACACAGTAAAGAAAATGTGGTACAAAGTATTGGAGTTAAAGTATTTCTCCTATGCACAATGGTCATGAGCGGAAGGGAGTTTATTATTTTTTTCATTGCACTGCCTGTTCATTTAGATCCATTAGCTCATGCCTCAGAATTTTAGTAATACTTTCCACGAAGTTAATCTAGATACCTTCCATTTTAGTGTGTGATAGCAGTCTAGTAATTGTTTCTTTGATTTTTTTTTTCTGCTAAAATGTGTTCTTTCATTTCAAGGCTTACATCAAAATCTATCAAGGAGAGGAGCTGCCACACCCAAAGTCCATGCTGCAGGTATTGTATTTTTTGTTTTATTTAGAGATTGAGCCAATTACCCGATGCAGGTGGATAGGTGCAGCGCCAAATCCAACTATCAGAGGTGGATCTACCTTCCTCTGGGGTCTTCTAAAATCTCTGCCAGTGTTGCCTGTGTTCAGTGTAGATAGGCCAGTAAGCCTAAAAAATATGCTAGCCACTGCATAAAAATCACGCCCTTTAGTGAGAGGCAACGGCTTCTGTTTCCCCCACTTGGGACTTTACAAAATCTGTTTTGTTACTACTGTGCATCGCGAAAAGCAGATAATGGAGAGGAAGAGAGCAAAGTTCTTTACAATCCATCATGCAATAGTACTGTTTAAACTTTAACCTTTACAGGAGATGGCCTCTATTAAGGCCATTGGTTCTCCTGTGAACACAGAGCTTGAGCCTTCTCAAAGGAATCCTCTCTACCCTTGTATTTGACCAGAATTCATTAACTCCACCTCCTCTGTCACAGTTTTTAATATTTTGACAATTGTTTAGATCCCTTGGGTATGTAGCGGTCAATCCTGGATAATCAAATTGGCAAAACTTGAAATTGGGGCAGGCCATAGAGAAAGAAGAGGAACTTAAAGTTGGTACCAACCCAGGACCACTGTGGCAGTATACCCTGACATGGGACAGAAACGCTCATTTAGACTTATAAGCATATGAGACATAAAAACAATAAAGACCAGTGTTTCAGAAACTCTGCAGGTTTTTTTTTCTTTTTTAACAATTCGGAAGATTTTGGAACCCCAGAGGAAAATATAATGGGTCTCTTACATAACACTCATGCGGTATAGTTTTTGTTGTTGCATTCTGGACTTGTAGCCCTATGTTTATAATGGTAAACATCAAACGTCAAGCCCCAGAAAGTAAATTATAAAACTTATGATTTGAAGGGAAAACACTAGATGAATACTCGTGGAATTATAAATGGAATTATTTGAATGTACTAACAGAAATTTTCAAGCCCTTTTCCAGACTTGACATAGAATTAAAATTGTGCCGCCATTTGTTGAAAGTTTGTTGATGAAAATACTGAAAAATATTTTATGAAATAACCCCTATACTTCCACTATATGTTGATTAGAGGTTGGGAGGGGTGGGGTGCGGAACATCGGAGGAGGGGGCCTCAGGGGGAGTTTGGGGTGGGGTGAATGGGGTTGGGGGCAGGGGGGTTGGGAGGGGCTGGTGGGGTGGTTTGTAGCATGACCGGGATGTCTGGTCATCGTAAATTGTTGTCCCCTCCCTTGCTTAATTGTATCCGTTACCACAAATAAATGAACTCCATCATTGTTAGCTTAGGAGAAGATTGTTCTGGAACTGTAGGCCCTTGGTGAGATGTCTAAAGATCTACTCTACAATCAAAATTGTCTGAAACCCTTTAGGATATCTTCACCAAACTTAATTGGTGGTTTCCACAGCACCATCATCGGCAATAGACCTACTCTTGAAGCCCTGAAAACCTAGAGGCTGCCATTAAGCGGTGGCTGCTACTGGAACCATCAAAGCTGTGACTCCTGCTTTGGTGAGGATTAACAAACATCTGAAGTAATATAACGCAGATGAGTGCTGAATATTGCTTAAAATGGTTGTTCTCTGAAGTTTGTTTCAACTCCTTTAGCCACTCTTCTAAAACAAGTCCTCCGTGCCATTGAGATTTACCTGTGCAGAAGGTAAGCATGCTTCAAATCAGAAAAGGAGTGACGATGTCTCCTAACCTCTAAAAGAAATGTATTGCTGTTACTTTATGGTTCAAAGTAAGGATCCCAGTCAACATTAAAGATCTGGAGTTTATCCGAAAAAGTGAACAAATGGGTAAAGATAAACATTTTGAATGTTTGCCCTACATCAAATTTACTCTCAGGTGGACTGGATGTGTGCCATAGATTTTCGCAATACTTATTTGCACATAGCCAGTGTCTAGCAACACCTGAGGCTCTTCCCATTTCCAATAACCTTATCTGATAGAGACTACTCGCCGCAAATTCCCTTCACATAGAATTATCCCCAGGCGTGAGACCGGATCCGGAAACTTTTTTGCCACAGCATGCCTGCGTGCCGGGGGTGGGGCGACTCCGGCCAGGCGTCGTCCACGCACGTGACGTCAGCGAGGTCATATAAGACCCGCACTGGCGCGCCTACGTCAGTTTTTACTTTTCCACGTGCAACGCAGATCCGGTCCTTGCTATGGGTTCTATTTCGGGCCCTTTTTTCTCCATTCTTTTGGTGGAACAGTGTGCGAATGCCTTCGTGCTTCAAAATATGTACGTTTTGTAGGCGTCTTATGTCGACGACGGACCTGCACCTCGTTTGTATGTGGTGTTTGGGGGAGGATCACAGCACTACCTACTGCGAGGCTTGTCAACCGTTAAAGCCGAAGTCGCGGTGGAAGCGCCGCATGAACCTTCTTTTGGTGCGTCTCTCCAGGTCCACGTCCTCCCCTCGGTCTGCTTCGGCAGACGGCTTCAGGTTCGGCCGTGGTCGTCGCCCTCACCCTTCTCCGATGTCACGTGAGCGTTGCTCCCTGGTGGGTAAGTGTTGCAGTTTGTCCCCAGGGGCAGGGTTCTGGCCTACCGGGGGCGTGGACTCTCCGCGGGGGATGCCGCCCGCGTGTCGACCTATCCACCGTTCCCCGGTGTTGGGGCGTTGAGTCCAAATGGAGACATACGCGGTGGCTTTGCAGGCCTCGCTGGCGTCTCCTCCTCCTTTCCCTTCTGGGGCGTCGGAGGACCCCTTGACTTGCGCAGGGCCCTCTGCAGCACAGACTGGTTCGAATCCAGGTTTGGAGGGTGTGGCTCTGTTGGGGTGCGGCTCCACTGGGGCACCTGCTTCAGGCCACAGCATCCCTGCCTCGCCGCAAACTCCTGCGGGAGTGCCTGTGGGGTCGCGGGAGGCCCCCGGGGCTCGGGTCGCATCCCTGAGCCCCTCTCGGTCCCTTGACAGGGTGGTCCTATCTAGGACCGAGGTGACGCTTCTACGGCGCCGGCAGCAGCTGGACTGTGCAGAGCCACAGGGGTCGGTGAACCCTCCTCGCCCACGCTCCGGGTCGAGGCCAGGTAAGGACCCCTCTACCCTCTCCAGGCCCCTCTCGTCCTCCCCCGCAGGCGGCTGCCTCGACGGGGGGGGCGAGTCGGAGGTGGAATCGTCCCTGGCACCACCGTATGGGTTGTCGAGCAATCTACGCCTCATTCTGGGCCCCGATTGAGGGAGTGCTTCGTGTCACTCCCTAGGACCATCTTGTTCCCCCACGCGGATGGCTACCTCAGTGGGGGTCGGGTCGGCTCTGTTCCGGGGCCGGTCCGGCTCCAGCACCGCTCCCCGGTGCGGGTGCCTGGGAGGAACCTGGTCCGGCGACACCGGAGGGTGCCGACACTCTGCCTCCGGTGGCGGACTCTACGGCTCCACGCAGTGGTCCTGCCGCGGATTGGTCTTTGGATGCTCCTTCTCCGGAGGCAGCCTGTATTTTGGTGTTGTCCTCCCCGGAGACGGGTCACTGTGTGGTGTCTTTTTCACCGGCGTTGAAAGGCGGCTGTCCACCCTTCCTGAGGCAGAGGTGTTCGTCGGAAGAGCGCAGGTCCCTCATTCGTCTGCCCCTTCTGACTTCCAGGTCTGGCCCTTGCCCGCCCTGCTTATCCTCTGGGATGGCCGCCTTGGTTTGCAGCCGTCGCCCACGGTGGAGCTGCATTTCCCTGCAGTGGAGGCCTACGGAGGTGGGTGCGGCTTTCGCTCACGCGGTGTCCACGGCAGTGGGCATCCTGTGTATGGGTGACCCAGTGGCTCACTTTCCGGCGAACCATCTACTGGAGATTCTCCACCAGGGCTATGGTGAGCGGCAACTATTGCTTCCATTTGAAGGGGCTGTAGGAGAGTAGGGTCTGCAATCCTATGATCACCCAGATTTTTTGCTTTTGTTTCACTGGTTTACGACTTTCTCTGGCTGTGGGCCTGCCAATCAGACCCACAGCCTAGCTGTTCTCTCACTAAATTGACATGTGTACCTTAGGTGCATTATCCAATTGGGACTGGGCCACCTTATCAGACCCTGTAACTCAGGGCATAGGTGTACCCAGGGCCTACCAGGGGCTGAAGCATGTATTATGCCACCCCTGGATGGCCATCTAAATCTGACACAACTGGCTGCACGACAGCTGGGGCAAGGTGGTGTAATCACCCTTTGCTTTAGATATAGTACACCTATATCTAACCCTAAAAATGGACACACAGATTCCTATCAGTCACTCCTATGGCAGGCCTTGACAATCCTGAAGGCAGAGTGCTTGGAATCGTGTGAAATGGTGCTCTGGCATGAGCTGAGCCCGTTTGCAGCTTGTGGAACCTAGTCCTAATAGCTGTTCCATGATAACGCATACCATATACTCTTAAGTGCATTATAATCCTCGTGGTTAAATGCTATCTTTGGTATTGCTTTATCAAAACATGTCGAGTAAGGTGTCATACGAATTGGAATACTAACCCCTCGCCAATTCTGGCGACGGGGTTAGCATTCCACCCTTCTAGAGGGACACGACATGTATGTAACTGTGAACCCCGGTTAAAGTTAAACGAAGCCTCAGCTCCACAAAATGGATGCTGCCACCACAGACACGAGTCTGACCTCCTGCTGCTGGGAGTCCTTCCAGCAAGGAGAGCTTGGACAAAGGGTTTCCTGTCAGGGGCGGTGCTAGCACCATCCCAGACAGGGTTTTGTGTATCCTGGGTAGGCAGGGCTTTACAGGAAGGTGACTGCTGAGTGGCACCCCGGTGCTCACTACGCATCTGCCGGCTAGAACCAGTTCCAGGGGCACACCAGCCCCTGACCTGGGGAAAGTCCGGCATGGTAGAGGGGTGTAACCACCCCCCTTCCTGGTCCCACCCCTAGGGCAGGACCTAGTCGCGTACCCACCCCTTTCTTTAGGATAAAGGCAGGAGCGGGGACCCTTCCAAATTAGATCATCTTTGAATCCTGAAACGACTTTCTACGAAAGGAATTCAAGACTTCTTCTCAAGATTTCTCCCTTGTGACTAAGGAGTAGTCACCCTGCATCCGCAGGCACCATCTAAGAACTCTGCGGTTTGCTGCACGTCCTTCCTCAGGAATCTGACCGACCAGCACGACGAGACCCGGCTTCCCTGGCACCTCTGACCTCTACCTACCCCTACAGCTAAGCTGAGAACCGTAGGTGCGACGAAACCTCGAGGGACCGGCCATCGTCAGAACTGCACGACTCTAATCCAGCACGACCGCCGAGGGATCCTCTGGTGAGTGCTTTGGGGTCCGAGAAGCCCCGACCCTGAGCAGCTCCAGCACCGAAGTCCAGCCTCCCAGCATCTCCACGATCTGCGTGGGGCCCTTCTGCTTTTTGCTGCTCACCATGTTGTTTGGCTACTAGCCCGCTGGCTTGTGGCCTTCTTAACGACGCCCGACTACATCACTGCTGCTGGTCTGGTTGCTCCAGACTGGCCCTTGCTCCCTTCCAAAAGAGGAGCACCCCGGACCCTCCTGGTCCACTCCAGACGGCAATTTAGGTCCACCGCGTGGGCTTGAATTTGCCAAGATTTGTTGCCCCAATCCTGGGTCCAGCGACGTCGACAGCTTCATCCATCGTGGGACAGCTCGCACCTCCATCCTGGTCGCCGACATCGCCTCCTGGTCCGTGAGATCTGCAGAGCACAGCGTCGCCCACTCACCTAGTCGAGGTGACTACCCTCCGGTGCCCTCCTGGTGCCACCTGACTACTGGCTAGTAGTCACGAACTTGGTCCCCTCTGCTTTCAGGTGTCATCCATCTTCGATCCAGGCTTGGATCAACTCGAACTATCTTCACTGGTCGCCTGCCAGCAACTTCTTTCTTCAGGCTCCTGGTTCGTCTACGAGGATTCCCGACGTCTTTTGAGACATATGCAGCTGCAGCCCCTGGGCTAGGTAAACTCGGCCTTTCGGTGCCCCAGCATAGCCTCACTATCCAAGGGTCAGGATCCACTGTCGTTTTCGATCTACCTTATCGGGTTCGCCCGAGAACACTAACTTTGTCTTTACTAGCTCCCATAGACTTTGTCCCGCATCCCGCATCCCGCGTGAGAGTGCACACTCTGCACCCGAGTCCCCTAGGCCTCCTACTAGTAATCTGAAGGTTCAGTAACGTAGTCCTAGCGATTCCAAAGCCTATTAGTACAGTACTTACCTGCTAGTAATTTCGCATTCCACTTCCATAGTATATGGTTTTTCGTGCCCCTCGGGCATTTGTGTAAATTGTGCAACTTGAAGTATTTTCATAAGAGTTTTGTTGTGTGCTTAGTACCCTGTCCTCATAAAGAGTACAGGGCTGTTGTGATTCTAATAAATACACTGTTTATTTTCATAACACTTGTGTGGTGTCCTTTCACTTGGTATTCAAGAGGTATATGTGATGGTATAACAGCTGGCTTAACACGCCCTCTAGAGTTTAGCCCGAAGACTGCTCGTATCCACGCTACTAGGATAGCTGGCCTAAGGTTGACTTACAACCAATCACCATAAGGGTTGCTTGGACTGATATATAATGTTCACTATTCTAGTGAGCACTTTGTATCAGGCCAACTTCTCACAGGGGCGGATCTAGCTCGCGACCAAGATGGCTGCTTGAGCCGATAGCTCAGATAGACTGCCACATTTCCGATTAATTATCCTGCTGCTGTGCCGCTTCTCTCCCCCCTACAGTGTCCCATAATACTGGAGGCACCAGAGAACTGATCGCACAAGGGCCGACTCTCCTACCTGCTCACTCGGCGGAGATACGGTTCCCTCGATGCTGCGGTGGACTCGCCCCGAGTTGTTGGCGGGCTGAGCCTTGAATCCCTCCTTCTTCCCTCCGGCTCGGGGGGCGAAGTTTGGCTCCCACAGCGACCCGGCTGTGGATTCTGCGGGGCTGTGGACTGGCCCGACTGCTGGAGAGGGAACTGGTTGCCCCCTTCTGTGATCGCTGCCCTGCGACTGCCGGGGAGGAGCTGGCAACCTGGGAGTGCTGCCGAACAGCCCTGCTGGTGCGGTGGGAGTGGCGCCTTCTGGTGAGCACAGGCCACGCTCCGATTGCTGACTGCAGGCCCCGATATATATATATATATATATATATATATATATATATATATATATATATATATATATATATATATCCTATATGACGTGTTAAGTTGACATGAGCTTTTTAGGAGTTTAAACGCCATTTTACCTTTCTGCTGCTTTTGCACACGACACATAGCTGTTGCTTTAGCTTTGAGCCTAGTAGAATGTTTTCGATTCTTGTGAGAATAATATGTTACTCTGATAACAGTCTTGTTTGGCGAGCTGTGTCTGTACAGTGGGTGCAGAAACCTTCGAGGATATCTCAACACAGTGGTTGTTGTGAGCACTGATCTTCTCACGTTCCTAGACACAACATACATGCAGCTGCAGCCAAGTTCTGGCTTTAGGCGTGTTTTATATTGCTTTGCACAAGAGCATACAAACACACTTGATGGTGCTTCGCATGCCGAAGAGCTGGTTGCTGATGATGTGATCCCTTAACACTAGGATCTTGAGGTATGGGGCCGCTCTGCTAAAACCTAAAGAGACCTTCTTAGATATAATACAATATACTAGCTAGGGAGGGTGAGAATTAGGTTTTGTTAAACCCTATTCATTTTTAGCATAATACTATGCTTGCACCGTTTGTGTTCTATGGACTAGTGACTATGCTGATTACTTAGTTTCTTATAATATGTTTGCTTGTATTAGCTAAGATACTGCGTTTGAGAACACTGCATTAGTGAATAAACATTTCAAATATGCACATGTCCTCTTTTACTCCTTGTTCTGGATTGAAATGATTGTATAACGAAAGCGTGTTCATGTGTTCCACGTTACCTGAGGTGTACTAAGTCCATGTTCTGGTTTGTCTAAGCATTGGGAGTTTATGATAACCAATGAGACACTGATAGCTAGTCTGGTAGGGGATTTTTGGGTACTAAGGTGAGTTTTGGCACACCCTAATTCACTGAGGTTCCAGGCCTCTATGCACAGTTCTGTCTGAGCACGGAATCCCTGCGACAACCCCTTGGACACGGGCTGGGGAGCGGCCCTGAGACGTTTGCGGGTGCGGCGGTGAGACCTTCTTTACGACCCTCCTGCCTCTTTGGTGGCTGCCGGTCGGGCTGGTTTTCTCCCCGTGCCTCGCCTGGATTCTGACTGATGCGGCCTGCGGCTGCCTATGCGGTGAGGCCTACTGCTCGGCCCCTAGTGCTCCTGATACTGGGACTTATTGTTTCTGAAGCGGGCGGCTTGACCTGGGGGCGCAGCGAGCCCCAGCACTCTGGGGTCTGTGAGGGCTGATGAGGGTGGACTGTTGCTGGGCCCCACCTCTCCCTAGATAGTGTGGCGGAGCGTTTCTCGGGGGCTGCTGTGGATGCCCGCTGAGGGGAGCCCTACTGTTTGTGACCGTGTGCTGCCAGAGGTCCTTTCTACACGGGGTCCTTGCCCTGACGGCTGGGGTCAAGCCTTTTGAGAGGAGCGCTGCTTGACTGCCCCCCTCCCTCTGATTCTTGATGCAGCGTGGTGGACCGGCCGCGAACTGACCGCGGGCGGGGTGAACAGAACTGCCGGAGGCTGGGACCTGTTTGCTATCAAGTAGAGGTACGGTGACTAGCACTGCGACGATTGAACCACGCTCTGGTAACTCAGAGGGGCCTGGTGAGGTGTCCCGGCTGTTTGAACCTCCCCTCGGATGTATACGCGGGGCACTGGGACTGGGCTTTATTTGATCTCCACCCCCCCCCCCCCCCCCTTTCTCCTCGCGATCCACAGGTTGAGTCCTGCTGGTGGGGGGAGGTGCAGTACGCTGGCTCAGGGACTCTACTGACTGGGTGTAAGCAGAGGGGCCTGGTGAGGCCGCCATGTTGCGAAATTTGTGACTAGCTCCCTGAGGGCCTTTCCTAATCCGCGGTGACTGCGACAGCCCCGGTACTGGACTGAACGATCTCAGGGCCCTTCCTGTGTGTTCACTGATAGCGTCATGCGGAGCGCCCCTCTGCAGCCCCAACACCCATCTTGAATTTTACGTCGGGAGAGAGACTTGCGCTACGCCAATATGGGGCGAGTGGATAGGACTCAACCCAAATTGTCTTTTGACCCTAAGCGGACCAAACCTGGCGAGACTTTGACGGAGGGTGGCGCTGAAGAACAGGTACAGGTCGCGGAGGACCAGAGCCAGGACATTCGCGGCCTACTATTGTCCATGGGAAAGAACCTCCTAAGCGGAATAACCTCCCTAGGCACCAAGATGGATGCCCTAACCTGTAGAATGTACCGCATGGCCAAAAGACTGGATAAGCACGCAGAACGGCTTGATATGTCGGAACAGGCGCAAACTGTTCTTCATACTGAACATAAACCGATGGGCAGAGTGCTCCAAGTCTACAGGTTAAAACAGAAGACCTAGAGGCCCGTTCCCGGCGCTGTAATCTCCGCATTACAGGCCTGCCGCAGTCTACAGCTACGTGGAACATGGAATTCTTCATGGAGAAGCTGTTAAAAACACTGCTGGGAGACTCTTCTTTCTCAAATATGTTTGTGGTAGAAAGGGCGCACCGATCTCTGGGCCCTAGACCAGAGCGGGGTGCACCCCCAGACCGATCATATCGAAGCTGCTAAACTACAGGGACAGGGAGGTCGCACTTAAGCTAGCCCGTGAGAAACAGCCATTAAGATGAGGGGTCTACTATTTCGCTGTTTCCAGATTTTACAGCCAAGGTTCAGGGGGCGCGCTGCTTATTTGCCCCTATTAAAAGACAATTCCGAGAATTCGGAGCGGACTACGCCAAGCTGTACCCTGCGAAATTGAGAGTTAATCGCCAGGGACGCTCGCATATTTTCACAGACCAAAAGGCCTTACAAAAAGCGCTGAAAGAGTGGGTGTAAGAGAAGCGATCTCACCCGGACCAATATCTCCTGAGCGAAGCATCGGGAGGATACATGGACCAACAAGATTGACTCTGACATGTAACCTAGAACTATTGAGTAGGGCCTGATGATAGGGGGGTAGGAGTTTTGTCCATTGGATGCTACTGGGCTGGGGTCGTGACATACGTAGCTGAGGGGGCTGGAACCTCCGATAGCGCTCCTTGCGGATATGGTTTCTTTCATCTGCGTGGTGGTGGGGGTTCTGCATACTCAGGAAGGGGTTGACACATTGCGATGCCCTTTAGATGCTACCTGACTCCAACTTGGCCTTCTGTTGAAGATGGGAGGGGTCTGCTGCGACAAACCAATGTCTGGCGGGTTTGGGGAATTGATCTATGATGTGTCTATACCTCCTGGGGACTAGTCAAGTTATGTAATGCTACTCTATCTCACTGCTGTGAGTATTTCTACAGGGCGGGTGAGGGGCTGGATCATTGGGGATCCCACACCCTTATTGTGGTGTGACCTACATCTACCCCTTCGTGACTCACACCTGGGATGTGTTTTGTTGCCTTACAACACATTTGTTGGAAAGCATCTTTTCTAGTAGCCATCACTTTAGCCACAGTGAACTTTATACGGTTTTCTTAAAAAATAAATGCAGATATTTATTGGGAGAACTCAATTTGTTCACCCAAAAGTAGTATAAAAAATTTCCCTTCCAACCTTTTTATAGAACCCCTTCTCTCCAGCAGAGAGAACCTTACTTTCACTGGATGTTAAAATGGTGTTTAAGTTCTATCGCGCTACAACAGTTGGATCAACTTTTTGTTAATTGTGGGTTCTTTCATTCACGTCTGGCCACTTCTAAAAAGTATTTCCAGATTGCATCCTGTAATGTTATTTTAATGCTAACAGAGCGTTGTCTACAAAGCCCACGGCCCATCCTACAAGGAGTAAAGTGGCTACTGCTGCATTAATAAGAAATGTTTCCGTTTCTGATCTATGTACAGTAGCCACTAGGAGGTCCATACCCAGCTTTACAAGACCTTTTTGTCTTGACTCCAGTTCCAAAGTATATGGTGTGGTGCTCTAGCTTCCTTACTGAATGTTTTTGGGCACGGTTTCTTTGCCTTGTCTTGTGCCTGCTTTTTATGTGAATACTATTTCTACTGAATTCCTGGCTTTCCAGTGCTATTCAGTGACTATAAATGAAGATCAAACTATAAGAACTCTGCACCAGAACCAAGATAAGGGACATAAATCCTTTATTGAGACAATTTGACAGCCTTCTTTCCATCCACATAAATATGGTCAACCTCAAGACCTAAATAGTTAATAGAAATCTGGACCTTCCTTAGGGTGGTATGCTTCGTACGCAGACCCGTTTCTCGCCTGTTTTAAGTGTCCTCAAAATATTGATGGGCTTCCTCACAGTGGTAAGGTGTGGTGCAGTGGCCAGGGCAGCTGACTTCAGAGCACAGGGCTCACGGTTCGATCCTCCGGCTCCGGCGGCAGATCAGCTCAGCACCATGTGATTCTGGGCAATAGCTCACTTAATTTCCATGACGGCCCCCATCGCCTTGAGACCCGTAAGGGTGAGTAGTTTGCGCTATTCAAATACCGGATTTACGATTTCCCATATTCAGTTAGAACTTGTCAGAAAGAGTCTTATCAAACACAAAGAAATGGCGCAGAGATGCGGTCCCTAAGATTATAAAGGTCAGAGAGCTGATTGGGGGGAGTGGGGGGTGTCAGTTTAATTTGGTTCTCCTCAAAGTAACTGGTAAAAGTGACAGTGTTTCTACCTTATGAGAAGAGACTACATGTTTCTGCTTTTCAGTGAGCCTAGCAAGGTTTAATCCCTTTGCTTCTAGCACTGCCCCTCCCCCCAGCGTTTCCCTTGGTCTCCTGATAAAAATGATACCTCACTTGTGTGGGTGTCCAATGCTGAGTCAGCCTAAAAACTTGGCCCCCCACACAAGTGAGGTAGCATTTTTAACTGAGACCTGGGGGACGCTGAGTGGTAGGAAATGTGTGATGGCCCTGTGATGACACATCTTTCCCACACAGAAATGTGAGGAAAATGTTTTTAGCAAAATTTGAGGTTTTGCAGGGGATTCTGGGTAAGAAAACTTTATGGTATCCACGCAAGCTACACATTCCTGCAGTCTACCTGGTGTCTATTTTTCAGAAATGTCTGGGTTTGGTAGGTTTTCCTAGATATCTGCCAAGCCCGGGACGAAATAGAGGGTGATTCCCTCGCAAAACCAAGTTGTTTTGTGATAGATATGGGGTATCTGGGTTTTTGTTCCCGGGCTTGGTAGCCATCTAGGGAAACCTTCCTGCAAACCTCACATTCAGTTAAAAAAATTCATTTGGCTCACATTTCTACATGGGATCAATGTGCCGGCACAAATTTCCTACCAACCAGCGTTCCCCTCGATCGCCCAATAAAAACGATACCTTGTGGGTGCCCAAAGAAGAGTCTGCCTAAAAACATACAAAGTGAAAAACTGAGGAGGGACCAAAGCGTGTCTATAAGGGCAGTTTTTTAAATATTTTTATGGTGACTGATTTAGGCACCCACACAAGCAAGGTATCATTTTTATCAGGAGATAGAGGAGAACGCTAGGTGGTAGGAAATTTGTGCCGGCCCAGGGATACTTCAGCTTTCCTACACAGATGTGAGCAAAATGTGACTTTTTAGCTAACTTTGAGGTTTGCAGAGGATTCTGGGTAAAAAAATGCTGGGAATCCACGCAAACCACACTGCCAGCCAAGCAACAGTCCACAAAAACACACGCAGCCAGCCAAGCGACAGTCAGCGCACACTGCCAGCCAAGCACCATTCAACGCACACCTCCAGCCATGTGCCAGTCCACACACACCTCCAGCCAAGCGCAAGTCCACACACAAAAATGCCAGTACTCACACAGCCAGCCAAACATCGTACATACAGACCGTCAGCCGAACTCCAGTTCACACGCACAAACAAACTTTGCCTGTTATCTAGTGGTTTTCTGCTCCACTTGGGGACAGATGAACTTTTAAATATCACTGATCTGCCCCCAAGGGAAGAAACGGCTAAAATGTGTGCCTAAAGTGACTTGGTGTTCAATAAGGCTTTTTCAATATGGATTGAAGGCATTAAATCCGTCATGACTGTACCGAGCTGATGCCTCGGTGATTGCCTATATACCTATACTACATCTGATACCAGAAATAGCACCTTGGTGAGCTTCTTTAAAAGAAAAGTCCAACCCTGATGAAGTCAATGTTGGATGAAACGTGTTGGCTGGGCTGTTGCATTTGACTACAAATAAAGAATAATTGAAAAAAAAGAAATCTCAAAACTCTTTGCACTGTATTTTCTGATTTGGTGGATCTTATAATATTTTGTTTTGTTTGCAAATGAAATGTTTAATTACATGCTTGAGCATAATTGATGAAGGAATGAAGTTACGACTGCATGCTTCTTTTCAGAATTTGATTATTTGGAGAGAAAGCCTTTTCTCTTATATATCTAACTTCAGTGGTGGGGTAACGGGAAGTTGAGCATCCTCACTATACACCTATGAGAATTAAATATACTGGTGCAGCCCCTATAAATTTAGATGTAACTTACTCGTTTGCCATTGTGGCATACATAAATTCACCTTCTGAAAGTTTCTCCTTGAAAATATTACTTTTTTTTAGTTGTTTTACATATATCATCAGACATATCATCGATCTTGCATTCATCGTGTCTTTGTGGCATTCAGCTTATTCATACATTGCTATTTATTATACAGTCAGTCTACATATAATCTCATCTTTTTGCAGAAAGCATATCTTCTGCTCTGTGCCTTTATTTTCAAGTACCATTCTAATTTAATATAACCTCTTTAACTTTCAACTTGGGTCAAGGTTCGGGTTTGCTGTGTTAAAAGCTTAGTGCCTTTGGTTTTGTTGTAGGGTAGGTGGGAGGTTGATCGAATAGATATCTCATCTATTTAAGTCAGATCTTTCCTTTAGTTTCATCACTTGAAAAATGACATTAAGTACCAGTTTGATGTCCTTTCTATCCTTAGCTTTCTGGCAATAGTGGTACTAAGTGAGCACTTTCCAGTGTATGCCCATTGCTTCTTCAACTAAAGATTAAGCAGTTTAGATGTCTCAATTTTAAAGGCTTCCTGGGAAGTACAAACATTAGAATCTGAGCATCTGTTTGTGAAAAATGGTGTTTTCAGTCCTTGTCAAATAGTGCAAGTAGTCTCTATTATCAGGTGGAGGGTCTTGGTTTTCCAACTCTTACATTTGCTAGAAAGTATCTTAATTCTCAGATTATGCCCAGTTCAAAACAGTAGCATCATTGAACTTGAAACTTGTCTCTTTTGCAGACATCTCTTGGCCAGCAACGTGGGCCACTCATCATGATTTTTACAGCAGTTACTTTCTGGGTGCATCTTAAAGAAAAGATGCAAAATGTATATAGAAGTTCTGGGCAACCTATTAGATTAAAGCCTGGTCATGTATATGCTGTCTTCTATTCGCATGAGTCTTAAGGACCATGACGTTTGTCTGTTGATTTGGGGAGGAGAGAGAATGGGGCAACCAGGTAAGGTAAATTTGTCTTTGTGGATCCAGTGATTTTTGTTCTTGCTTTATTCTCTTCACAAAACCCAACACCGCCTCAATTCATATATGCTGTGCTAGATGTTTGAGATTCATGTAGGAACTGAGTGAAAGTCAGGCGCAAAGGTGAAGAGTGTAGCTCATGGGACCATTGGAATTATCACTGAAAGCAAAAGCGAGCTGAAGATGGGTAGGATGCACATGAATCTGGGAGGATACCTACATTGTGTAAGGAAAGTTTACTTATAGTCCTATTATAGTCCTAGCTATCTTCCAGAGAATCCTCGTCAGTAGTCCTAAACAACTAATAGTTCTCATCCAGGGGATACTCATCAATAGTCATAATCTATGAATAATCCCCGCCCATGTGCGGGATCCCGGAGCATATAGAAAATACATATAAATATATATGTATATATATGTGAAACATATATTTGCAGCCAAAAAAACATTTTCTAACTGGCAAAATTGCCGCAAAATTACATAAATTTGCATACATACAGTAGTACTCTTCCAAACCCTAAGGAAGAAAGAGAGCAGAAAACATTTGTATACAACAATGCTTTATTGCCATAGGAAAACCTGTAATTGCAGGCATTTGCCAGTAGGATGCAGTAGAGTATAAAGCAAACAGAGAAAAACTGACACCTTGCCTTTAAGGCATTAGAGTAGGGGTACCGTACCTTTAAGACCTGAAGGCAACCCCCTGCTCCCATGGTGCACCACAGGTGACAGTTGGGTCAGTTCTTTTTTCCGGCCCTTCTGTGAGGATCCTGGAGCTTGAGCTCTTCAGTTTTCAACTGAAATTGGTTCTTTGAGAGAGTTTTCTCAAATATTTCGACATTTTTTGAATAAATAAGGCTTCTGATTTATTTTTCTGTGGTAACCCACAAGAATTTCCTGTCAGAATGCCTGCTCTTTTTAGGAAATGTCCTTGTGACAAAAAGATGGCTCTGAATGATCCACATTCTGTGTGTATTGTGTGCCTTCCATCTTCACACATTCCTGATCATTGCCATCATTGTAAAAAATTTAAAAGTCGGACTCTTCGCGACAGGGAGAGAATTCGACTTCATGCCATGCAGGAGATGGACAAAAGTCCCCAGGTGGGTGCTTCCACAGCCCCTAGATCGTCTCCTACAAGCAAGCATGTCCAAAAACGGCGTCATTCCACCTCTCCTGTTTCCAGAAAGAGGAATGAAGGTCGAAGATCTCAGTCGAGGACGCCGTCGAAAAGGCCCAGATCATCTTCACGACGTCGAAGATCTCCGCCGCAGTCAAGTAAGTCGGCGTCAAGGCACCATGCTTCGGGCTCGAAGTCCATGGCTGCTGCTACTTCCAAGTCTCTTGACGTCGAGGTTTCCGTCGACGTTGAGACTCTCCGCCACCCCGGAAGGGATCGGCGTCGAGAGCTAGGACGGCATCTAGGTCGCCGCTGGATAGCGGGCTGCCGTCGAGAGGGACTGTCAGATCCCACCCTTCGACGTCAAGGAGGTCGACGCCAGGAAAGGTCGCCGTCGACGCAACGTCGAGGAAGATCGACGTCGAGGTCTCCGGATCGACGTCTAGGTTCTCAGTTGAGCCTTTCACGACGTGATTCAAGACACCACTCGACGCCGCTAGTCACCCAGACTTCTTCGCCAAGGATTTCGCCGTCTAGGGATAAAGTGACGGCAGAGGTGGAGTCACCTGGTTCTAAGACTTCAGGAGGAAAATCATCATCTCCTGGCTTGAACATTGTGCAGGTTTCCCCAGAATCTACGCCTAGATCAGCGGGCAGCTTGATTTCTCAACATCCTCAAGGGGCTGTATCTGAACAGAGTAGTCCGGACTCGGATTACTCCCGTACATATTCCCCTTCTAAGGCAAAGACTCCAGCCAGACCAGCTAGATCTCTTCGGAGTCCCAGGAGGTCACCCAGGCCGAGATCGCGAGTCGGATCACGTTCTCCAGTGCGGTCAAAGACACCTGTCAGACCAAAATCTCCAATCAAACCAAGACCAAGGTCTCCATCAAGACATCGTTCTAGGACTAGGAGCAGTCACAGCAGGAATCGTGACAGGTCCCATAGGAGGCGGCGTACAAGATCTTCCACAAGGTCGTCCTCGACTAGGTCGTCTTACCGAGATTATTCTCCGACCTATTCCTCTACGCCCCCTTCCCGAGTCTCTCCAATTGATGACCTCGCAACTTTCTCCGATGTACTGGTCAGGGGAGCAAAGAAGCTGAATATCACGCTGAACACTCCAGTGGTTCCCTCTTCTGTGATTTTTGATACCCTCCGTCATCGTACAGCGCCCAGGCCTCTACTGCCTCTGGTTCCCGGTCTCCTAGAACCAGCTATGGCTACTTTCCTCACACCAGCAGTGGTGGGATCTGTTCCATCTCGGATAGCCAAAAAGTATAAGGCCCCTGCAGAGGACCCCTTGTTCCTCAGATCGGATCCTCCTGCGGATTCCATCATTGTGGCGGCTGCCATGAAGTCCCATGCAGGCTCTACTTCTTCCTCAGTACCACCTGAAAAAGATAGCAAGCTTATGGACTCTTTTGGAAGGAAGGTATGCAACACCTCTTCTTCCTTTATGAAGGTAGCGAGTGCCTCTGCCTTGCTTGGAAGGTACGACAAGTCCCTTTGGGACTCCCTGACTCGCTTTACAGATAAGCTCTCCAAGGAAGATCGCCAAGACTTTCTGGAGACTTTACAGGAGGGAGGCCTGGTAGCCAATCAAGTTATTAGCACCGCAGTGGATGCCTCTGACCTTGCAGCTCATGGCTACTCAAGTGGTATTTGTTCCCGTCGTTCGGCCTGGCTCCGTCTGACAGGGCTCAAACCAGATGCCCAGAAGAAGATTTTGAATTTGCCCTTCAATGGAAAATCTCTGTTTGGTCCACACGCGGACGACGAAATGTCCAAAATGAAAGCTGAAATGGACACCGTCAAAGCTGTGGGACTAGAAAAGCGTAAGGAGTTCAAGAAACGCTTTCGTCAAGGAGACAGGAAGGCCTTCCAACAGTGGGTTCAAACCCCTCAGTGGCAATCCCAGTCTCAGCAGAAGACGCAGTTCCAGCAGCGTCGTCCTGGCAGAGGAAGAGGTGGCAATAACAGACAGCAGTTCACCTCAAAGCAACCTCCTAAGCCCTGAGCCATTGCTTCCTCCACGTCTGTTCACCACTCCGGTGGGAGGGAGTGTTTCTCATCATCTGACAGAGTGGGAATCCATTACAAAAGACAGATGGGTGCTGAGTATTGTGCAGCATGGTTACTTGCTGAGGTTCAAATCCCCTCCTCCGCAGGTGTTCCCCCAATTGCAATATCTTCCACGTTACAAGACTCAATTGCTAAGAGACGAAGTCTCCGTCCTTCTAGAGAAAATGGCCATAGAGGAGGTTCCCTCAACTCACAAAAATCAAGGAGTGTACTCCCGATATTTCCTGGTTCAAAAACGAGGAACTGTCAAAGAATACAGGCCCATTCTAGACCTTCGAAGGCTAAACGAGTTCATACGAAAAGAAAAGTTCCGTATGCTTGCCCTGCACCAGATCTTCCCACATCTACATCAGGGGGACTGGATGTGTGCCATCGACTTGCAGGACGCCTACTTCCACACACCAGTGTCAATCATGCATCGGAATTTTCTAAGATTTCAGATCGGACGTCGTCACTACCAATATCGAGTACTGTCGTTTGGCCTGAAATCTGCACCTCGGACATTCTCAAAATGCATGGCGGTGGTGGCTGCTTTTCTCCGCAAAAGAAAGATCTTCGTCTATCCATATCTAGACGATTGGTTGTTGAAGAGCTCCACTCCGTATCTGCTTCAGAACAATCTGTTGTTCTGCCTCAAACTGATGAAGTTGTTGGGTCTTCACGTCAATCTGAAGAAATCAGTTCTCAACCCTTCCCAGCGGATCCACTACCTGCGTGCTTCTCTGGACTCACTTCAGGCAAGCGTGTGTCCTTCGGAAGAGAGGTTGTCATCTATGCTCCTGAAGGGTCGCCTTCTTCTGGACAATCCGGCCCCCACAGCCAGACAAGTGTCCTCTCTGCTGGGGTCGATGGCATCATGCATTTACATTGTGCCCAATGCTCGCCTTCACATGAGACCTCTACAACAGGCCCTCGAGGATCAGTGGTCTCAGAGATCGGATCCAGTGGGAAGACCGAGTTTTGCTTCCTCAAGGAACCAGGGACTCGATCAGATGGTGGTTGAAACGATCCAATCTTCTCCGAGGAGTGCCATTCCATCGTCCTCCTCCATCTGTCAATTGTCACGGATGCCTCCCTTCAGGGCTGGGGTGCTCACATGGACCAACTCCAAGTTCAAGGCCTTTGGTCCGAGGTAGAGCAAGGCTACCATATCCACTTCCTGGAGCTTCGAGCAGTTCACCTTGCTCTCAAGTCTCTTTATCCTGCTCTGCGCACCAACCACCTCCAGGTTCAGACGGACAACACAACAACTATGTTCTATCTGAACAAGCAGGGAGGCACGAGATCAAGAGTCTTCTCTCTGGAAGCACAAGCCATCTGGCACTGGCTCCTAGCAAGAGGCCTATCCATTGTGGCAGTTCATCTACCAGGAATTCAAAACGTCCAAGCAGATTGCCTCAGCAGAATCTTCGTAGAAGCGCACGATTGGGTGCTCAACGAGGAAGTGGCTCAAGAGGCTTTTCGGTGTTGGGGCGTACCGGACGTAGACCTGTTCGCAGACGTGGACAACGCAAAATGCCCCGTCTTCGCATCCAGGTTCACCCAACAGGGATCACTGGGGAATGGCCTTTTGATCAGCTGGTCTCAAACATTACTCTACGCCTTTCCACCCCTGCCTCTGATCCCGGCAGTGATCCAGAAGTTCTACAGGACCAACACCAGAATGATCCTGATAACACCAGAGTGGCCACGCCAGTGGTGGTACCCCGATCTCCTTCAGATGTCGGAGGTTCCTCATTGGCGCCTACAATGCCGTCCAGACTTGCTGACCAAAGACCAGGGGAGGGTGTTGCACCCCAACCTTCTTTCCCTTCGCTTGACGGCATGGCTCCTGAGGTCATCCAGTATGGACATTTAGACCTCCCAGCAGACTGCATGACTATTCTTAAAGAATCGAAGCGACCCTCCACTAGGAAGTCCTACGCTTTCAAGTGGAAGAGGTTCTTCTTATGGTGTCGTGAGCATTCTCTAGACCCGGTACATGGCCAAGAGCAGGTGATTCTTCCATATCTATTGCATTTGGCGAGATCAGGCTTGAAATACCCCTCCATCAGGGTTCATTTAGCTGCCATCACAGCATATAGGAAGTCTCCTAATCAGACGTCTTTCTTTCTTATGCCTGTAGTTAAAGATTTCCTAGAAGGTCTGAAAAAAGTCTTCCCACCGGTGAGGTCCCCCTCCCCTCCCTGGGAGCTTAATGTTGTACTAACTAAGCTGATGAGTGCTCCTTTCAAGCCTATCCATAAGGCCTCTTTGCAGCACTTGACCTGGAAAGCTGCCTTTTTAGTGGCGATTACCTCTGCCCGTAGGGTCAGTGAAATACAGGCCTTGTGTTGCAAGGAACCTTACAGTTTTTCATGCCAATAGGGTGGTTTTAAGAACGCACCCAAGTTTCCTTCCTAAGGTGGTTTCAGACTTTCATATCAACCAGTCTATTACCTTACCTACATTTTTTCCAAATCCTTCCACTCCCCTGAGAGATCATTACACTCCCTTGATCTCCGGAGGGTCTTGAAGTTCTACTTGTAAAAAATCCTGCCTCTAAGAAAGTCTGACCGGCTTTTTGTTAACTATGGCAGTACTAATACTGGCCTGTCAGCTTCCAAAAGGTCAATTTCTCGCTGGATTGTCTCCTGTATAGCTTTTGCTTATCAGCTAGCTAACAAGACTTTGCAGGGTAAACCACATGCACATTCTACTAGAGGGAAAGCTTCCACTACAGCTCTCCTTCGTAATGTTCCTATTTCTGAAATTTGTAAAGCGGCAACTTGGCGGTCTGTTCATACCTTTACCCGCCATTATTGCCTGGACTCAGGCCGATGCCAGAGTAGGGCAGGCCTCTTTAAGGAATTTATTTGCATAAGATGTATTTGCAATATATGTCTTAATCGTTCTGTGAAGTCTTTATACTTCTTGCACGTCCGCGAGACTTTGGGTATGAGCTTGCTAATCTATTCATAGATTATGACTATTGATGAGTATCCCCTGGATGAGAAGGATTAGTTACTTACCTGTAATCCTAGTTCTCATCCAGGGGTATACTCATCAACTGAATTTCATTTATGTTCTTCATTTTAAAAACAACTGCAAATACGTAAAATTACCCACCAAACAGTTAAGATACTCTCAAAAGTCAATCACAAACCTTTTTTAAAACAAGAGACGTGAATGAAGCGCAGTGTTGGCCAATAACCTTCAATGCAGTGTTTAGGAGAAACTGGCACTGTGCCTTTAAGGGTGTCACAATCCACTCTGTACATCATACCTTACAATTTTCTGTTCAGTTAATTTTTCCTTTTTCTTAGAAACGGGGTCTTGGATCACTGAGCTCTGCTTTTTTGACTAAGTCATTGGAAAATCTTTCAAAAAATTATTTGCTTCTTTTTTTTTTTTTTTACTTAATGGCTCTAGAGACTTAGATTGTATTTAAACCTTTTTCTTACATGAAAGGATTTATTTTTCTGTCAAAATACTTTCACTGTTGCAAAGTGCCATTCTTGTGGAAAAAAGGCCCAGTCAGACCCTCAGTCTGCATTATTTGTCTTCCAGTAGACCCTCTACTAGAGACCTCCAGCCACTGTCAAGTTCTCCAGAAGAACACTTAAAGACAGGGCAAAGAAGATCCAGCTACATGGGATCCAGAAAAGAAAACAAACAGCTGCTGGGGCAGCTAAAGACTTTGAAAAAGGTACTCCTTCTAAAAGAGAGACCTTCTTCCTCACCAAGGACTCCCGTAGAGGTAGATCCATCGTGAAGCACCATCAGAGGAAGAGTGGTCACTCCTGATCGACATTAAGAAACAGGACGTCTAAGTTGGGTAAACGTATTCACTTGTACTCAGTCAACAGGTATGCCGATGAAGATGACTCAAATACCCCTTTCGGCAATAAAAGCAGCATGGCAGTGACCCTCTAAGACACTGTCCATGTTGGACATCGTTGAAGCTGATTTCAGATACACCAATGAGACTTTATTCGATGTCCAGCACAAGATGTCCAACGTCATGGACATGATTTTCAGCATAGCTTAAGGCGATGCAGAAAAGAGTGCCTGTCTGCCTCCGATTCTGAGTACTCTTGTACCTAGTCACCATCAGGAGGCACTCCTGATGCTTTCCTTCACCAAGGTGACCAATCTACCTTACTTTCATCAAGCACACCATTTATATGGGGTTTTTACAATCCCCTCTGCTTGCTCCTCAACACGTCATCCCTCTTCTCCTGTAAGGCCTCAGAGAGAGCAGTCTACAGTCAGACTTCCTCCCTTGGAACTCCCAGAATGTCTTGAAGTTAAGAGGCATCACTCATGCTTTATATCAAAAACTAGATCCAGCTGATCATGTAAGGGAACATCTTTTCATACAAGAGCTAGATGATCCAGCAGAGGATAAAATAGAATATCGCATTCTCATCACTGAACACTATCCACATCCTGAACAACCAATGCCCTTCGTCTGTCACAGATTATTCCCCATCTTAAACAAATTCTCCTCCAGCAAGTGTCTTTCCAGTGGACGATGTAACCACTTTCATTGACATCTTAGCAAGTTAGAGGAGCGGCAACATAAAAAAATCCAAAGACCACTTCAGCGTCTGTCACTTTACCAGACAACCCCATTGAAACCTTCTCTTCCTCTGGTCCCTGGACTACTGGTACCCGTAATGCAACTGTTCCTCATGCTGCATAAATCACATGTGGTCCATCCAGACTGTTATAAGTATAAATCATCGGACCAGGACCCTCTGTTTCTAAGAGCAGTTCTCCTCCGGTCTCCATCATTGTAGCAGCAAGAAAGTCTTACGCAGTAAGGACCTTTCTTCCTTCATTTCACCAGCCAAAGACCAAAAGAATGGACTCTTGGCAGGAAAATATGTGGAATATCTGCATCTACCATGAAAGATGCTTGCACCACTGCACTTCTAGGAAGATGCAATAAATCTATATGGGTTTCTCTTCAGAAACTCTCAAATGAAGACACACTACTTCCTGGTGGTACTTTAATGAGGGTATTCTTGTTTCTAACCAGATAATAGGTGCAGCGGCAGAGAAATCTGAGCAAGCGACTCATGTTTACTGCCATGATATCTGCATGAGACCAAATTCCTGATCTAGACTGACTGTACTCAAACCGGAGGCACAACAACAGATCCTGTATTGCCATTTTCCTGAAGTTCTCTCTTTGGTACTCATGCAGATGGTAAAATGTCTTGCATGTAGTCTGTAATTGAGACACTAAAAGTAGTGTCCCTGAAGAAGGAATACCGTAGGAGATGGACAGGCCTTACAGTAGATGTTAATTCCCTCAGAGGGTTCCAACCCCTCAATCACACCAGCAACAATACTACCATCCTCCTAATTCCTTTAGAGGTAGAGGTCAGCAAGTAATTGTGGCTGCAGGAAAATTACTTGCCAAGTAATGACTTACTTCTTCCCCCTTCTCTGTTAGTCCGTTTAGGGCTTGGAAGCGTAGTCTAACATCTGCAAGAGTGGCTTCTCATAATTGACAAGTCTTCAGTATTGTTCAGAATGAATATTTTCTATGATTTAAATCCCCTCCTTCTATACCACCAAGCAAAACTTTCTTATTGATTATCTGTTGCCAAAATAAGTTAACACTTTACTACAGAATAATGTGGTGCAGAAGATTCCTTATCACCAAAAAGGAGCAGCGGTTATTCCCATTACTTTTCAGTTTAAAAAAAGACACTATAAGAAACGTTCAGACCTATTCTCAAGCTCAGGATCCTGCATTTTCCTAACTTAACGTGCCAGGCTTCATACAATTGCCTAGAGGACCAGTGGAACCAGTTCTCAGCTGGAAAAATATTGGTTTGAAGACTGCAATAGTCAATCAGTCCCATGATAGAAACAGCCAAAAAAAGGATAAAAAATCTCATTCAGTCAAGATTTCCCAGATCAAACTCCAGTCACATACTTTTCTCTACAAGGAAAGGGAGCTCAACTGGGCTGCTTAAGGATTTAAGGGATTTGGGTGTTTCATCTGGCTTTGAAATCCTTTCTTCCATCGATCACGACAAACTCTCACCTTGGTCATTACAATACAACAGTGTGTTATCTAAACAAGCAGAGGGGAACTCATTACAGACCACTGCCTCTAGAATCTCAAGCCATACAAAACGGGCTAATAGCAAGAAAAATGAACATCGCAGCTGTTCACCTGTCAGTGGTAAAAAATGCGGAAGCATACTCCCTCAGTTATGCATTCAAAGAAAATCACAACTGAGTTCTAGACTACAAAGTCTTGCAAATGTTTTTTTCAGAATGCAGTTCACAAATAGGTTTACAGGTGCAGTAAGCAATACCTGCCCAGATTATGCCTCCAAATTTATACCCAGGGTCAAAAGTGAATGACCATTTGATACACTGGTCAAAGTAATTTGTGTGCTTTTCCTCCAGTACCACTGATACCAACAGTTCTTGACAAAATGGGTTGGGGCCCTCAAATTGATACGGCCAATCTGAAGCTCACTCAGGCAATAGGGGGATTATTGAAAGTCCAGAAGGGTTGTTCCTCAAAGGTGATAAGCTCACCCCTAGAAATTTATAAAGTACAAGCACGCTGGGCTTCTCTTTATGGGGCTGAACTTTGGGGTCATAGCTCAACAAATGCACCGACCCTTACTGAAAATAAGTTTATTAGACGCATTATGGCTTTGCCAACAAACACTCCCTTGGTACCCCTTAGGATAGATCTGGGTATCCTCCCAATGGTGGACTTAATCTCGAAACGACCCTTGCTCTATTGGCGTCGGCTATGGAGTACAGCCGAGCTGAGACACTATAGGGAGGAACTCCAGGTACTACTATTGTCACCGGGGGCCGTGGGTAGTATACCGTGGCTGTCTTTTGTGAGGGATTTGTTTCGTGCTATTGGTAGGGAGGACTTATGGGTTACCCCGGAGGAGTCCTGCCTAGCTACCCCAAAATAAAACCCTAGCTAAAGAATTAAGAGATTTGAAATAGACTTGTTTAATCCATGCGACTAGAGTTAGGAGTTTGACGCATGGGTTTTTGGACTTTAAGTCACACTATCAATTTGAACAGGTCCTAGATTCAATACAGCCTGCATTAACAAGGAGGTTGTTTCTCTAATTTAGATATGGGACCCTTCCACTTTTTGCAACAACTAAAAAGTGGTCAGACGAGGCCTGTTATTTTTGTCCTGGATGCCGAGTGGCGGAGGAAACAGAAATCCACGTACTGTTCTTCTGACCGGCATACAAACAGGCTAGGTCTAAATGGCTTATACAATTGTGTAGAAACTTGGGTATCAGGGATTACTTTGTATTCTATAGGATCTTAAAATCTGATACAGATCCAGTGTATGTGGTTGTAATCTCAAAATTACTCCAGGCCATGTGGCTGAAACGAAGGCACTTGTTGAAAATTGATACTTGGCCAACCGTGACCGTTCTAATTAGTTGTGATTACTCTGGAGCTTTTTAAGAAATTACATGAGATGTTTAATGTTCAAGTTTTTATTTTAAATTATATTTTCAAAATTAACTCCTATTTAAAATTGTTTTTGTTTTTAAACAATTAGGGAAGTGTATGCATCCTTACAACTGCGAATGTCACCGCGAGATTCTACTGTATACTGCTATGGGAAATGTACTGTTTGTTATTAATTCATATGTGCTTTAATGACTGTAATAGTCGCAATAAAGTTATCATGAATGAATGATACCAACAGTTCTAATCAAACTATACTGTTCCAAGACCAGAAGGATGATAGCACCCTAATGGCCTTGCCAATAGTGATTGACGAACCTTCTACCTCTGAATATCCATACAAGATTGTAGTCCAGGGACTTGCACCCCAACCTTTGGTCATTGAACTTAGCGGCCTTACTCCTGAATTCCTGCAAAATGTTGTCTAAAGCTGCCTTAAGACTGCATTAATATTTCACGGGAAATAGTCACCCATAAATAAGGACATCCTTTGCCTTCAGGTGAAATTGTTTTACATTTGGTGTAGTCAGAATAATCATGATCCTTCCACATGTCGGGAAAATTCCTTGTTTACCTTATTTGACAAGGACTGATCTACTTTGTGATTGCTCAAAGTGCACCTTGTGGCTGAAACTGCCTGTAGTAAATCCCCTTCACAAACCTTCCTTAGAATACCTGTATTTAAGGATTTCTTAGAAGGTAAAGTGAAATGTCGATTCAAGCTCTTCTGAGCCATTTGCTTATAGGTTACACATAAATGTTTTTATTCAAATGTTCTAGTTAATCAGGATGCTGAGCCTCAAATTCAAAAGTTGTAGATAGGAAAGTAGAATATCCCTGCACTATCGAAATAACAGATCTCGAACCAGTGGGAGCAGCAAAGCATTTTCTGATGTGGGCATTAGAAGTTCTCTGAACCATGTTTGTGAAGGCCAAAAAGAGGCTATCTGAATTAAACTTGAGTTACAAGGCTTCTTGAATTTCAGGACAGTTTGATTAACCAGGGGAAAATTTGGGGTGCTTCAATGCAGTCTATCATTGTGACAATCATTCACTAAAGCTTGCATGAAATCTGCAGAGAAAAATATTTAAACCATACAGTTTAGTGCTAAACATGGAAGCTTAATTAATTAATTCGATGTTACAGCACATACTTACTGTAAAGCTATGCTTGCAGTTCTCATGAAATATGTTAGTCTAGAGACACGCAAAGGCACTGTTAAATTGTAGAATTTGGAGGTTCCTTACCCAGCTCTCCCTCATGCTGACAGCCTTAGTTCCTGCTTTATTAATGCCCCTCTTTTGTGCCTCTCTCATTCGTGTGGCTCTCTCACACTCTGGTAAAGCTAAACTTGTGCTTCTTTAGTTCTCTTGTTAACCACTCTTGTGCATCTTTAATTCTTTTGATGATTCTGCTTCTATTGTTGTGCTTCCGCCTCCCGTCAAACTCCTCTCCTGATTGCTCCCATCTAGCACCTCCCAGCACCACTCCCTCCTCCCAGCAGCACCACTCCCTAGTACCTGCTTAATGGAGGCTGCAGCGTGATCAACACCCTGACATAGCGCTCCCTTGTGTTGTCAGCCTTTGTTCTTGCTTAATTCCTGTGCCTATCTTTCTTGTGCCTCTTTCTTTGGCCTCTTTCTTGGGCCTCTTCCTCTTTCTTTGCCTCTTTTCTTTCTTGGGCCTCTCTCTCATATTCTTGGGCCTCTCTCTCATATTCTTGGGCCTCTCTTTCATATTCTTGGGCCTCTCTCTTTTTCATATTCTTGGGCCTCTCTCTTTTTAGGTCGAAGCCTGAATTGCAGGGCATGGCCCTGCTGAAGGCAAAGACCTATTGTGAACAGGGGGATTTCAGTACTGCGTGAAACCACGCCCCCTTTTTCCATTGGCAGGCCTCGCAAAACTGAGGCCTGCCATTGGAAAAAAGCTCCTGTTTAGCAGATTTGTCTGCTCTGGATCCCGCCTCTCGAGGACTCCATGACCTGCCTTACGGTAGCACGACAATATTTTCAGAAATATTGCCTTGGCAACCATGAGGCAGGGCAGGGAGTCCTGGAGGGGCAGGATTCAGTATCCTGTTCCAGCCCCTTTTTTTTATTTTCTGTGCCTGTGCTTTTCGTCATTGTTGCATTGCAGTGGATGGAACCTCCTTGTTATCGGTTATTCTCTTGTACTTATTACACTTCCTGCCGGGGACAACAACCTAAAGAGCATTCAGCAGCACCGTGTGCACTAGATTTGGGTGGTATGGTAGCACCTGCCCTTCCTGTCTTGCAATGAGCGACCCCGGAGTGGGTGCAGGGGGCTAAGTGTTGTAACTGCGTCACCGCCTCGTCCGCCTAGTTTTTGTTGTTTGTGCAGTCATTTCAGCCCCTCACTCGTGGTTGCACTGCGAGGGACAGCCGAGCTCCGAGGGACAGGCTGTTGGCGATGCATGAATCACAAAGGCCGACCTAGGGCTGCCAAAGCCGAGACGAGGTAAGGAGAGAAACTGAGGCATGGAGGGGGGGGGGGGGGGGGGTGGAGGTGTGAAGACGGAGGGAGGGGCCGGGAGAGCGGGGGTGGGGGGGTGATTAAAATAATTTAAGGGAGAAGAAGAGTGGAGATCACACCTGGAGCAGCAAGAGACATCAGGCGAGGGGAGAAGAGAAGCATGGAAGTGTGAGGCCTGAGGGAGGGGCGGGGGGCTGATAAAAAGAAATGAAGGGAGAGGACGAAACCGTACGGGAATGAGAGGAGAAAGGGAGACGGTGTGAAGAAGGAACATGGGGTAGAGGTCGTACAAAAAAAATAGAGCAGGATTGCTAAGTGAAAATAAGAGTCTGGGGGAGGACGGAGGACCGAGAGGAGGAAAGTAAGGGAGAACAAGAAGGTGGAGGGAAGGAGGAGGGCTGTAAAGAGAATAACACCGCCCAACGCGGAGAAATGGAACAAGTGGGGGAACAGGGCCATGGACTGAGGAAGGAAAGGAACGGAAAAGAAGGGAGCGGGGATGAACGCGAGGAGGAGGTAAAGAGAGGTGAAAAGATGAGTAAAGGAGGGTCTGGGGAGGGCGAAGCGCATGTACGAGGGTCACTCCATGATGCACGCACTTCCACTAGCATGTAACCGTCGAAAGCATTGGAAACAGGAGGGGGAGGGTACAGCTACCCAACGGAAGGCCACGCTGTATCGACACCGAAAGGATGAGGGGCTGAGCCGACCCTGCTGGGATTCAAAGTATTCGGCGTCAGACTCGACTCAGAAACGAGAAGTAAGCGGCAGTGGCTGAAGGGAAATGATTGAGACTGAGGGGTGGGGATGAGGAGAGATGGGGGCAGAGGTGCTGTGGGGGTGCACAAGTGAAGGGATATAAGCAGACGTGCCAATAGACCCGATTCAGCCGGGAGACTCCAGATTTTTCGAGCCCAAAATGGCTTCCTTTTAACTATCTCCCGCCTGAAATTGCATCTTGTTCAATAGAAGTCAATAGGGGAATTACATTCTACCTATTTCAATTTCACAATCTCCCACTTCCCTGTCCTAAAATGTTGCCATGTATCAAAGGGGGGACCCAGAAAGGAAAGACAGAAGTGCCGAAGCGAGGAGAGTGAAGAAAGGGGGAGTGGAGGGGGTGAAGGAGTTCAGAGGAATTGACAGAAAGATGGGCAGATGAGGAGACGTGGGGGGCTGAGGAGGAGAGCAGGGGTGTGACGGATGAAAGCCTGGAATGAAAGGCCTGGGGGGAAGTAGCAGGGCGCGGTAAGGCATGGGCGCCCCCCCCTCCCTTTCCAAAAGGCCCCATCTGTATCGACTCTCTTTATTTCTGTTTGCAAACGTCTCTTCTCTCAGCCGCCCGCTACACCCTTCTCTGCCTATCGGGCACAGCTTAAGGAGTTGGGGGGCCGGGGAAAATGCATTTTTTCCCCTATAGCGATGTTATATTGTTTTTTAGGTCTCGGCTAGCCGCGCGGAAGCGCGTCTCCGCCGAGATCTTTTGTTAGCGAGTGCGCTTCCCAGGAGACCGTTCCGGCCGCGCCCATCCTTGGAGCCGATTTGAAACGGGAACGCGCGCTGTGGCCAGGCGCTGTCTCCTGGGAAGCTCAAGCACCACACACGCATGCGCATACACACACACAAGCGCCCATGCACGCACGCACATACATACATACAGAGACTCCCCCCCCCCCCCCCTGACACATACACACACACACACGCGCGCACACACACGTGCACCGAGGCCCACTCTCCTTCCCTCCCCCGCCGTCACCGTCGCACACATACATACACGAGCATACACGCACACACACAAGTGCACCAAGCCCCCCCAGCCTTTTGGAACTTACCTGGCCAATGTCGGGGACTCTGCTCTCAGCACGCGGCGCCCAAACTCCTGCTGGCGCGGCCCCGGGGCTCCACACCGCTCAGAGGAGCCCCGGGCGCGAGACGCATGTGACTCCGCCTGCCTCCTCTTCCGGTCTGGACGTGGCCCCGCCCCCGTCACAGGCGACCGTGCCTGACTTCCGGGGCGGCCGCGGCGGGATTCCGGGGGCATTTAGGATGCTCTCTCAGCTTGCACTGGTTTTTTATCTGGCTGAGTTTTAGTACAATGGTAATTATCTGCAGTATTGTGAAAATTATCGTGCAATAAGCAGCACAAGTTTGCACAGGCAAAGAAAAACAAAAGTTGGGAAACTTCACAAACTTCAAAGAAACGGGCATTTGCAACCTTTGCTCCAAACAAATTTGCGCCCATCCCTATTTCGGTCTTGCTTTCGATTGAAGTATAAGATGCGTCATCTTTCATTCGCTCTGTCACTTTGGTTCTCGGCCTGACACCAGAGATGATAGGGAGCGGTGCGCGCCGCGGCGAGGACTTTGAACCCGGAGCCCAGTTAAGGCACCAGTCACCGCCTGGCACTGCACACCTTCTATGCCTTTGTTTCATTTCCTTCTGAAAGCGTTTTATTGTGAAGTATGCACAGACCCAGCTTAATCGGGTGAAGTATGCACATGTGCCACAGATAATGTGTGGTTTGACCGGCCGGAGATTGGTACGCCGCACTTTCAACAAATTCTTATTAAAAGGGGAAATGCGTCCTAAAAGCAAAGTGTGTTATCTGCTGGAAGGAAATATCCTTGTACTGAAGTCCGGTTTAGAGCTGTACAAGAGAACAAAGCAAAGAGGCCGATGTTATGTATTCCTGAATTAGGTCTCGGCCTGCATAGGCCGGAGCCATGGGGCCGTCTATCGTGAGAGGTGGCATATTAAAGCGTTCGGCAAGTTCCTCATCCCCCTGTACTCTTCTTTCAGGTAGATTTCCGAGGGGCGGGTGCAGCTTCTTCCCAAATAGCTAGAGAAAAGTAACAGTCGCTATTGACAGGCTCTAGTGCAGGAAGACACCCTCACTCAGTGTGTGGGAGGCATGGCAGTGGTTATGAAAAAGCATACACACGCTACAGATGTGATTACAAGAATGATTGTCAATGGCACAATTACATATGTACTATTTTAAAGAGTATTTGCACAGTGGAGTTGGAGTAGGAGGTGGTGGAGTAGGAGGTGGTGGAGTAGGAGGTGGTGGAGTTGGAGTAGGAGGTGGTGGAGTTGGAGTAGGAGGTGGTGGAGTTGGAGTAGGAGGTGGTGGAGTTGGAGTAGGAGGTGGTGGAGTTGGAGTAGGAGGTGGTGGAGTAGGAGTAGGAGTAGGTGGAGTAGTAATAGTAGGAGGTGGTGGAGTAGTAATAGTAGGAGGTGGTGGAGTAGTAATAGTAGGAGGTGGTGGAGTAGGAGGTGGTGGAGTAGTAGTAGTAGGTGTAGTAGGAGTAGTAGGTTGTGGAGTAGTAGTAGTAGGTTGTGGAGTAGTAGTAGTAGGTTGTGGAGTAGTAGTAGTAGGTTGTGGAGTAGTAGTAGTAGGTTGTGGAGTAGTAGTAGTAGGTTGTGGAGTAGCAGTAGTAGTAGGAGTAGCAGTAGTAGTAGGAGTAGCAGTAGTAGTAGTAGGTGCTGGAGTAGTAGTAGGAGTAGTAAAAGTAGGAGGTGGTGGAGTAGGAGGTGGTGGAGTAGGAGGTGGTGGAATAGGAGGTGGTGGAGTAGGAGGTGGTGGAGTAGGAGGTGGTGGAGTAGGAGGTGGTGGAGTAGTAGTAGTAGTAGGTGTAGTAGGAGTAGTAGGTTGTGGAGTAGTAGTAGTAGGTTGTGGAGTAGTAGTAGTAGTAGGTTGTGGAGTAGTAGTAGTAGTAGGTTGTGGAGTAGTAGTAGGTTGTGGAGTAGTAGTAGTAGGTTGTGGAGTAGTAGTAGTAGGTTGTGGAGTAGTAGTAGTAGGTTGTGGAGTAGGAGTAGCAGTAGTAGTAGTAGTAGGAGTAGCAGTAGTAGTAGTAGTAGGAGTAGCAGTAGTAGTAGGTGCTGGAGTAGTAATAGTAGGAGGTGGTGGAGTAGGAGGTGGTGGAGTAGGAGGTGGTGGAGTAGGAGGTGGTGGAGTAGGAGGTGGTGGAGTAGGAGGTGGTGGAGTAGTAGTAGTAGTAGTAGGTGTAGTAGGAGTAGTAGGTTGTGGAGTAGGAGTAGTAGGTTGTGGAGTAGGAGTAGTAGGTTGTGGAGTAGTAGTAGTAGGTTGTGGAGTAGGAGTAGCAGTAGGAGTAGCAGTAGTAGTAGGAGTAGCAGTAGTAGTAGGAGTAGCAGTAGTAGTAGGAGTAGCAGTAGTAGTAGTAGGTGGTGGAAGAGTAGTAGTAGGTGGTGGAAGAGTAGTAGTAGGTGGTGGAAGAGTAGTAGTAGGTGGTGGAAGAGTAGTAGTAGGTGGTGGTGGAGGAGGAGGAGGAGTAGTAGTAGGTGGTGGAGGAGGAGGAGGAGTAGTAGTAGGTGGTGGAGGAGGAGTAGTAGTAGGTGGTGGAGGAGGAGTAGGTGGTGGAGGAGGAGTAGTAGGTGGTGGAGGAGGAGGAGTAGTAGGTGGTGGAGGAGGAGGAGTAGTAGGTGGTGGAAGAGTAGTAGTAGGTGGTGGAAGAGTAGTAGTAGGTGGTGGAAGAGTAGTAGTAGGTGGTGGAAGAGTAGTAGTAGGTGGTGGAGGAGTAGTAGTAGGTGGTGGAGGAGGAGTAGGTGGTGGAGGAGGAGGAGTAGTAGGTGGTGGAGGAGGAGGAGTAGTAGGTGGTGGAGGAGGAGGAGTAGTAGGTGGTGGAGGAGTAGTAGTAGGTGGTGGAGGAGTAGTAGTAGGTGGTGGAGTAGTAGTAGGTGGTGGAGTAGGAGTAGTAGGTGGTGGAGTAGTAGGTGGTGGAGTAGGAGTAGCAGGTGGTGGAGTAGTAGTAGGTGGTGGAAGAGTAGTAGTAGGTTGTGGAGTAGGAGTAGCAGTAGTAGTAGGAGTAGCAGTAGTAGTAGGAGTAGCAGTAGTAGTAGGAGTAGTAGTAGTAGGTGCTGGAGTAGTAGTAGGTGCTGGAGTAGTAATAGTAGGAGGTGGTGGAGTAGGAGGTGGTGGAGTAGGAGGTGGAGTAGGAGGTGGTGGAGTAGGAGGTGGTGGAGTAGTAGTAGTAGTAGGTGTAGTAGGAGTAGTAGGTTGTGGAGTAGGAGTAGTAGGTTGTGGAGGAGTAGTAGTAGGTTGTGGAGGAGTAGTAGTAGGTGGTGGAGGAGTAGTAGTAGGTGGTGGAGTAGTAGTATAAGGTGGTGGAGTAGGAGTAGTAGGTGGTGGAGTAGTAGGTGGTGGAGTAGGAGTAGTAGGTGGTGGAGTAGTAGGTGGTGGAGTAGGAGTAGTAGGTGTTGGAGTAGTAGTAGGTGGTGGAAGAGTAGTAGTAGGTGGTGGAAGAGTAGTAGCAGGTGGTGGAGGAGGAGGAGTAGTAGCAGGTGGTGGAGGAGGAGGAGTAGTAGTAGGTGGTGGAGGAGGAGGAGTAGTAGTAGGTGGTGGAGGAGGAGGAGTAGTAGTAGGTGGTGGAGGAGGAGTAGGTGGTGGAGGAGGAGGAGTAGTAGGTGGTGGAGGAGGAGGAGTAGTAGGTGGTGGAGGAGTAGTAGTAGGTGGAGTATTAGTAGTAGGTGGTGGAGTAGTAGTATAAGGTGGTGGAGTAGGAGTAGTAGGTGGTGGTGGAGTAGGAGTAGCAGGTGGTGGAGTATTAGTAGTAGGTGGTGGAGTAGTAGTAGGTGGTGGAAGAGTAGTAGTAGGTGGTGGAAGAGTAGTAGTAGGTGGTGGAGGAGGAGTAGTAGTAGGTGGTGGAGGAGGAGGAGGAGTAGTAGGTGGTGGAAGAGTAGTAGTAGGTGGTGGAGTAGGAGTAGCAGTAGTAGTAGGAGTAGCAGTAGTAGTAGGAGTAGTAGTAGTAGGTGCTGGAGTAGTAGTAGGTGCTGGAGTAGTAATAGTAGGAGGTGGTGGAGTAGGAGGTGGTGGAGTAGGAGGTGGTGGAGTAGTAGTAGTAGTAGGTGTAGTAGGAGTAGTAGGTTGTGGAGTAGGAGTAGTAGGTTGTGGAGGAGTAGTAGTAGGTGGTGGAGGAGTAGTAGTAGGTGGTGGAGTAGTAGTATAAGGTGGTGGAGTAGGAGTAGTAGGTGGTGGAAGAGTAGTAGTAGGTGGTGGTGGAAGAGTAGTAGTAGGTGGTGGAGGAGGAGTAGTAGTAGGTGGTGGAGGAGGAGGAGTAGTAGTAGGTGGTGGTGGAGGAGGAGGAGGAGTAGTAGTAGGTGGTGGAGGAGGAGGAGTAGTAGTAGGTGGTGGAGTAGTAGGTGGTGGAGGAGGAGTAGTAGGTGGTGGAGGAGGATTAGTAGGTGGTGGAGGAGGAGGAGTAGTAGGTGGTGGAGGAGTAGTAGTAGGTGGAGTATTAGTAGTAGGTGGTGGAGTAGTAGGTGGTGGAGTATTAGTAGTAGGTGGTGGAGTATTAGTAGTAGGTGGTGGAGTAGTAGTAGGTGGTGGAAGAGTAGTAGTAGGTGGTGGAGGAGGGGGAGTAGTAGTAGGTGGTGGAGGAGGAGGAGGAGGAGTAGTAGGTGGTGGAAGAGTAGTAGTAGGTGGTGGAAGAGTAGTAGTAGGTGGTGGAAGAGTAGTAGTAGGTGGTGGAAGAGTAGTAGTAGGTGGAGGAGGAGTAGTAGTAGTAGGTGGTGGAGGAGGAGTAGTAGTAGGTGGTGGTGGAGGAGGAGTAGTAGTAGGTGGTGGAGGAGGAGTAGTAGTAGGTGGTGGAGGAGTAGTAGTAGTAGTAGTAGGTGGTGGAGTAGTAGGTGGTGGAGGAGGAGTAGTAGGTGGTGGAGGAGGATTAGTAGGTGGTGGAGGAGGATTAGTAGGTGGTGGAGGAGGAGTAGTAGGTGGTGGAGGAGGAGGAGTAGTAGGTGGTGGAGGAGTAGTAGTAGGTGGAGTATTAGTAGTAGGTGGTGGAGTAGTAGTATAAGGTGGTGGAGTAGGAGTAGTAGGTGGTGGAGTAGTAGGTGGTGGAGTAGGAGTAGCAGGTGGTGGAGTATTAGTAGTAGGTGGAGTATTAGTAGTAGGTGGTGGAGTAGTAGTAGGTGGTGGAGTAGTAGTATAAGGTGGTGGAGTAATAGTAGTATAAGGTGGTGGAGTAATAGTAGCAGTAGGTGGTGGAGTAGGAGTAGTAGGTGGTGGAGTAGGAGTAGGTGGTGGTGGTGGAGTAGGAGTAGGAGTAGTAGGTGGTGGAGTAGGAGTAGTAGGTGGTGGAGTAGGAGTAGTAGGTGGTGGAGTAGGTGGTGGAGGAGGAGTAGGAGGATTAGTAGGAGTAGTAGGTGGTGGAGTAGTAGGTGGTGGAGTAGTAGGTGGTGGAGTAGTAGGTGGTGGAGTAGTAGGTGGTGGAGTAGTAGGTGGTGGAGTAGTAGGTGGTGGAGTAGTAGGTGGTGGAGTAGTAGGTGGTGGAGTAGTAGGTGGTGGCGGAGTAATAGTAGTAGGTGGCGGAGTAGTAGCAGGTGGTGGACTAGGAGTAGTAGATGGAGTAGGAGGAGAAGTAGTAGGAGTAGTAGGTGGTGGAGTAGGAGTAGTAGGTGGTGGAGTAGGAGTAGTAGAAGTGGTGGAGAAGGAGTAGTAGAGGTGGTGGAGGAGTAGTAGAGGTGGTGGAGAAGGAGTAGTAGAGGTGGTGGAGAAGGAGTAGTAGAAGTGGTGGAGAAGGAGTAGTAGAAGTGGTAGAGAAGGAGTAGTAGAAGTGGTGGAGTAGGAGTAGTAGAAGTGGTGGAGTAGGAGTAGTAGAAGTGGTGGAGTAGGAGTAGTAGAAGTGGTGGAGTAGGAGTAGTAGAAGTGGTGGAGTAGGAGTAGTAGAAGTGGTGGAGTAGGAGTAGTAGAAGTGGTAGAGATGGAGTAGTAGTTGTAGGTGGTGGAGTAGTAGTTGTAGGGGGTGGAGTAGTAGTTGTAGGGGGTGGAGTAGTAGTTGTAGGGGGTGGAGTAGGAGTAGGTGGTGGTGGATTAGTAGGTGGTGGTGGAGGAGTAGTAGGTGGTGGTGGAGGAGTAGTAGGTGGTAGAGTAGTAGTAGGAGTAGTAGGTGGTGGAGTAGGAGTAGGAGTAGTAGGTGGTGGAGGCGGAGTAGGAGTAGTAGGTGGTGGAGGCGGAGTAGTAGTAGTAGGTGGTGGAGGCGGAGTAGTAGTAGTAGGTGGTGGAGTAGTAGTAGGTGGTGGAGTATTACTAGGTGTAGTAGATGGAGTATTACTAGGTGGAGTATTACTAGGTATAGTAGGTGGAGTAGTAGTAGGTGGAGTAGGAGACGTAGTAGTAGTAGGTGGTGGTGAAGTAGTAGGAGTAGTAGGTGGTGGAGTAGGAATAGTAGGTGGTGGATTAGGAGTAGGAGTAGTAGGAGTAGTGTTAGTAGATGGTGTAGTAGAACTAGTATGTGGTGTAGTAGGAGTAGTAGGGGGTGGAGTAGGTGGTGGTGGAGTAGTAGGTGGTGGAGTAGTAGGTGGTGGTGGAGTAGTAGGTGGTGGTGGAGTAGTAGGTGGTGGTGGAGTAGTAGGTGGTGGTGGAGTAGTAGGTGGTGGTGGAGTAGTAGGTGGTGGTGGAGTCTACTACTGTTAAGTATTATTCTACTATTGTTATGGTTAGACTACTTATTATTATTATTCTACTACTTATTAGTAGTGGTTAGTACTTAGTATTGTTATTGTAGACTAGTAGGATGATGTAGTGGAGTATTAGGAGTGGTGGTGGTGGAGTAGTAGGTGGTGGTGGTGGGTAGTAGGTGGTGGTGGTGGAGTAGGTGGTGGTGGTGGAGTAGTAGGTGGTGGTGGTGGAGTAGTAGGTGGTGGTGGTGGAGTAGTAGTAGGTGGTGGTGGTGGAGTAGTAGGTGGTGGTGGTGGAGTAGTAGGTGGTGGTGGTGGAGTAGTAGGTGGTGGTGGTGGAGTAGTAGGTGGTGGTGGTGGAGTAGTAGGTGGTGGTGGAGTAGTAGGTGGTGGTGGAGTAGTAGGTGGTGGTGGAGTAGTAGGTGGTGGTGGTGGAGTAGTAGGTGGTGGTGGTGGAGTAGTAGGTGGTGGTGGTGGAGTAGTAGGTGGTGGTGGTGGAGTAGTAGGTGGTGGTGGTGGAGTAGTAGGTGGTGGTGGTGGAGTAGTAGGTGGTGGAGTAGTAGTAGGTGGTGGAGTAGTAGTAGGTGGTGGAGTAGTAGTAGGTGGTGGAGTAGTAGTAGGTGGTGGAGTAGTAGTAGTAGGTGGTGGAGTAGTAGTAGTAGGTGGTGGAGTAGTAGTAGTAGGTGGTGGAGTAGTAGTAGTAGGTGGTGGAGTAGTAGTATAAGGTGGTGGAGGAGTAGGAGTAGTAGGTGGTGGAGTAGGAGTAGTAGTAGGTGGAGTATTACTAGGTGGAGTAGGTGGAGTATTACTAGGTGGAGTATTACTAGGTGGAGTAGGATAAGTAGTAGTAGGAGTAGTAGGTGGTGGTGAAGTAGTAGGAGTAGTAGGTGGTGGGGTAGTAGTAGGTGGTGGAGTAGTAGGTGGTGGAGTAGGTATAGTAGGAGTAGTAGGTGGTGGAGTAGGAATACTAGGTGGTGGAGTAGGAGTAGTAGGAGTAGTGGTAGTAGATGGTGTAGTAGGACTAGTATGTGGTGTAGTAGGAGTAGGAGTAGGGGGTGGAGTAGGAGTAGGGGGTGGAGTAGGAGTAGGTGGTGGAGTAGGAGTAGGTGGTGGTGGAGTAGGAGTAGGTGGTGGTGGAGTAGTAGTAGGTGGTGGTGGAGTAGTAGTAGGTGGTGGTGGAGTAGTAGTAGGTGGTGGTGGAGTAGTAGGTGGTGGTGGAGTAGGAGTAGTAGGTGGTGGTAGAGTAGGAGTAGTAGGTGGTGGTAGAGTAGGAGTAGTAGGTGGTGGTAGAGTAGGAGTAGTAGGTGGTGGTAGAGTAGGAGTAGTAGGTGGTGGTAGAGTAGGAGTAGTAGGTGGTGGTAGAGTAGGAGTAGTAGGCTGTGGTAGAGTAGGAGTAGTAGGCTGTGGTAGAGTAGGAGTAGTAGGTGGTGGTAGAGTAGGAGTAGTAGGTGGTGGTAGAGTAGGAGTAGTAGGTGGTGGTAGAGTAGGAGTAGTAGGTGGTGGTAGAGTAGGAGTAGTAGGTGGTGGTGTAGGAGTAGTAGGTGGTGGTGTAGGAGTAGTAGGTGGTGGAGGAGTAACAGTAGCAGGAGGAGTAGTAAGAGTAGTAGGTGGTGGAGTAGTAGGTGGTGGAGTAGGAGTAGTAGGTGGTGGAGGAGTAGTAGTAGGACTAGTAGTAGGTGGTGTAGTAGGAATAGTAGGTGGTGGGGTAGTAGGAGTAGTAGGTGGTGGAGTAGGAGTAGTAATTAGCATTTCTTACAAAGCCCTTGGACTATACCATTTCCTGCTGAAAGGCAATATTTTTCTCCATGTGTTCCTATACCTGGCGTGTCACGCAGTTTGGTGCTTGCTTACCCTCTATGTTAAACAAGCATTTGCAATGCAATAGGTCTCGCAGTTACGCAAGTTTGAGCTATTGGCATTGTAAATGTATATGCGTTTTATTTATATATGTAAAACAAAACCCCAAATAAAAGGCCTAGCCATTTACAATACTACCCTAATTCCCTTACCTTTTATCTGCATATCTTCCCCTTCATTCTAATCTAAATACTCCATCAGTACAACACATCTTACTCACAAACCTATACAATATATGTTGCCCTCTACCAAACACATGTAGTTTACAGTTAGTACTAAATGGCCTAATGTGATATATAAAGACTTATTGTGTCTATCTTTTTACTTTTATTTAAAATTACAATTCATTTTCATTATGTTTTACAAAATAAAAACACACAAAAAACAATGTCATTTACAATATCAATAGCTCTAAATAATGTCACTGCGAGACCTATCGCATTTTTAATGCTTGTTCATATTCTTGGGCCCCTCTCTTTTTCATATTCTTGGGCCTCTCTCTCGCTTTCTTGGGCCTCTCTTGTGCCTCTTTCTTTGGCCTCTCTTGTGCCTCTTTCTTGGGCCTCTCTTGTGCCTCTTTCTTGGGCCTCTCTATCTCTTAGTTCCTGTGCCTCTTTCTCGTTAGTTCCTGTGCCTCTTTCTCGTTCGTTCCTGTGCCTCCCTCTCTCGTTCGTTCCTGTGCCTCTCTCTCTCTCTCGTTCCTGTGCGCCTCTCTCTCTCTCGTTCCTGTGTGCCTCTCTCTCTCTCGTTCCTGTGCCTCTCTCTCTCGTTCCTGTGCCTCTCTCTCTCGTTCCTGTGCCTCTCTCTCGTTCTTGTGTGCCTCTCTCTCTCGTTCCTGTGCCTCTCTCTCTCTCTCGTTCCTGTGCCTCTCTCTCTCGTTCTTGTGTGCCTCTCTCTCTCGTTCCTGTGCCTCTCTCTCTCGTTCCTGTGCCTCTCTCTCTCGTTCCTGTGCCTCTCTCTCTCTCGTTCCTGTGTGCCTCTCTCTCTCGTTCCTGTGCCTCTCTCTCTCTCTCGTTCCTGTGCCTCTCTCTCTCGTTCTTGTGTGCCTCTCTCTCTCGTTCTTGTGTGCCTCTCTCTCTCGTTCCTGTGCCTCTCTCTCTCGTTCCTGTGCCTCTCTCTCTCTCTCTCTCTCGTTCCTGTGCCTCTCTCTCTCGTTCTTGTGTGCCTCTCTCTCTCGTTCCTGTGCCTCTCTCTCTCTCTCTCGTTCCTGTGACTCTCTCTCTCTCTCGTTCTTGTGTGCCTCTCTCTCTCGTTCTTGTGTGCCTCTCTCTCTCGTTCTTGTGTGCCTCTCTCTCTCTCGTTCTTGTGTGCCTCTCTCTCTCGTTCGTGTGTGCCTCACTCTCTCCCTCATGGTTGGGCCTCTCTCCCACTCTGCTAAAACTAGACTTGTGCTTCTTAAATTCTCTTGTCAACTACTCTTGTGCATCTTTAATTCATGTACTGATTCTGCTCTATTGTTGTGCTCCTGCCAGTTTTCCCGCCTTCTGCCAAATTCCTCTTCCGATCGCTGCCTCCTCCCACCTAGGCCTGTCCACCGCCTCTCCCTCCCAGGACCTACTTAATGAAGTTCACAGCTGGCGTGCCAAAGGCATGCCCGTCTGCACCAAAGGCAAGCCAGCCTGTGCCTGGAACGCAGCCAGCACCCGGCCCCTGGCTTCCAGCCCACCACAGGTGTGCCACTGTCCTCCGTGCCCTGAACACCGGATGACCCAGCAAACACTGTACCAAAGGCAAGTTTGCTTGCCCCTGGATAGCGTCCCGCACCAGGACCCCTGCCCTCCGGCCCACTGCAGGTACATTGCCGTCGTCCTCTGCAGCCATGAACACCGGCTGACGCAGCAAACACTGCTGCTATGCCACACTGCATTCTATGGTAGAACTGTTCTCCTGCACCTTCTGCTGCACCAGCACAGCCACCTTCATGCCACAAAGCACCATGCCTACCTCGTGCCACACCACACATGACCCACCGATTCCACTGCCTACTCCTCAGCATGCATTATATGTGCAAACATTCCATCGAGTTATGGGACCCCTTTGCCACCCTCGCACCTAACAGTCTTCCTCACCTAGACCTGGCTCAACCCCACATCCCCTGCTGACATTGCCACAAAGATCCCGGACTGATATAAAATCACTCACCAGGACTGCTCCAACAAGCTGGGAAGAGGCACTGCCATCATCTACAAGAAAACCATACACTGTACCACCACCACAGACAATACCACCCCCCATGGAACACGGTCTTCAAGCGCCACACTGACGACAAGATAACCATCAGAGGTAGCCTCGCATTCCGCCCCCTGGGCCCGTGCTCTGGCTTCTGCACACCATTGCAGACTTCATTGCTCCCCTAGCCCTGGACTCCAATGACTGCCGCTTCCTAGATGATGTCAACTTCCACATCGACCCAAATGCCAACAAACCTGCACACCTGCTGGAAAGTATGATCAGTCTCGGACTGATCCTGAAGGTCCGCAAACCCACACACACCGCAGGACACATGATTAACCCCAATCTTCACCTCCAGCAACCTTGCCAAATGAAGCAACATCACAGATGTCTCATGGAGCCATCGCTCCATTGTTCACTTCAGCATCTCCAGCCCCTGCATCACCACCCCCAAGATGGTCATTGCCCAACCACCACAGCTGGAACACACTTTCAGAGACCAGCTGGACGGACGCCCCCAGCTGCTCCAACACAGCTGCCACGACCAACCTGGAAGAGGGAATTCAAGAACTTCAAAGTCTGGATCGCCAACTGCGCCAACATCGCCCCCATCGAGCAACAAACCGAGCCTCCAAAGAGGCCAGTTGGTACACCCAAGAACTCGAACATCGAAACGTGACTGCAAACAGAAAGGGAGGAGATGGCACGCCAACAAGGACCTCCGAAAGAGCAGGTTTTTAAGAACTCCTTCTAACACCACCTGTTGAGGGCAACAAAGACAGCCCTAGCTACATGCATCGAAACCAGCACCACCAACTGCAGCAATAAGCTTTTTAACATTAAGGGATTCTCCAACCCGGATGCCTGCAAAATCAACATCACACCGTCACAAGAGCTGTGCGACAACCTCGCCAACTTTTTCCTTGACAAGATTGAAGCCATAAACCGAAACTTCAAACCCCAACCTTCACCTACGGACTTCCTCGACAGATACTCCTGCACTACAACCAACACGAACCACAGACTTACCAACTGGAACCTCCTCACCACCCTGGACACCTCCGTCATGAAATCATCCATTCCAGAGCTTCCACAGACCCATGCCCGCACCACATATTCAATCTTGGAAACCACTCCAATATTTCCCAACGCCTGAAAACATGCCGAAGTCTAATATTTTGGAGGATGAGACCGAGCATATGCTGTTGAAATAGTTACAAAATAACTCATCAGGAACATGTTTGTCATGAGTATTCATTTAACTAACCAACTCTTTCCATCAGTTCTAATGCACTTCATTTAAACCAGTTGGGCTTAAGCTGTTTGCTGATGGTTTGTTAAAGGAAAACTGCACCAGAATTATAATGTCTTTGGTGATACTAATCGGAGGCTCAGTGCATGTATGTGAGTGGTTTAAGTTGTTCTCACGACATAAGGCTGGTGAGTGAGGAGACTGAAATAAAGGATGTTAATTTCCATTTTGAAAGAATAGAGCAGTCCAATTCCAGATAAATTTGCTGTCGCTTGAGAAATAACGGAAGTGTATGAAAACAGTATTTAGAATTTGTCAGCTCATTTTAAAGAGGGCAGATATTCTTTAGTGTAGACATACCAGGGTTTAGGTAATGTTTGTTTAAACAGGGAGTGGTTGACTTTTCTTTTAGTTGAAGATTCCATTATTCTTATGAAAAAAGTATTTCTGGCTTGTATAATAGCTGGGAAGAATTCTAAGCATACACGTTTGGGGTGGGCTCTCATGATAGAAAACTGCAGCCGTAGGTAAGTAAAACTTACATGATTTTACACTTTAACTTTAACTGCTCCTTTTTAGGTTTTGCCTCGCCAAAGATGCGCTCTGCGCATCTTTTCGGCGCAGGCGAAAACCTGATGAGAAGAATAGTGTGGCTTGGTTCGGCCCTCGTCGTTGATTGGCTGGCTCCGTAAACGGAGCCTTGCCATTGGACGAGGGGCCTGTCCGTCAATGCCGGACCAGACACGGGGGCGTTCCCGACATTCTTTGGCTTTTGCCGACGTCACGCGACGCCGGGAACGCCCCCGTGTCTGGTCCGGCATTGCCGGCACTTCTGCGTCTCTCCTGGTCTCAAATGGTCGTGAATTTAAGAAAGTACCTGCACTCCCGACCCGCACCGTACGTGTCACATTAAAAATCACATCTGGTCGTTAAAATAAACGTCCACGTACCTATACTTGCTTATTAAAACACTGCCGTAAATGGAATCGATGCAAGTAGTCTGAATAAAAGACGAAAAGTACTCACTTGTCCACGAAACATCTAAAAATAAAGCTGCTCTTCGCATCACATGAGTCTGCCCTCTGTTTTTGAGCGGATGCGCTACAAGTTTCTTGAATAAACAGAGGCAAAGCCAGTTTCTCTGCCCGTTGATTCGATCAGCTCGAGACTGGTGAAACCTCGTACTGCAGCCTGTGAGCGGATCGAGGGCTGTCCTGGCATTTCCAGCGGTGGGGGTCGGTTCTCCCTGAGTGCTGCTCTCAGCAGTTGGCCAGCGGTGTTGTAATTAGACCCCGCCCCGCTTACTGCTGAGTGCTACAGAAGGAGTTTCTTGGTTTGCTTCACGTAGCATAATCGTGCGTCAGGTGGCAGTTTAAGACTTATGAAGTGACACCACGCGACAGCCTCTCTGGAATGACGTATCGCGGCAGTTGTGTCGTCACGAGTGAGCAGTTAACGTTATGAAGTGACGTCGTACAGCAGCTGTTGGTGTTTTGGAGTAACGCCGCGCGGCAGCTGCCACTGTTCCGAAGTGCAGTGGCGCAGCAGCTGTTTGAGTTCCAGTCTCCGGGCTCGCCCTGCCCTGAGCTGCGGAGGCAGCACCGCGAGAGGAAGGAGCGCGCACCCCCCCGCCCCCGGCTGCCAGCAGCAGCTGCACGGGCTGCGCCTCGCTCCGCACAGGCTCCCTCAGCCCCAGCCGCCGCGCGGCTTCCCCGGCCGCCCCCATGTACGGATCGGACAAGCCCGCCCTGGACATGATGGACTATGGATTCAGGGTTCCCGCGCCCAGCGGAGACTTTAGCCCCTTCAGCGCTAGCATTCCGGCCACCAAAGTGGAGCTGACTGTTTCCTGCAGGTGAGTGTCCAGACTGGGCATAGGGAAGCACTCACGAGCAGTCTGGGAATACATGTGTACACGCTTTGGCTTGAGAGGTGGGTTCCATTGGACCTCAAGTAGCGCTTTAACCATTGTCGGGCAGCAGCAGTATTCTACTCAGACAGGCACAGGTGCTGTCACTAATGTGTTTAATGCAGGTTTGTTGTCACTGGAGCAAGATAGCGGTTCCGAACATAGGAATGCACTAATCAGGACGTGGTTGCAGTCATTGAAGAAGGATTGTACACACTAAGGCAGGTTCGCTGACATTGACACGATTGCATTCAAGCAGAATTATAGTAACTAAGGGGGTTTGCTGCCACTGACAAAAAAGTGCGTTCGCTTTGTTTTCTGTACTAAAGTTAAACTAGAACTTCGGGCACTAAAGCAGGTATGTTTTCACGTTAACAAGACAGACTGCAGTTTCTCTGGATATCACTTATTAACTCAGGATTAATACAAGATTACTGTCACTTTGGCAGAACTGCGCCCCCTGAATCAGGATCACACTCAGTAACAAGATTGTGGTAACTCTACTGCTACTCTCACAAAATTGCTACCACTCTGGTAGTATTGCTGCGCGCAAGTAGGGTCGATGACTGTGGAATAGGATTGCCGTCAGTGAGGCTGATTCAAGTCACTCCGACAGGACTATCCTCATCCAGGCAGGGCCGCAGTCAGAACCATATCTTCCTGAAAGTCTCCAAATCGCTTTCCTAGTGTTACATTTGTTCAAAGTTTTTGAGCGTGCTTGCTGCCTGGTTTGTTCTATCTATAGATTTTGTGTACCATGCAGTGCGTGTGTATGCCTCTTTTCTCTGGCCAGCTTGAGGGATCCTTGCTCCTGTTACTCGTGAGCATCTCTAGCTGCTTCTTGTTTGAACCATGGGGCGTTATTACAGTAACCGGGGGAGGATTGCAGCCTCTCGTACAGGGCTGTAGTGACTCAGCCAGACTCGCTGCCTCAAACCACATTGCACTCACTTGGGTAGGATAGGACTCACCATGTCAGGGTTGCAGTCACTGATGCAGACAGGTACCTCTGCAAACGGTAGTGCAGTTGTTTTGAGGCACGGGTTGCACAGGAATCTTTATGGGAGTGCATTCATTCTTTGACAGAGCTGTTGACCTCTAGGGTCCCACGGATCATCTGAGGTGGGGTTTCGTTTTCTCAGCCAGGATTACATTCCTAAACACGGGATGCCCCGCTGTTGTTTTAGAGATCGGTTCTGACGTGAAACCCTAAATTAGCAGCACTGTCCGAAGACGCAGATTATTTACTCCTAGGGCGAGCAAGCGCTAGATATCGATTACTCCATAAAATGGATCATTCGTGGCGGGGTGGGGAGGAGAAGGCGGGCGTGACAGTCTCCATGCCTCATTCAGCTTGATGCCCCTTCTGCGGCACCTGGACCAACGAAAGCATAGCAGGCTGTTTGCTGTATAGATGCTAAAAACCATTGACCCTGTGCTTAGAAACCCTGGAACTATTGCTTGTGAGGATTATCAATATTCATTCCCTAGTGCCCAGGCTATCGAAAGTCCTTCGATGCTGAACAGGTTTCTTTTTGTTTGTGCGCTATATAATCGCTAAATAACAGCAGCATTGTGATCAAAAGCTCCGAGACAGCTAATAAAACAAACCTGTCTTCGCTTTCATTGTGGTTAGGAGTGTGAACAGGTTTGCAGTTTTTAACCGCTCTTCACCTGTTGTGACTTGAATGATCGGAGCAGATGTGCTGCCGTCTACAAACTGACTGCCGTGCACGTTAGAGGCAACCCCTGGCACCCCATCTTGTCTTCAATGGATGCACATTTTTTTTTTATTGTTGCCTAATCGTTTATAGTTTTTGTTTCCAGAGTCGACTAGCATATTCATAACAACCCTGCTAATGCGCATTTTCTTCTCCATGTTGTAGTTAGAGTTTACCAGGGAGGGAAAGACTATCGTGATTGTACCTAAGATATCTGTTTCGTGTACACCATTATTCACGTTTGGAGGGAAGCGGGCTGCGCGTTAACACAAGTGATGTCAGCATTTCCACCTTGCATGGATTCAGTATACATGTTTATTTGGCAGAATAACATCTGTCGTTCGTTGAACGAGATCTATGTACGTAAATCTAGGTCAGTCTGGGGGATAAACAAGAGAACTCTTAAGTGATGGTGGTTGGATTACATTTTCTTCTCCCTACCAAAGCACAATATACCTGGAGAAGAAGAAAAGTATTTGCATCTTACAAGCATGGAAACATTGCGAGAAATTGTGGTTATGGTGTTCATGTCATTTTGCGTTCTTCTCCTATCACTTGGACCTTGATCCAAAAGAACCTCTTGGGAATCATCTGCACATGTGAGTCAGTGGTAAAAGATAGAGGATTCTGATTCAATGTATCTGTGATTGAGGAAAGCTCCCATAACAGGAAGTCTTAACATTCCTGACCGTAGAATCCAAGTTTAAGACAAACCAATGTGACTTATCAAGTAATTCATCATGTTGGCAATTTTTGACTTGCATTATCTTTCTTGACTCGCATTAAATGTAGCATACTTCTGCTCTGTGTGGGGGGGGCTCTGTGTGGGTGTATGTGTGGAGGGCGCTGTGTGGTTGTGTGGGGGGGCGCTGTGTGTGTGTGTGGGGGGGCTCTCTGTGGGTGTTTGTGTGTGGCATTTGCGAGAGATTAAGCTATTGGCATTGTAAATGACAATGCCATTTATTTATGTTAAAAAAAACATAAATAAAAATAATGTCAAGAGCAATGCCAATAGCTCTAACTTTAACAAAGGCAAAACCATTGCATTGTAAATGCTTGTTTTATTATTGCTACATCTTATGTGATCCACTAGGGAGTTCTACATTTCTGATCAGAACTAGCCATAATCAAAGTATTTAACGTTATTTTCAACAGGAGTACACTTGTGTAATTTATCACTGCCTTATTTCCCTAGGCAACTGCTGAAGCAAATAATCTGGCTGCTGTAGCAGGAGGAAAGGACACATACAGCAAAGGCATGGAACAAGTACGTGGCACAAGCAGCAAGTGTATATGCAGTCAGTTTAAAGCAATTTTAGTGCTTTCCCCTTGTTGAATTGATTTCTACTGTAACTCACCATTGTGCTTACTTTAAGTATAGCGTGAGCCCGTTTAATCTGATGAATGGCTGTTTTAACCCCTTCCACGCTGATGACGAGCTGGGCTCGTCATGGCGTATCCTCCTCGCACGCTGATGACGAGCCCAGCTCGTCACGTAACATGTGCTTTTGAAAATCTCAGCGTAGGAGCGGAATTCCGCTAGCGCACATGTGGTTAAGATGGTGTCCTTTGTCTTAAGATTCTTTACTCACACTTCAACCCCTTGTTTTTTTTACCTTTTCTTTGATTGGTGGTGTATAGCAGTTATTACTAATTTAATCAGCAAATTGGGACCTGGAAGAGTGCAAGGTCATACTCCGCCTTATGTCCTACACGCTGGTGCAGCTGTTGGCTACAGAAGGAGTAACCTTATTGTTTTCCTTACTGCGAATCTCACACTGTAGGGGGTAGCCACTTTGAACTCTTTGGACCCATATGTTTAATCAGGATCGAGTCTTGGTATTGCCGAAACTTTGAAATGAAAAATATTAGTTTCAAAAACATTGACTTTTTTCACTTTAATGTTTTATTATAGGCAATAATAACTGTAATTTATAGACTTTGCCCTGGACCCTGCGTAATGTTGGGAGTTAAACAGGACTATGGGATACAAAGAGGTATCCACTACTGAAATAAGTTGCCCAATTATATATTGGTTGACACTCTCTAGGAATCTGTCTTTTTATGTAATATACCAAAACTAGGTATACTATGTGGGAAGTACAGATGACCTGTATTGGCTTACAGGGCTTAAATTAATAATCCCATGTGCTCTCTTTTATAGTAGTGTTAACGAGCAGTTTAGGCTTAGAGGGTAGTGTTAATGCATTTGTTGTACACACTCTGTCAATAACTGAGACAGACAATCTGATAGACTTCTACCTGAAGATTCCTTACCTTAGAATTTCCCCGGCATCAGGCTGGATCCGGAAACTGTTGCTGAGCAATACCCCTTGCGCGCAATGTCGGGTGGCTCCTTTCGGCTCCACGTTACATAGTCTGTGTCAGCAGTGCCTACATAGGCGCCACCCATGCGTGCAGGCATCAGTTCTTTTCTCTCCGTGCCAGTTGAGCACCGATCCGGGAGGAGCTAACCCTCTGCCGCTTTTTGGCAGTCTTTTTCTCGACTTTTGTCGTAAATTTTGGAATCGACTTTGTGTGCGAGGGATGTCTTCGAGGAAGACCGGTTTCAAACCATGCATGACTTGTTCCAGTATGATGTCAGTTACCGGTCCCCACCGCATGTGTCTTTGGTTTCTCAAGTGCAACCACGATACAAAGTAGTGTTCGGACTGTCGGGTGATGGCTCCGTAGACCTTGAGCGAGAGAGCGATGAGGGAGCGAGCGATGAAGTTACTTGCAGCCTGGCAGTCGACACCATCAACCAGGAGGTCACGGTCCCGTTCGAAGAAAAGGTGGTCACAGGACCGCTCCCAGAACCCTAAGTCCTCTTCCTCCCATTCAAGGTCCTTGGGACACTCTGGGAAGAGGCACAAAAAGGCCAAGCATACTTCATCTTCATTTCAACTGGCGTCTGTCGTCGAGAGGTAAGGAGCAACGATGCTCTAGGCAGGGTTCCGCTGAGCCAGAGTCTACTTCGCTCCTCTCCCCCTTTCCGAGAGCTGGAGCGACTCCTGCTCAAATAAAATCATTTTATGAGCTCATGCGCCACGTATTTGAACGTAACAACCCCGCTGGAGAGCCTTTCGGCCCCGTGGGGTCAGAAGGGGCTCTATTGGGTTAATCACTTGGTTCACCACCAGTGAGGCCACAGGGATCCGAACCCGGTTTGGTGCCCATCGCGCCAACGCGACCTTCCCCGATGTCAAACCTGAAGTCTGTGCCTGCGACGCTGATGCCCGAAGGTGGCGAAAGCCCCATCCTCATCCCCGTCGACACGGAGCCGGAATGGCGTTGATCGCGGATTCCGACATTGACTGAACCCAGAGTTTGTGTTGTCGCCTGAGCACTTTGAAGATGTGCTAGTCTCAGGAGAGGAATGGGAGCGATCTGGGGACCCTCTAGAGAACCAGGATGTTTCTGAGGAGAATTAGTACTGGTATTTGGAACTTGGGGAGGCCAGTGGTCTGGATACTTGCATGCTCTCACCTCGTATGGCTATGGAGGAGGGAGCGTCCTATGCCATGATGGTAAAGAGGGCAGCTGAGGTCTTCGGACTGGAGCTGCCCTCTGTGCAAGTCAGGACTAATCTCCTGGTGGAGGGGCTTCAACCTGTGGCTTCCACTTTTGAACCCCTGTTGCCCTTTAATGAGGCTCTTACGGACGTCCTTCTAGGAACTTGGTCCAAACCTATCACAGGAGCTCGAGTTTTGTGGTGCAGGGCTCTACATCCCAAGGCGCATTCCCTTCCACCACTCCGGATAGGAAATCCAAGAGGTTGGATTCACTTGGGAAGATGTTTTCTTCCTCCAACCTTGCATTGCGGTCTGTAAATACTGCATGCTTGTTGGACCGTTTCTCCCATTCCCTTTGGGAGACTGTTGCGCAAGTGCTGCCACAAGTTCTGGAGGAGGCCCGGGCTGTTCTGTCCCGAGCTGTCCAAGACTGGAGGGATGTAGAAAAATTTGCCATAAGGTGTGGATTAGATACGACCGATTCGCTGGGCCAATTGATTTCAACTAAGGTGGCCCTGAGACGGCACGCCTGGCTTCGTACCACTGGCTTCCTGGGCGATGTCCAAGCTAATTTGATGGACATGCTCTTCGATGAAACCCGCCTTTTCAGTGAAAAGGCACTCATTCCTGGTCAGGTTCAAGGACTCTCGTGCTACTGCAAGATCCTTGGGCCTGTCCTCCACTCCTCGTGGCCAGTCGTCCTTTAGCCCCTTTCATGGCAACGGAAGGGGTACCCAGCTGCATCAGCCCTACCCCAGCCACCGTCCTGCACAGACTGCCCAAGCCGTGCGTGGATGTGTATGCAGTGCATTCCGATCTCGGAATGGAGGACAGAAATAGTCTACCCCACTGCCCCCAGCAGCCGCAGCCTTCAAGCACTCCTAGGCTGATTCTGCAGGACCACACTACTCTAGTTGGTGTGAGAATTTGTCATCTCCCTGAAGATTGAGACACAGCAAAGTCGCAATTATACAAAGTGCACTTTTTACATGCCCATCATGCCAAAAACTTAAATTTTAAACAACTCTGTGTATATAGTCTAGGCATCTGTTCAAGACTCCTTACAGCAATTATTCTTCACAAACAAATTATAAACAAAGTATTAACAAAACATTTCAAATATACAACATAGAAGAAACAATTTAGACTTTTATGCTGCTTTTAATATGCAGTACTTTCATCTGTCATGAAATTCATCAATTTCAGATACACAATGACGTATTTCTCATATCGTGTTTATTCGTCCCAATGCATTTCGGGATGACCCTTCGTCAGGGGAACACTGTAAATGATATCATTAAATTAGAAACCAAGCAATCGCTATAATGTTAACAATCTTATCAACTGAAATGATCTAACCTTCCAAGAATTTGCCCAGGTCTGCAAGTGAGCACAACAAACTTGAGTAAGAACAGTGTAAAGTAACATTCAAGCTTTCTAAATGAAAAAGGTTCCAGCACAAAACTACGCGAGGGAAAGAACCAGTGAAAAAAACGTGAGACATAAACCAAACCATAACCCTGATCCAATGAAAGCGAGGTGCAATGCTAAGCACCAGAGAGCGTCAAGAGTGAATGCTGAGAGCAAATGGGACAAAGATCTTCACCTATCCATGGCCTCTATACGTCGAGTGCAATACTGAGGGGGAAGATACATTAAAAAATGTTATAATCAAAAATCCAAGTATAAAACCTAAAGAGTGGGGGTTAATGTATGTGTCCGAAATTGTTACTCACGTTAAAGTTGAAAAACTCCCTCAAGACTACACCACGATCGAAGTCGATGCAACGTGATGGCGTAAAGAAGTAAATTAATGTAAGTCCAGTTTCTATAGGAATGCGTCCACTACAGATGCAAAGTATCTTCTGTGCCAAGTCACGTTAAGGGTTTAGCAGCTGTAAACAAAGGGAGCATATTGTAACAAGAACGGGCTTCACCCAAAGCTTAGAATTAGATTCTAACCTCATCACGCTCAGAAAATAAGAGGAAACTTACAAGTATATATGAGTCTGGGCCGGAGGATTCTCCCGGTTTCAAAAATGCTGAAGGCAGGTATGCCGAGACGTGCTAATTTGGAACGTAACAGAGCGTAACGACATGAAGATGAAGAGGACTGCAGTTTATACGATTGTGATCGTATACTGAGCCACATAAAAGGTCATAATGAGTGAACGTCTACTCGCACTGTGATGCCCCAAATAAACAAAAATAGACTGCGGGAGTGCCGGATGAAGCTCCTTTTGGCTTGCCTGTCCCGGTCGCAGTCGTCTCGACCCCTGGCGGCCTCATCGCCGGCAGGCCCCTCAGGTTTCCAGTTGAGGCGTTGGTCGCCCTCTGGGGCCCAGAGAAGTTGCTAGCCCCTTATGGATAAGTTGCGGTACAGGTCACTGAGGCCCTTGACCTCACTTCCCTCTGTTGTCGGCACTAGTTCCCGGAGCCCTCCGGACGTGCGTACCCAGGAGTCGCCCCTCCCCTAGCTGTCTTTTTCCGGGCGCGGGGCCACTCAGTCCCAGATGGAGGCTTATGCTGCGGCCCAGCAGGCCTTCCTTGGTTCCTCTCCTGTCCCTGGGGTGTCATTGGCGCCTCCTCTACTTACCGGGTCCCCGACTGACTCACCGTTGGGTTCGCCCGACGACACCAAATAAGCGCTTGCCCTCCAGGGACGACGGAGATATGGTGTAGTCCGGGTGCAGCCCGGCTGGGTCTCCCTCTAAGACCCATAGCACCCCTTCTGCTCTGCGTAGTCCAATGGGGCTTCCTGTGGCATTGCAGTGGTTACTGGTGCTCAAAGCCTTGCTTAGGGCACCCTTCGGCCTTCCGGGCAGGTGGGCGCTTGTCCGGAGCTGGGGTCGGTGCCGGTCCGGCTCCGCTCCTTACTTCGGAGTCGGAACCTGTTGTGGCTGAGGCTGAGTTTGCACTGGTGTGGCGCCGGAGGCTTGCCTCCCTGGCTCCGGCGCCATCCCCTTCTTCGGAAGCTGAGCTTGTTGTGGTGGACGTGGAGTCGGCGCCGGACGAGGCCGACTCGGAGCCCAATAGAGCAGAGTTGTGGCCCGGCGAGGCAGGGTCGGTGCAGCCCAAAGTCGTATAGGCCCCGCCCCGAAACCGGATTGTTGACTCTTCTCCGAAAGTTTCTGGAGAGAGTTTGACGTCTCCTTCACGTCCGGCGACGCCGGATCTATCCTTGCGTGCCCGCCCCCCCCCACCCCCCCCCCCCCCCCCCCCCACCCCCCTTTAGAATTGATGGATCTGGCAGGAGCCCCATTCGGACCTCCCTTCATCGATGGGGCTTCCTTCATTTGGGCATTGGTCGCATCCTCAGTGTCTTGGTAAACTTAGTTTACAGCCCTCGCCTACAGATGAGTTGCTGTCCCCTCCTCGGAGGGCTACCAAGGGCGGTGCAGCCTTCCTTAGAGTAGTCTCCTTGGCCGCTCGTGTTTTAAACATGCAGCCCCCTTCGGTCCCCTTGCCTGTGGACCCTCTGCTTGATGTCCTTCACCAAGGGTCGGGGAATGTGGAGCCACTTCTGCCCTTTGAAGCTTCTCTTTGACGCCTTTTTGGGCACCTGGGCTTGGCAGGCAGCCGGTTGCTTGTTCTGTCTTGCACCGCCTCCATCCTGCTTCACATGATCCAGTTAGCTTATTTGTTCACCCAGACGTGCAGGGGTTTGTTTTTCAAACTGCCTTCCCTTCCTTGCCTCAGTTAATGCTTCCTCTCTCGTAACATCTTCGCCTCCACTAGTGATACCCTTCGTTCACTGAATATAGTGTGTCCTGGCTCGGGCTACCTCTGCCCTGTGGGACTCTGCAGAGTCTCTACTTTCCGCCACCTCTGAAGGCGCTCCTGTGGGACTCTGCAGAGTCTCTACTTTCCGCCACCTCTGAAGGCGCTCCTGTTTACCTCCTTCATCTTCTCTGAGATGGCCGTGACCTTGCTGAATTTGATTTGCTCGGCCTTGGATACTGCTGATTCCTTAGGCCGAGCTATGGCTCGTTTGGTTGCCTTAGGGCGCCACGCTTAGTTGCGGGATAGCATCTTCCCATAGAATATCCGGGAGCGCCTTGTTGTTATGCCTTTTGCTGGGGTTCTATTGTTTGATGCCTACGCCCAATCGGCTGTTCAGCGCCTCCTTGCGGGCTTTTGGCCTCCCCCATAAGTCTGTATTTAGCAGGTCTTCTTTTCACATGTTCTGGGGTGGTTGCCTTCTTGTTTAGCATCCTTCAGATGCACTAGGTTTTAGGCTGGCAATAAGCCTACTGTGGCGTTGTTCACACATAGTTTGTGTTTGGGCCTCTGACTGGTTTGCCCTAAGAGGTGTTCCCTGCTTAGGGGTGTGACATACTCCAAGTGGGGTACTTGTATACTATTGTATAGCTCTGCTATCTGTCAAATGGTCGTAGAGATCCTTTTGGGTTCTGTACGTCCACTGGTGCTTTTATCTTACAGTTGTACAGTGTTTAATGTTGTGGCTTTTGACGCTATCTCCTTTACGCCGTAAGTCACATTACATATGTGCTCATTCTCCTCCTTAGGAGGCTTTCACTGTATTTATCACGCTTAAAATGCGGCTACCTCCTGCCATGAATGCAATAAGTGAGTTCCTCCTATGGCACCCATGTGACTGGGTCGTGTATCATTCCACCATATATATATATATATATATATATATATATATATATATATATATATATATATATATATATAACACCACATTTGGCATAGAGGTGGTCCTCAGTTCCGACTTATGCCTTTCGCATATCTGGTGTCAATCTGTTCAGTAGTTTCTTTGAAAATTACGGTTAGTCATTTATATATCTATGGGCGCAGAGGATCCGCGGATTGTGCGAGGATTGGCCTCGTAGGATAAGCGCACCGTCCAGATCACGCGCTCAATTCTAATTGGCTGTCAAGCGGTTGTAAACATTCTAAATCAGGAACTGTTGGCAGCCATTTTGTGCCTCGGTAGAAGCGAGGCTGAGGAAGTCTTTGAAATGTGTGGAACGTGTGAAAAGGGGGCAGGGTAGACACACCCTGACCCCCTATGCCTGCTCAGGGGGTCACATAAGGACCGTAGGGCCAACAAAGTAAGATAGTACTTTTCTTTTTTTTTTTTTAAGTCGCAGGATGCGCGTCGGATCCGGGCATTTCGCCGCCGAAAAAATAGAAGCATGTATTTTTGAGATATACATCAAGCTTATATATATAGATGTTGGGTGGCTCTAAAAAGAGCCCTTGTGTTTGAGAAATTTTAGTACTTACAAGTAAGTACCGATGCAGCGTCTAAAGTTCATGAGAGACTCTGTTCCCTTCATCTGTAAAATGTACACCATCTCTCCTATAGATGCCATGCATATTGAAACGCAGATTTTTGTGGTATATGGACACCATTCTATTGTCTCGGAGAAAAGTAGTAACAGATTTAGTCAAATTTTTTCCTAGCTTTCTCAATCTGTGGACAAAATAGATTGGAGTAGTTCCATTTCTGCCTTTGGCATATGTTAGACTAGACAGAGGGAGTTTGGGGGAATAAGTGAAATTAAAACAGAAAAGAAATGATTGGTTGTTTGACAACATTCTACACAGAAAACTAGGGTGCACGTTACTGTTTTTTTTTAAAGCATGATTCTTATTGGTTATCAGAACGTGATTGAAAATAACATTACGTAGGATGAGGTAGTCTATTGAGAAGTCGAGCACACTTGCTGTTTTTTTTTTAGCAACATTGTGTGATGAACTTTTGCGTTCTTCGGGAGCCAGTATTGCTTTTTTGCATGTGTAGATGCTAATTTGTATATGGAAATGCAATCTGCTTTGGATTTTGAAAGTGAGAATAGATTTCACTGCTCTGTCTTCCAAACGGCAAACTATGTTTGCTATGGGAGGGCAGGAGTCGCGAGAGTCCCGCTCTGTCAAAGCAAACAGCAGTCTACCGGGGGAAGGCACCCCGGGACACTGCAGGAGCCGGTCGTAGTAGTTTCCAGGGCCCTCGAGGGCACCAGGCGGAGGGCCACGCAGTCTGCCTCCCGTAATACACAAATTCCCAGAGGTGGTGATTCCCGAAGCTTGAGGGAGGTCGTTCAGGCCCACATACTTGTAATTTTGTAGGGGGGGTGGATGCGAAAGTGGTGCAAGGGGGTTGCAAATCTGGTACATAGTGTTTTGTTTTACTTTGCTTCCCTTTCTGTCATGTAGAGGATCCAGGGTAAATATAACGGTTTCTGTACCGGCAGTAACTTTTAACCCTACCCCCAAAAGGTTTTCTGCCTGTTACTATAGTAACAGTTCATGAAACACTTACGTGAGCACAGAGGTTAGAATTCACCACACTATGTTGCTAATGGCGTTGTACTTTTTATTCTTTTGAATTGGAACCGTAAGTTGTAGCTATACACTCTGGTGAAGAGCTAGCCTCAGAATTATACTTTAAATTATAAATATCATTTCTATTGTGGACTGCAACCCCCACAAAAAGGTTTTTGTTTTTATTAACTTTTATCAAAACATTAAATAACTGGAAATATAACTAAATGATAACAATACAATAAATAACTAGAACAATAACTTTAACAAAACAATATAACAAACAACATATAATATGGAGTCCAATAGAAGTACTGTAGTTAATCTGCAAAACAAAAACAAAAATTAGTGTTTAAAATTCGATCGATGTGACTAAATGTGTGCAGTGCACCTGATTTCACTTATCTTATAGGCTTGCATTCAAACTGTGTCTGTGTGGTGCCTACTGCGTCATATTTATATTACAGATGAACAGGTCTTTAAAATGATTCACAGGTGAGACCGAATTAGGTGAATGATGAAGTCATTAGGCAGGACAATATTTTTTAGGGCTTATTTACAAAACCCTTGTGCCACTTTTGTGTTACTTTTCTCGTGTTGAAAGTGACGCAAAAGTGGCGCAAGGGGTTTGTAAATAAGTTCTTTTATTTCTAAAGCATTTAATTGGAGGTATTGTATATCTAGGCCGCTCTGCTTACCTTGTGTAAACACTGTGGCCAACAGAGTTCACAACTTAAACTACGCTTTGGTTGGCTACTTGCCGGATATGCAAGACTGCTTTTAAGAGGAGACCCCAATGAAGAGTACTGGTGTGGAACTGCAAGTATGCGGAAGGACTTGCAATCTAAGAATCCGGTCAACTTTGGAAGGGAAGAGTTAAGGATATCGAGAGAGGCTCCTTCTGTTTCATGAGAAGGCCCAAGTACCAGTGGAGCAACACCGTCAACCTCTACTGCACAGCCTAATATTCGTCCCCAACTTGGAACCCTTTAAGAGAAAAAGTAAGCAGGTTGGGAGCTTTGTATGCCATCCTAATACCTAATCATCCATTGGTTATACAGATATCCACCCTCTATCAGACTAATTTGTACAAGTGTGAATTGGACATTATCTGACACCAAAAACCCCTCAAGTACTTATATCTGTTACTTTTTAACTTCGTCAACTACTCGTATTGAGAGTATTTACCTTAACGTTGTTCGTTAAAAATTTGTGAATCTGCTTAGCTTCAGACAACTAGCTCATGCCATATTTGAGACATCGGTGTAATCGGCTGGAACAGGAGGATATACTTTTCTTCAACCTTAGCAATTTGCTGCTGATTTATGTAACATTCTGCAAACTGAAAAAATAGTTCAAAATGTATATGGTGTACATATGTCCAAGATTAATTTAAATGTAAATTAAAACATTTGTTCTCAATAGGATTGGGGATGAAAAGCGATCATCAGAGGTTATATTTGGCAAGAAAAATGGGAAATAGCATTGCATTATACAAATGTTAGGCCAAGATTGGTCACTCACTTCATTTACAAACTCCTGGCCTTGATCTGATAGAACCCTTTTAAAAGCACTGTTATCTGTCTGCAAACTCATGAAATACACAAATGCTTATCTCAGAATGCTTTTCAATCATGAAATGTTAAAGTCAAACCTGATAAGTCCATTAGGTCCATTGCAATTTTCGTCTGATAGCATATAGAGAGCAGTCAGTGGATCTGGTATGTCGAGTGGTTGACCACCATCTGGTATAGTGTATGGGCAGGAATAAACAGCTTGTGGCAACCAGGAAATGCTATGGTTGAGATATCTGTGTAATGAGGTAGGAGCCCGTTCTTTTTATTTTCCTGCCGAACTTTGGTGCCAGGGATTGTTGCCCTACCTGTTGCCGCAGATGCTGCTTAGGGGGCCGCCACACCGCAAAAGTTCCACCAGAGTGCCGCCGGGAGCCGCCATTTGACTCCTGACACAAAGGGACTGCATCACCCACCATCCTTTGCAGAAGTACTGCCGCCTAACAAGGTCACATGCACCAGGAGGTGCTTAAAAAGGGGCCAGGGGTCCCGCAGAGCGGGCGTGCCCGGGCAAAGCCCAGGCCAAGGGCGGGCCCGTCAGAGCCCGTCAGCAGCAGGAAGAGGCTGGGCTGGGCCACCCCTCCAAACATTTTCTTCGATTTGAAGTAAGCTGCGAAATCGACTTTCTTTGGACTTAAGGGAGCTTTGCTTGTTTTCAGTCGTGCTGGAAGGAGAGTTATTGTTGAAGGAACAAGTTGTGTTATTTTGTGTTATTTAGTGTGTTATTTTTGCTAATTTTCTAAATTATACCTGTCAAGTTTACACCCAACGTTATGAGTAAAAACGCACGTAAGGGGGGGGACTGGGGCAGGGGTAGTGGGGACCCTAGACGCCTTCCTCTCACGGGCCGAATCCGTGTTAATACAAGAGATTGAGCTCACTGAACGGAGGCTTTCCTTAGACCCATTAAACCCACTCACAAAGCAAGCTCCAGTGCCAGAGTCCAATGTCATTGTAGTTACGAGCCCCCAAACCTTTCTAAGGATTACACCTAGCTCACAGCAGGGTACCCCGCAATCTCCACAAATGGTCAATTTCTCTTGCCTAACCCCATTTTCTCCGTCAAACATTCGTACCAGGTACCTAAGGTCTTCACCAGCCCCTAAAGGCAACGATCAGTCTGAGAAAAGGAAAGCGCGTAGTGCCCCCAAAGCTAGTCACCAGATCTCAAAGCAGGCAAAGAACAGGAATGTAGTTCACGGGCTGGGGGGGCCTACGGATACACCGACTGATTTCGACAGTACTAAGGGGGTTGAAGTTAGCGATAACCCATCTGTACCGGCGATCGGTCATGACTCTCCATGGGTTCAATCATACTTTATAAAACAGTTGGAAGAAAGATTCCTAGTTCTGATTTTTCCTGTAATGGTGAAACTTGAAGCAATCGATCAAAGACTAAGTAAAAGGAGAGCAGCACATATTTAAAGATCAATCTGTTAATCCTGGGAACAGACATGTTGAAGATCTAGCCGTTAGAGAGAGGAGAATTTCACCTAGATCACCACGCTCCAACATGGCTTGGCCCTCATTATCTTCCATGGTAACCCCTCTGAACCCCCCTACATTGTACGAACCAAAAGGCAGGGAAGGGCCAAAGGGCCCAGTAGGGAGACTGCAGGGCTTGGGAAGTGCTACGTCTGCTGGAGCATCTTTACATCTTCCACCCGAGGCGACCCCACACACCATTATTTTAGCAAATGTTCCGAAACTCCAACATCAAGAAGAAGAGCACTGGTCCTCCCTTAAGAATAAGGCACTCCACTTCTTGAATATTAAAACAGGGCTTGGGAACCATCTCTTTAGGGAGTTTAAGATGTGAGAAGGGTTGCTTGGGTAGGCCATTCTCAAAAAGGTTTGGATGAAGATTGTGTCGTTTTAAGTTTCAGGTCTCCGAACATGGTTCGGTGTATCTTGGACCAGGCAGCCCCCCTTAGGATTAGTACTGAGGCCATCAGTGTTCTTCCGTTGGGATATTTCTACCGATCTGATACACATCAAAGGGCAACAAGGGGAAGGTCAACCAGGAACTGGCCAGGATCTACCAATAGTGCAATCTCGATGGCTAATAAATTTGAGGTTCTTAGCACATTGGATGAAAATGATTGACTGTCCCCAAAAACAGACCCTAAAACACTAGGGGTGAGTACACCCCAGGGCCCTAGTGAGAACAAATTTATAAGGACTAACCAGAGACAAGGGGCCACTATGTTATCGACTATCGGCGCACCCAAGGGTATTAACTGGGTAGATCATATAGGGGTGGTAAATAGTCCAAATAAAGTCTCATGGTCTGTTGTATGTCCAGTACCAGGTATAACTGTTCCAAGCGTAATCCCTGGTGCAAGCGGGCACCATCAACGCAGTAATCTCAGTTTTGGCTGTACACAATTGTCTTTGGTCTCATGGAACATCGCAGGGTTAAAAAGTAAATTAATATCACATGACTGGCTTACATTTATAGATAAAAACAATGTCATAATATTTCAGGAAACATGGCTAGTCGAACCGGAGTATAGACAAGGTTACTTAAATTTTTTTAAGCCCTCCACTCGCAGTTTGCGGGGTAGACCGATGGGGAGTTTAACCACCTGGGTGAGACAGGAAGACAGTTACAAAGTCAAACAGATGGACTCCGAGATTAGTGACATCCTAATAATTAAAATCCAAAGTCCAGAGTTTAAGGATCTTTTCATTTTTAATATTTATGCAAGGGTTAAGCCTGGGGGTAAAGCCTCGGATACCATTTGCTTTGTTAGATTCGTATCTTGACCTTCATAATGGAAAGGGAAACATTCTAGTAGCAGGAGACTTTAATTGCTGTTTTGAACCACTAGATCGCAATGACATAGACCTCACCTTGGAGGAAGACTGCTCTTGGGTCATTCCGCAACTGTCCCTACCTCCAATTAAGAAGTGTACAGAGGCTGCACTCCACCTTAAAGTTTTATGCCTGGAACAGGGGTTAAGGGCTGTGAATGGAAGAACGGGATCCGATAAGCACTTTTAATAAAGGATTGTGTAGTAGTCGCATAGACTACATTCTTTTTAATAAAGAAAATTGGTTCTCTATCAAGGACATGGTCGTATTGGAAAGAGTGGAAAGCAACCATAATCCGCTTGTATTGTCCTTCCAGTTGTTTGGAAGTCATCCTCCAGAAGCTTGCTTAGAGGGTATCAATACTTTCCTCACTAATGACACAAGGAGAGTAAAATGGTCTAACTGCCTTCTTAAAGAGGACCATCTAGTCGCAATGAGTGAGTTGGCCATTGAGGCTACAGCAGACCTTCAAAAATGTCACGCAGCAGGATATGGTGTCTGTTATTTCCATCCATACTAACTTTTTTAACAAGCTCAAGGGTATTTTTATAATAAATGTACAAAATCTGAAGAATAGGTCTAATTCTAGGACGGAAATCATGCAGGGATCCCTACAAAGCCTTGGCTAGGGCCATAAGAACTAAAAATAGGGACAGGATTAAAAGTGCTAGGGTGGCGTATAAGAAAGTGCAACATGGGGGGAGGAGCCTAGCCGGCAACAGAGATGGCCGCCTGAGCCTTCGCCTCCGCCGACCCGTCCGCTTCCCACCCGTACCGCTTCTTCTCCTGTTTCCTAAATCGTGTCTGCTGTGCGGTATCGGGTAGGGGAGGAGACGCCGAGTCCGACGATGTGCTCCCCGTCGTCCATCCTGCACCGGGAGTGACGAAAGGCCTTGAACTCCTGCCGTCGCATTTTGCATGGGTCCGGTCCTTTGTTCTCGGCTGCGTCTGGCTGGGGGAACAACAACGCCGGCCATTGCGGGAGATACCGAAACCGCCGAGGAGACGCGGCAGACTGCCGATATTTCAGTGCCGGCGCAACAGTTTCTTTTTGCGGTCTCTCTGTTCCGTGGCTTTACACCCGTCGGTGTAACAATTGTATCTCGCTTTGGAAGCTGCTGTGCATTTTCTCGCTTCTCAAAGCAATGGAGGGGGCCATTTGGGCTGAGTGATTGTCGATCACATATGGCGCCTGGCTGGACCGTCACTGTGGTGTCCCCGTGCGAGGCGATGCAACGGAGTTTGCTGCCCTGATCCCTGTGCCCCTGCCCTGCCTGTCTGAAAGCTGCTCTTACACGGCGCCTACCAATGGCTACCGAAGGCTGGTGTCGAGGGTTGCCACACGCCTGTTACTATCGTGGGCAAGGGACTGGCACTCCATCCTGCCTGGAAATGCCCTTGAGTATTGGCGACGTCCTGGAAGCTTTGTCGGATCTACGAGCTGCTTGGTGCTACAGCGTCCGTGCCCTGGAGCGCCGCCTGGACGCTGTTGCCCCCCTACTCTCCTTTTCTGACCGGGCGGGCGGCTGTGAGCGTAGCATATCGCCGAGTCTGATGGTAGGCGGCCATTTGCAGCCCCTCCGGGGTCTTAATGAGGGGTCACAGGTGATGGAGCTTAGCATCGCCGCTGAACTGCCTGCTGAAACTATGGAGGATGCCGTGCATTCTGTACTTTTGCGGACACTCGAGGTTCACCGTCCAGCGCCAGATCTATCAACACCAGCGGGAACTCCTGACGATGTGGCTGCGTTTCCCTTGGGCATTTTACCTGCTAGTGCTTGGTCTACTCTTGGCGGACTGTTGCTGTATGCCTGCCCGGACTGTACCCTGGTGGATCACACTGTCCTGCTTTGGATGGGATTTCATGGACGTTGCCTTCTCTCGAGGCGGTCATGCCGGTTGCTTTTCCTACACTATGGGACTGCGCCGCTACTACAAGTTGCTGATTCAATGGACCGTAAGGGCCAGGGCTGAGTCCGCCCTTCTCTTGCCTTATCTATTGGTATTTACATTTTTGGGACTGTGATGGACTGGTGGGGTAGTCGGACGTTGGATATGGTCGATTTAGGGGTCGGGGAGGTGGTGGCCGCTTACACTCCTGTTGGTTGGGGTTTCATGGGAGTTTTAGATTAGATTGCTCTTTTCTTGCTCCCTATATCTTATGTGATATGGTATTTCTTTTTCTTTCTCTCACTTCTTACTCTATATTTCGGGTTTATTGGGCGACAGACACACTGCTAGGGGGGGGTAGGCCGTAGCCTTTGCATGCGTGTAGGGTGGGGGTTGGGGGATGGGATTTTATTTTCTCTTCTGTTTCTATGGTGCCTTGATTTTTCTTCTTTATTTATTTCCTCTTTTCTTTTTATCTTGGGTCTGTGTAGGTGTTGCTGGTGGGCGGGTGGCGGTAGACTTTGTTGGGATCTTGGCTCTGATATCCCTGTTGCACACTTAATGGGCCGTCATGCCGCCTGGGGGGACCTGAAGATTGGGATGCTGGGCTGTGTGTGCCTCGGTCGCTAGTGACATGTCATGCCTACGTGAACCCTGCTCTTTAGTTTATATTTTTTATTTTCAATTCAAACGAAACAGTCTGGACTTTAATGGTTGCTAGAACGAGGGAAAAAGATAAAAAAAATTAACCTTCGTTGCTCCTTAGGCGCGATAGCATGTGATCTCCAGTGTAACTGCTGAATATTTGCTTATTGATACTGCTGCGCTATTGCGTCACCGTACTGTATGCACCTGTGCCTAATCAGTTTTCGTGGCCGGCCTCAGGGTTGTGGGCCCGTATTTGTACTTCTTTGGATGCACTAATAAAGGTTTTCAAAAATTAAAAAAAAAAAAAGAAAGTGCAACATGATGGAAAAATGGCTTGGGATGAGCAGCACTGGATGGAGTTGTATCATGCCAGCAGAGACAGGAATAAGGTTGCATTCTGGGATTTGGTTAAATGGGAATCCTAGGGAACAACCATCTAATCACGTACCACCAGACCTGTGGGTATCGCACTTTACAACTCAGCTCGCCCCCCCAGCTCTTGATCTAGAGCTGTGTCCTGACCTCCCGAACATCCCCAAAGATATCACACCCCTACATTTCAGCAAGACTGAGGTAGAAAGAACACTCAACTCTGTCCCAAAAGGTAGAGCGCCCAGGCTGGACTGTGTACCAGCTGTTCTTACATGATAGGGGAGTGTGGGTGACTTATATTCAGTCCCTCGCCAATGCTATTGCAAAAGGCTCTCCCATACCAGATACATGGAAGGGTGCTGAGATCATCCTGATGTATACGAAGGGGGATCGCTAAGACCTAGGAAATTATAGGCCTATAAGCTTAATTGATTGCATCCAGAAGGTAATAGCTAGGCTCGTTTTGACCAGAATCCAAGGCTGGATTGAGGAGGAGGACATTGTCTCCTCTTCAGGCTGGGTTCCGCTCACATACGAGCACTATTGATCAGGTTTTTAGATTTGTTTTAATTTATTGGCGAGTGGTAATCCTTAGAGGAGGCACGCTTTTTGCTGCATTTGTCGACCTCAAGTCGGCATTTGATTTAGTGCAGCGTGCCAAAATGTGGAGTGCCTTTGCTGAACAGAGTATGCCACTGGACGTACTGGCCTTTTTAATTAAACTTCACGACGCAAACTTCGCCCAAGTACGCTGGGGACAGCAAGGGAAAGTAATGGATAGGTTTCCCATTTCCAGGGGGCTACGACAAGGGTGGGTACTAGCAACAACACTCTTCTCCCTGTATATTAACAGGGTGATTCAGTATTTTAAGAACCATCCTACTGATGCCCCCAAACTCTATGGCAAGATGATCCCTCTGCTAATGTTTGCAGATGACACCTAGTTAATTTCCAAAACTCAGCAAGGCCTTCAGAAGGCTATAGTGCGTTTTGAGGTGTTCTGCAAGGACCATGGTCTTACCATTAATGTGAGTAAGACAAAGTTTATGGTGCTGCACAAGTTCGTAAGAGGGAGGATGGTTATGAATGGTGTTATGCTAGAACAGACCCAAGTCTTTTCCTACCTTTTTATAACTCTGGGTTCTAAATTAGATTGGAAACCTCACACTAATCAGCTGGCCAATAAACATGCACAACTAGCTGGTGCCCTAATAAAGGAACTCCGCCTCTCAGCTACAAAACCAATCGCCCCAGCGCTTAAAATCTACAGTACTAAAATCAGCACATCAGTCCTTTATGGGGCTGAACTATGGGGGTTCAGCAATTTAGCAGCATTAACCAGCTCCCAAAACAGGTTTGTGAGGGGAATAATTGGCCTTCCACCATCTACGCCATTATTGCCCCTCTTTTATGATTTGGGATGCCAGTGACTAGAGGACGTAGCACGATTTAGACCTGTGGCTTACTGGAGGAGACTGTGGGTTACCCCAGAGCTCTCACAGTACGCTCAGGCTTTCCTCGAAGTTAGAGATGCTGATAGTGCCCATAGAATTCCATGGATGAGAGGCCAGGGCAAAAAACACAGTTTGGACAGAATGCAGAACAATGTCTTACATTCACCCCAGTACAAAGATCTGGGCCACTCCACACCACCCTAGGTCAGACACTGGCTATATGCAAATCAGCCTTGACCCTGTGCCTCATGGGAACAGTCCAGCCCGAACTACCAAGCCATGTCTTTCCTAGACCGGAATCAAGCATCCAAGGACCGGTTTCTGGCTATAAGCCTTCTTCAGCCTGGATAGCTTGACTCCAGTGATGTGGAGAGCCTGGGACTCACGTCTGAGCATACCCTGCCCACTCGGGGTGAAAATTGCAAAAAACACAGTTGATGGACAGAATGCAGAACAATGTCTTACATTCACCCCAGTACAAAGATCTGGGCCTAAATCCATCGTTTTTTTGCACTCCACACCACCCTAGGTCAGACAATGGCTATATGCAAATCAGCCTTGACCCTGTGCCTCATGGGAACAGTCCAGCCCGAACTACCAAGCCATGTCTTCCCTGGACCAGAATCAAGCATCCTAGGACCGGTTTCTGGCTATCAGCCGTCTTCAGCCAGGATAGCTTGACTCCAGTGGCGTGGAGAGCACGGGACTCCATCAACTGTGTTTTTTGCAATTTTCACCCCAAGTGGGCTGGGTATGCTCAGACGTGAGTCCCAGGCTCTCCACATAGTAGTTCGGGCTGGACTGTTCCCATGAGGCACAGGGTCAAGGCTGATTTGCATATAGCCATTGTCTGACCTAGGGTGGTGTGGAGTGCAAACAAATGATGGATTTAGGCCCAGATCTTTGTACTGGGGTGAATGTAAAACATTGTTCTGCATTCCAGGGCAGTCTATACTGCTATGGGCTTGAGTTTAATGTGGGAGAATCCCACTGTTAATCCTTTTCCGCCTAGAAAATCCTTTTGCGCCTAGAAAGGCCTTTAAGGAGTTATATTGGACGATGGTCTCTATGAGAAGTTTTAGGATTTGTATTAGTCCATCGCTCACAAAAGACTTCCTGGAGCTAAAACATGATATTGCTTACGAAGGGTACTGGGATTTTATCACACTTCCCTGCGATAGGAAATGGTACCACTAATTTAGGGTGGGAACGCTTCCTGTCAACTTTCACCGGCAAATGGCATGCTAAAACCAGTACAAGTTGTCCATTTTGTCCATCTCAGCCAGAAAGTATAGCACATATCCTGTTTATTTGCCCAGAGTACAAATATCCTAGGCATACGTGGTTGAAGCCTATTTGTCTGTTGAAGGGCATTACCACTGGTTCAGAGGCATTAAGGACATTTGAAACAGATTGTTCAGAACCCACTGTTATTGCTGTCGCTAAATTTCTACATTGGATGTGGGTAATTTGTGCGCGTAAGTTAAGCCAGAACTAAAATTTTTTAATATATTTATATATATTTATTGTTAAATTAATTCTGTGATGCTCATTGTGTTTTGGCCCTGGACTCTTGTTCTACATTTTTCATCGTTTTTTTTATTCTGCTTTTAGATAAATTGTGTATTGGATGGATTAACTTGATGATCAAATCTTTTTGCTGTGTTGCTCTGTCACTCATATGAGAATGAAATGTTTGCTATTTAAACTTTTTTTAAATTAAATGTATAGTCTTTTATGATATGTATATCGAAATAGACTTTTGAATTGAATGGAGATAGAACAGGGGACAAATCAAGTTTAAGGTTATTAAAAAACTTGGAGAGCGTGCTAAAATACAACATTGGCTAATCGATTACATGTGCAGTGCATGGGGAGGAAGTAGCACTTGGCGCACTACTTTTGAAAATTAAAGGCGGCAGGATTAAGTGATTTGTCTAGAAACATCGCCTACCAAGGCAAGATATTGAAGGTGTAAGAGCTGGAAACCGTGCTAAAATACAGCATTGCTGAAAACATTAATTATGCAATGCATGGGGCACGTGACGCACTACTTACACGAGAAAAACTACATCGCATTAATTTGAACAGCATGTAGCACACTGCTGCGGAAACGGCCACGTGGCGCTTGGCAAATTAAAGAAACGTGTCAGCATTAAGAGATTTGCACAGAACAAAGGATAGCAAATCAAGTTTAACGTTTTTAAAAACATGGAGAGCGTGCTAAAATTCAACATTGGTCAATTGATTACATGTGCATTGCATGAGGAGGAAGCAGCACGTGGCCCATTAGTTACAAAATTAAAGGCGGCAGGATTAAGTGATTTGCTTAGAAACATCGCCTACCAAGGTAAGATATTTGAGGTATAAGAGCTGGAAATCGCGTTAAAATACACTATTGCCGAAAACATTACTTTTGCAATGCATGGGCACGTAACGCACTACTTACATGAGAACAAATACTTCGCATTAACTTGAACAGTACGTGGCACACTGATGCAGGAAGGGCCATGTGGCGCTTGGCAAATTAAAGAAACGTGGCAGGATTAACTGATTTGCACAGAACAAAGGATAAGAAATCAAGTTTAATGTTATTAAAAAACATGGAGAGCGTGCTAAAATACAACATTGGCCAATCGAATACATGTGCACTGCATGGGGAGGCAGCAGCACGTGGCGCTCTACTTACAAAATTAAAGGCGGCAGGATTAAGTGATTTGCTCAAACAAAAGTTACGAAGTCAACTTTAACAATATAAAAAAGTAGGAAAGCGTGCTTAAAAACATTGTCAAATCGAACAGAAATTTGCATTTACGCGTTATTTAAAGATCATTCAGATTAATTATTTTAATTATTCTTAAAAAAAGTGCTCACCTACGAAGAAGTGGATACGAACACCATCAATGACTGTGACTGCGGAATAGGAAAAGTTTGAGAAGGTTGGCAGGTTATAAATGCTTTGCAGAAGGATGATTGGTTGAGCATGATGTCACTGGGTGTGAGACCTGTGATTGGGCATGTTGTAATTGAGCATGCGCAAATAAATGTAAATACGTTATGGGTACATGTCCAGACGGTGGGACGTATTGTGCGCATACATAATATTAACCCGCATGCGCTACCACAAACATGCATGCATGCGTAAAGTGAAGGCAACTTCTAGGTGGTACATACACAGATGGACTTCGGATGTTGATAGAACACCGGCTCCCGCAGGAGGCGGGGAGCTGGTGGGACAGTAGGTGAATTGAAGACCCTCGCACCGTCCCAAACGGTGACGGTCATAATACATTTTTTTAAAAGGATGTCCCCGGGGCCTTGAAGTAGCTTCAGTAGGGGGGCTACGTAGCCCTCCTCCATAAAATAATATATAATTAGCCGTGCCCCGGGGGGTGGGGACCTCGGTGCCCGGAATTGACCACGGGAGGGGGGCAACGCAGCCCCCTTCCCATGAAAAAATTGAATACAGATACTCCGCTGATTGTCATCGTACCATAAGCGCAGCCTTCCGATCACGCGCTGAATGCTAATTGGATGTCGAGTGCATTCGAAACTTGAAACTGTTGGCAACCATGTTATGCCTCGTTAGAAAGGAGGGTGAAGAAGTGTGTGAAATGTGAGTTTAAAACGTGAAAAGGGGGAGGGTAGACACACCCTGACCCTCTAGGTCTGCTCAGGTGGTTCCACAAGGACCCCCCCTGGGCCCCAATTTGTTTTTTTTGGTAAAATCGCGGGGTGCTCGTATGATCTGCGCATTCTAGCGATATAAAAAAAAAAGAAAGACGTGGGCTTCCGCACGTCTTTGGTAATTTACATTCTTTCAACTGTTTAGAGGTGATGCAGCAGTGCTGGATCCAGGATCCACCCCTGAGTAAGAAAATGTAATAACACTATTTACCTGCTAAGTGAGTTTCTTTTCATAGGCTGACATTGACTGGTTTCAGTTGCAAATTCTTCTCAGTGTGCAGTTTTCGAACTTTAAAATATTCACCTTAAGTCATCCGAACAAAGTATTCCGATGTATTCATTTATCAGGAGAGAATCCAGTGCTGCATCTTTTAGCCCAGCACTGACCATGAAAAGTAGTGTCAATCATACTTACAAGTAACTTGTATTTCCTTCCATAGGAATCCCATTCCTATAAAAAAAAAATATGAATAAATTTAGATTTGCAGGTCAGGCTCAAGAGGATGGGGTGCAGGGCCCAAAAAAATTACAAAGAAGGGGGGCCACACAATGTAATGTAAAAAATAAAATATCTAAAAATAGCTAGTTAAAAAAAAATTGTAAATCCATATCAAAATAAAACAAGCATTTACAATGCAATGGTTTCGCCTTTGGAAAAGTTTGAGCTATTGGCATTGTAAATGACAATTTGTATTTATGTATTGGTTTTGAAAACAGATAAATAAATGGCATTGTCATTTACATTGCCATTAGCTTAATCTCTCGCAAATGTGAGACCTATTGTACCCTACGGACGAGCTCAGCAGACAGCAATTACTACCACACAAACACACCCAGAGCCAGCCACACACACACACACACCCAGAGCCAGCCACACACACACACCCTTCTGTTCAGACTGTCTTGAGGCCTTGGTGGGTTTGTGTGCGACAGCAGCTGTTCTGAGTTACATTCCAGTTACTGAAACACTTTTGCATCTACAGACACATTGGGAAACCTTTTTTTCCTGCAAGATCTCGCTCTTCTGTTCTATCGTTTTCTGTTAAGCTTTTCTACATAGTGCGCCTCCTTGTTCCCTGGCAGCGATACTGTAAGTCTAACCCCACCCCCTTCTCCCCGACATGTCTTCCTTCAAGCGTTTTTTTTCCCCGTGTACCTCTCGGATTTAGGCAGACTTGAGTCCGCCCTGCCCACCTCGGTGTAGGTTTCATTCCAACTGCTGATGAACAAGAAACAGATGTTAGTTGCATTTCCCTGACTCTGCTGTAGTTTCCTGTCATTGCTACGCTTCTGATTTTATTTTTCCACACAGTCCAGTCAATGATCTTCCTAAGGCTGTAGGGGAGCAGATTTGGGATGAACTAAGCAGTTGCATGACTACACCGGAAAAACATGAAGCACACGGACGGGTGGGGGAGGGGACGGACAGCGGGAGGGGGGTCGGGAAGGCCGCTGGAAAAACATGAAGCACACATTAGGTTTTCACCTTCGTGAAAAGCTGCGTGCGCAGCTTTCACTTAGGCGAAACCTAAAAATGGGCTAAAATCTATGGATTATGTGGCAAATGCGGCAGAACCAAAATTATGTGAAAGACGCCGCAGCAACACTACCGCATAATCTCAGTAGTCCTGCCTTGATGTGACTTTAGAGAGCTGCAGTTACCCAGAGTTTGTACTCCGAGTGAGAGGTGAACCAGGCATGGCTTCTGGTGATGGATTAAAGATGCACGGGGGAGGGGGGGGAAGCGGAAGGCATCCTCCTCTCGACCACGGTTCTGTGGTCACTCGTAAACTACTTGGAAAAGCAGCGTTGGGGTCTCTTTTGTAGACATGTCTCCTTTTGGGACTCAGAAAGGGGGTCACATCCGACATGTGAACGAGATTGCGGCCCAAACTTATATTGCCAATGCTTTTTTACTTTCCATTTTTCAATCTTTTTCGTGTGCCTAAGCCATGTGTTCTGCTCACAGCAGCTCAGAATCAATCGAATAGTTTCTTTCTACTGTTCAGAGGAATTCTTTCAGATGACAATCATTAAAGACAAAGGGCTTCTTTCTAAGTTCGAATCACGGCGCTGCTCACACGCACCCGTGCTCTGTCACAATGATGGGAGTGGTGCAATGACATTCTGGGGGGCGTTCAGCTGCCACGTCAGGTGGTGGTGGGGGGCAGGGTTCCTTCGTCATTATCTTTATGGCGTATGTTTGCCAGCCTTAACAAAAAATAGAAGACAAATCGCCCTCACTGCGGTTCGCCAAGGCCAGACCTATGGGCTTTGCCAATGGCAGACACCTGTCACCAGAAGAGGCCCGGGCGCGGCAGCAGGGGGCGGGGGGTGTACCTGGTTACAGGATGTAAACACAGACCTCACGCCCTGAAGACAGAGCCCGCACCGAGGATGCGGCGGGCATGCGTGGGAGACAGGTGGAGGGGCGTGATAGGCACCAGACACAAACACACTTCTAGGAAGGGGAGGTAGGAAAGAGGGACCGGAAGTGACATCACTGCCCCTCCCCAAGCCCCGATCCTCCACCTCTGCTAAGACTTCTTTCGATCTCCAGACATTTCACACCGCCCCTCCCCGGGTAGTTCAAAGGATATTTGAGCTTTATATAGCGCTTCCTGGGCCCAACGGTATCAAAGCGCTTTACATGTTATGTGAATATGTTTACTCGAGGTACACGTGGGGATTCCTATGGGTTAAAAGAGCCACAGAAAAAGTATATAATAATGCAGCATTCAGGTAATGGGGTTTGCAACAGATCAGAGACAGAAGGGGGCAGACAACCGCCTCGAGGGCGGCCAGGGTAGAAGGGGCGAGAGGGTGGGGGCGTCCGGCACGAGGGTACGTGTGGGTGGAACAGGGCGGGCGAAAGGTGTGTAGGTGAATGAGTATGGAAGGGTGACATCAGTCTGAGGGAGTGGGGGCCCCACGAGGGATGGCACGACCGCACCCCCAAGCACCACTCAGCTGCCACGGGTGGGCACTGACTGGGTCAGTAGCGGAGCCAGTGCGCGGTGGTCCCTGGCTGCTGTTGGAATTATAAAATACAGTATTAAGTCGGGGTTGAGTGGTCCCCTCGGGGCCCGGGTGTCACTGCACCCGCTGCACAAATGGTAGCTACGCCCCTGCACTGGGACTCAAAACGCAAACTCTCTGAACACCACGCAGTGACCACCCACCATACAAACTGAACACCCACAGCGCTTAGAAGCTGCGCCATCTTGTACCAGCACTTGTCATCCTTTGGATTCTAGTCTTCTGTACTGTCCGTGGTCCCGCGAAGGTCACAAGGCCCCCCTAACCCTCCGTGATAAGACACGACCTTTAACCCCCCAACCACAGCCAGTGTTTGCCCAAAGTGCCGAGAAGCCTCTGCTAAGGCGCTGATTGAATTCTGTGCTCTGCTCGGTTTGTCTTAATCCCGCTCAAACAAAGGGCACAAAACACGTCCTTGGGGTGAAGTCAACAAGAGAAGGAACGTGAGATGCGGGGGGGGCATCTCATGGGGCTTGATCAGGGGCATAGCTGTGGTGGGCACTCAGGGGCATGCACCGGAGGGGGCTGGGACTGTGTGGCATGCATATGAGGTGGCTGTGAATTGGGGGGGGGGGGTGTGCATGCGGACAGCGGGAGGGGGGTCATGAAGGCCGCAGGAAAAACATGAAGCACACGGACGGGGTGGGGGGCGGGAACGGACAGAGGGAGGGGTGTCGGGAAGGCTTCCTCCGTTGGCGGTCGGCCGCGGAATGGCCAAAACAAACCTGGACAACAACTAAAAATAAACCATGGCCGCGATGACGATGCGAAAAGGGTGGAGAGGGAAGAAATCGCGGGAACGCCCACGAATCTGGTCCGGCCATGACGGACAGATCTCTGTTCCAATGGCTAGCCTCCATTTATGGAGCTAGCCAATGGAACAGAGAGGCGGTGACCAAGCCACATACTGTTCTCATTATGTTTTCACCTTCGTGAAAAGCTGCGTGCACAGCTTTCACTTAGGCGAAACCTAAAAATATAAGAATACATTTATTTAAAAATTGTCATTTACAAAACCTTTAAAATTCACTGAAAAAAACATAGGTTTCAGACATGTTATAGTTGGGAATTAGCATTTAAAAAACTTTAGAAATTCACTGAAAAAACCACAGGTTTCAGGGGTGTTATATTTATTTGGACATTTCACTCTTACAAAACCATTGAAATTCCCCCGTTATAGTTAGTTGTGCTAACTATAACTAACGCGCCCGCAATCCACTGATGATGATGATGTCACATATTACATTATTCATGACATGGTCAGTGACATCACTGATGACATCTCCAATGACCTCACTGATGAGATCATCCATGTGACAAACTGATACACCTCATCATACAGTAGCATAACCTTTCAACACTCATTATAAAATATGAAGTACCATATTTGAAACCATTGACACACCAGTACAAGTTTCTAAAAACCCACTCAGTGATTCCTAGATCTACACACATCTAAACACTTACCTATAGATTCACTCATTCATGCTAACAAAGATCAATAGAACACTATTAAATATACTTATGCACCTACATCAACATTACACACCAGCACATATCCTATTCATTTATGCAGACATCCTACTCACTTATGCAAATAATTGATCATACTTATATTTACTGAGCTACATACTAACACAAACACCACTTTATTTATTCATATATCTCATACTAAGTATGTTATAAAATCACTGTTACACAACTCTGCGTCACTTGACTCCACACAGTGCCACTCTGCGCCACAACACTTCACACCACTCTGCGACACTCTACTCTACACGGTGCAACTCTGTGCCATTCCACTGTACTCCAGGCCACTTCATTGTATGTCACTCGACTCCACACAGTGCTACTCTGCACCACTCCACACTGCCACTCTACACTAATCCGTACTACTCCACACCACTCTACTCTAAAACATGCCACTCAACACAACGCCGCTCTGTGCCTCTCCACGCCACTCCAATTTACTCCATTCCACATCACTCCACTCAGCACAACTCTATGCCACTCTACTTTACGCCACCCCACAACACCACTGTACTCAACACTACTCTGCTTCACCCCACTCTCTGCCACTCTACTCTACCCCACTCAGACACTCCATTCCGCTCTACATCGTGCCACTCTACACCAACCCATATCACTATGACCCTCTCAAAGCTGCTCCAGTTCACTCTGCTCTATGCTACTCTAAGCTACACCACTCTAGTTCACGCCACTCTGCTCAGGACTGCTCTATGCTACTCCACTCCGCTTTTAAGTTCAAAGTAGCAATTGATAATTTAGGGAAAGCTCACCTATTGTGGTCATTTATCTTTTTTTTTCTTCAACTATGTATCAAAGTATTGTGACTAATTAGGTTTTAAAAATGTTAGCTAGATTGTCTATCGGTCTTCATGCAACAAAATCTTACTCTTAACAATTGCATGTTTTACAGGTATGCGGAGGAGATAAGCCATACATTGCACCTTCAGACTTGGATCGAAAACATCAAGATGTAAAGGATTCTGCTATCAAACAGTTCCGATCGGTGAAAAAGATGGGAGGAGAGGAGTTTTGTCAACGCTACCAGGACCAGCTTGAAGCAGAGATAGAAGAAACCTATGCAAACTTCATAAAGCACAATGATGGCAAAAACATATTTTATGCTGCACGTACCCCTGCTACGCTTTTTGCTGTTATGTTTGCCACATACATTATCGCAGGACTGACTGGCTTCATTGGTTTGAACACAATAGCAGTATTGTGTAACCTTATCATGGGTGCAGCACTTCTCTCCCTCTGCGCCTGGGCATATGTGAAATACTCTGGTGAATTCAGAGAAATTGGAACTCTTATCGATCAATTAGCAGAGTTAATATGGGAGCAGGTTAGTATTTCATTGTATTCTCATATACCTGCTTCTAGCTCTTTCTGTTTCTGAAACCTTGTTCAGTGAGTGCCTCATCTAAATCTTTTTTTAAAAAAATTTTAAAGCATCAGGTTGGTGTGTAAGGTAGTTAATCAGTCCCCGGATTCTCTGTGAATCCGATAAACAGTTGAATATCTCAACAGACTGAAGGGATTTGCACTTGCTCGAAGATATTTTGTTTGTGGATTTAGAGCGAATACACGACGGGGCTAGGATACCAGGTAAGTAACTTTTCAATCTGACATATATGTCCCGTTTCAAATGAGTTACTTAAAATCCTGTAAATAACTTGTGTTGTGGTTCGATATAAAACGCCAAGATAGCTTCTTTTTTTTTAATGTCGTCATTGCCCAGGTTTATCAGTTATACTCCGAACACCGCAGTCTCCCCCGTGATGGCGCCACGCCTAGATACCCTCGACTCATTTCCACGGAAAACCAAACCTTTCAAGTGTAGCCTAAAGATAAGGTGGAGGGGGCTCCGGCTTCCAGCCCTCCTCAAAGGCTCACATAGTCCTCTTATATTCTGCAAGGTCTTCAGGACAACAGTGAATCAGCAGAGCTCTTCTCTCTCTTTTGTTTTCCTCACTAACCTCAAACTATTTTGTTTGGAACTTATACATCCCCAGCCACACAGGTAAGCAGTGTCTGCTCCTTTCTTCAAGTGGCTGAGGTGGATTTGTTCATTTTTTTCATCATTGCTGTGCTATGGCTGAATTCTCAATGTCCTTGTTCAAGCCATGTCCTTCATATGGGTCAGGAACAATCTGTAGTGATAATCTCCACACTAAATGCATTTGCGGTCTTCACAAATTGGGTTGTGTATCCAAGGACTGTTTAGTTCGTAGTGCAGTTAGTTCCAGGACTGACTGATAGAGAGGGTCATATCTTAATTATCTACCAAAGCCTCAGTTGGAAGCTATATCAGCAGCAGCACAAATAAAACCATACAACCAGTATTCATGCTTGATTCATACAGACCGTGATGGCAAACACTTGTATACGATGGGCTAGAGAAACTGCATCTTACCAGCAACGTCTGTGAAGATTGCTAATTCCACTGTGGCTCTGGAAAAAGTTGCCAGAAGAATACTGTGTAGAAGTTAAAGGCAACATGAAGGTAGGCAAGGTCACGTTCTTCGCTCTTACTGACGCAGTCCTAAATCTATCAAATACTGGCTTTCGCCATATGGCCATGAGAGCAGAGCTTAGAAAAAGTGGTTGGCTAAAATAACTTCCTTGCAGACCAGAGGTGCTGTCAAGAATACTAGATATGATTTTTAATGGCCAGTGTTTATTCTATAAGCATGCTAACGACTTTCTTTAAACATCTGTAGACTGATACCGATGCGGCCAGATATCTGCATATCCTGCCAAAGAGGCAGGATTTTTCTTCTTGGAGTTAAAGACCATATTCTCAGACGTTTCTACCAACCAGGAACCTACAGTACTATTCATCCTTACAGAAAAGCTTCTATCCACAGCATGAATCCACCTAGTTATGTTCTGGGAGACAACCTGGAGGAAGACAGCAAAGTAAAGTCACGATCCTCCAATAACAGGCGAAACAAGTCCCATAGAACATGTCTTTTCAGTCAGCATCAACCCCATCTCGTACCTTCCCGTGGTAGGGAAAGTTCGGGCTTACTTCACACCATTGATGAAAACATTTGACTGTTGGGTCTTGCTCATAATAAAAAAACGAACAAACATTTACATCTGCAAGACTTATGACTAGTCAGTCAGCTATAGACCTGCTTCCAGAAGCCCAAAGAAATCAGGGCATCTATTCTATCATTTTCTTTATCTCCGCTGAAAATGGAGAAAGGCATCCTATTTTAAATCTGGGGGGTCTAAACAAATACATCGGGAAACAAACTGTCAGAATGGTAGCGCATATTCTACAGTCCATTAGCCATTCAGATAATTTAGCCTCCGACCTAGAGAATGCCTTTTTCCATCTGTCTATTCATCCTCTGCACCGACAATTTCTCTGCTTTATGGTACATGGACGCTACTACCAATTCCAGGCTAAAATCAGCTGCAAGAGGTTTTACAAAATGTTTAGGACTGGCCGCAGCCTGCTTGCACAGAAAAGGAGTTGGCATTTTTCCACACCTAGACGACTGCCTGCCAAACAGCATACTAAATCAGCAGTCCAAACAATTAAATTAGTAAAGTACTTATTCCTCGCTCTGAACGAGAAGAACATCTGTGTTCCCTGTTTTCAGGGAGCAGATATTCACACACATGTTGAAGGCATGTTCATCACAAGAAAAAGCAAAAGTAATAAACTTGAGACGAAACATGATTAGCAGATCGCAAATAACAGTACAGAAATTCATGGTCTTGTTACGAATGATGTCCTTATGCATCCCATTAATACCATACTGCTGTTTGAAGATTAGACTTAAGAGCAACTGGGCCTGCAGTGGGAAGGAGCATGTGGCCTCTAGAACAATCTGGTTAACTGAATGTGAGAAACCAAGACTGACTATTATGGTAGAACAAGCGCATCATCTTTGTCAGGCCAGGTTACATAATAGACCCCTACTATCATATAAAAACTGACGCCTCATTGATGTGCTGGGGGCACACTTGCTAGAATTCTCAACAAGTGGTCTGTGGTCTCCTCCTCGGGATCAAATACTCACAGCAATGTATTTAACCTCCGAGTGGTCAGACTCTCACTGGAAGTTTTCCCGCCAATAATTGCTCAGCAACGGGTCCTCATAAGGACAGCTAGTGGGTCTGAACTATAGAAAGGAGGAACAAGATCTCTACCCCTTTCACAGGAGGCTCTGGCATTGGGTATTCAAGCTCAAACTTGCCCTACCTGTAGAGCATATACCAGGCGTTCATCATTCCAAACAACATACCTTGAGCAGGAATAAGAAAATAATTTACTTACCTGTAACTGCAGTTCTCCAGTATTGGCATCTTTCATAGATTCACATGCTTGAATCATTCATCGAAATGGGTGACCCAGGGTCCATAATAAAGCACTATCTATCACTCATAGGCTATAATGGCAATGAAAAAGTCGATTTAATAGCCTGGCTATGTCCTTAATAAAAAAAAAGGACCAAACTTGAACTTTAACCAATCCAGCGACAGCACCCTCTAGAGCACTCCTAACAGAGGCGGAGTCCTCAGATTTCAAGCACAAATGAGAATAACAAAATCACAGGCTATAATGGGGGCCTCTCGGGGGAGGAGGGTGGGGTCGCATGTGAATCTGTGAAAGATACCAATACTGGAGAGCTGCATTTACAAGTAAGTTACTTATTTTGTCCTCCAGTATTGGATATTTCATAGATTTACTTGCTTGAATAAGAATAGCAAGCAGTTACTGTATTTGTATATCTTATAGTATTAGCTCAAATAGCGGATGGTGGGTAGAAAATATATACATAACGTTCATATGCAATTTAGTAAATTAATGTATATACATCATGCATTTAAATGTGCATAAATACATAAGCAAACACATGGAACTAAGACTCCCCTTATTGAAATAAGTGGTGTAGTTAAACTTGTCCAACCACTGCATCAATACGCTGTGCGGGATGCAGGTAATGCTGTGTGAATACATACTCTTCCAAGTCAAAGCACGATATATCTTCTCCAGAGGCACTTTAGCAAACATAGTAGTTGAGGTGGAAACTGCCCTAGTTGAGTGTGCCCTGGTTTTCGCTGCAAGGGATTTGCCAGCCTTTGAGTGGCAGAACTGAATTGCAGTTGAAATTCATCGATCAATGTTTACCATCATGACTGGCTCACCCTTACCAGTGTGTCCATCTGAGTCCACAAGTCAGTCATTTCTCATGATTTGCTTAGTGCGATGGAAGTAGCATTTTAGCTATCTTTTGTTACCTAGCATATGACTAGACCTCTCAGCTGGTGGTGAAGAATTTGTGAAGAAAGCCCAACATAACATAGGTTTAATGAGCCGAAAATCCATAGGAACCGCCGGAATAAATCTTTGGATTGGTTCTGACCAGCACTAAATTGCCTACGAGACGCAAGAAGGTCCTTGAGTTGAGAAAGCCTGCATCTCCTCTAACCTCCTGGTCAGCGCGAGATCTAGTAACAAGGCAACCTTCCATATGAGAAATGAGGTTTGTTCTGTGAACTGTTTCAAATGAACTCTTGATGAGTTGAGATAGAACTATGTTTAGGTGCCAGTCCGGGAAGGAGCCCTTACTCTGAACAATTCTTTCATTACCTGTTTGATGATTCTGCTAGAACAGAAAGAGAAAATGTGATGAGCATCTATATCTTGATATTGATGTAAGCCATACCTGAGCAGACACATGTACCAACTGTGACTGAGCTAGCGAGAGAACAGGTCGTTATCTGCCAGAATATGCTAGTAGAGGATGTAGGTTTGATTTCTGGCACCATAGGCAGAAACGTTTCCATTATGGTTTACATGTCTTAAAGGTGTATTCCGCCTTGAATTGCAGAGAATACACCTGCAGTCCTTAGGAATGTTGAGATTCCTAAAAACTCAATGGAGTCACCCCAATACTGAAAGAAGGGACGGGATGTGCGTGTACTAATAACATAAAAAATCCCTTTTCAGAGTCCCTTAATTTGTTCCAATTGAATAATCAGAAGAAGTGTTACTCAATGAATGATCAAAGTCTATAAATTGTTAATAAAACAAATCCTACAAATCAACTTGCATTAGACATAAAACATAATTAATATCAACCTACAAACTAAAAGCAATCCTTGAGCCAAAAGGAAAAATGAAAGAAAGCATATACATATAGATGTCATCAAATTAAGACATTGATTCTATAAAAATTATATATTATTCAGTTTCACAAATAATAAAAACAATGGTTACAAAAAATAACACTAGTCCACTTTATGCTTCAAAAAGTATCCCAAATCATAAAAACAGTTGATAAATTCATAAAATTCTCATGATCCTAAAAAAACAAATTGAAAATCAATAAAAATGATGTTCCTGTGGACATATGTTCAGTTGTATCTGTTGGCGCATCGTTTCGGTGAAATCATCACCTTCTTCAGGACAAACATTAATTTATTCAATTATGATCACTATAGAATAAACAGAAAAAATATATATTAACTTTGTATTTGCAGTGGCTCAACCTCAAAGGACTTCCTATATTAGCTACATTCTGTAATCCGTGACTATTCGTCCCAAATTATTTACAGAACACGTTTATTAATACAATTAAAAGATTAAAAACAGTTAAATGTAGGTACCTTAACATAAGGAAATTGTTCTGCATTGGATTCCTAAAGTGTTTACCTACTCATGATCTCTTTACATTTGTAAAACTCATCTAAATATTGTATTCAAACATCTAAACAACTACTAATCATTGGTCCAATATCTTCCGATTTTCAAAGATATCGCAGTAAATACTGGGCTAACTTCCCAGACAATACTCTGTAATAATTAAGACGGAACCCAAAGAACCATACCTTTCTATTGGGCAGATTTATTATCAAAGAAGGTTCTGCAATTTACTTTGTAGTGTGGAATCATAATTAAATCTTCCACTTATAACGACTTATCACAGCCGCTTATTAATTGTTACGTGCACAGGGTTCTGAAAAAATTGCAAAACATCCAGTTAGATATAATAGTGAAGGTGTCTGGGATAGTATATGCTGAATAATAACCCATAATACATACTTAGCAGCAATAAGGATTAAAAATTATGTATTAAAGGATGATCCGTGGTATTGTTCAGTGATAACCATAGGGTGTGGCAAATCAAGCCTGAAAATTTGAAAATAAAACAGGATCTGCACTACCCTGTACCTGCTGAATGCGACCAATAATGCATGTTTGCATCATAGGACTTACCTTTTGATGCACAATATATTGAGACTCAGGTTGGCAGTTATATTTTCAACTCCATTAAATGCAAAGAGCAACTTTTATTATTTAGTTGAAATATTTTATTCTCTGATTAGGTGATCTCTTTAGATATATAAAAAACCAATATACATCTTATTATTAATCAGGAACTTAACTATGTGCCTTTTGTTGTACAATGTTGCTGGTACACCAAGGTATACCTCTTCGCGTATGATGTTCGTACTACATGAGGTTTTGCAGCGCAAATCTTTTTGGGATTCAATATGCTGTGCATTATTCCGCCATCTAGTGGTTGGGTCCGGAATCGTAGTATTTCTTCTTTTTTTTTCGTGACCTGGTGGGTGTCGACATACCATTTGGTGTCCTTCTGTAACGTCGACATGCTTCCTCCTGAAGCTCCCACCTTTGGTCGCCATCTTCAGATTCTTTTGTTCCACCGTTGGGTCTGGATCGAGACGAAAGGAGCTCCAGAACTTGGAGGGAAGAATCCACGAAAATCATCTAGAAGAGCAGGAAAACAACTTGTCGACACACCGGCCTTTGAGGCGGTGAACCGGGACACAGAGAAGAGGTGAAACACCGCAACTTCGCCGTCCTGTGGAGAATGCACACACAGGGGGCTGGCTCCCTGGGCGCTGTAATGGACAAGACACCATTCAAGTTCTGTGACAATTGTCACCACAAGTACGCACAGAAGGACCAGCACCCTGTCTGTAACCTTTGCCGCGTGTTTGGCGTTCACCCCGAAGATGTTGAGAGTGAGGGATAGGCAAAGAAGAGCGTTTATATATTTAAACCTCAAATAAGTTATTAAACCTTATTTTTGTACGAGCGTTACCAAAAACATGAATGCTAATTGCAAGGCAAAGTTGTGTAAACCTTTTTATATCTGTCTCCTCCATCCTAAGAAAGGTTGTATACCCTTCCGAGGAGAACAGCAACAAACTACACATTTTGTAATTCAATCTTTCCACTAGATTACATATGGCCTAACTAATGTCCAGCACTTCATGGTCTCATTTAAGAAACCTTGCGCTTACCGACTCCAGCTGAATACTGCCTGTATGTAGAAAACGGTCCGCTTCAAACAGTTGCACATCCGAATACTCCGCTTTAAATAAGACGCTGAAAGATGACTTAGCAAAGCTCTTCGTAACCGAAGAGCATACCATGTGACTGCAACTGTGTCAAGTACATATGGCGGCCATCTTAAAATAGAAAAATTGTTCCCCAAAATACATACGATAGTGAAGCATCATTCAATCTACTTTTTGCTAACTCCTCCATTTATATTTGTTTCTATTCTAGTACTATACTTTTCATGAAAAAAATACGTTATGAAAAAATACGCCATGGAACTTGTGCTTGTGACTAAAAAGAATCTCCGGGCAGAATTTCCAAATTGTAGTCCATTGATGCTTATGTGTCCTACCTTCGTGTATGTTTGTTGCTACTCTTACACTATGCTTTAAAAAAAATGAATTAAGCAGGGAAGAATTTTATAAAACATATTAACCTCTACAATGGAATTATTAATCTACAGTGGAATAATTCATCTACATTAAAATATTAAATTTATTAATGGGTGCATGAATGAATCCCCTTGTTAGTAGTTTACAAATTCTAACCAAGGATTATCTCATTTTATCAGTACCCAGATTAAATTGCATGCAGTTGGATAACTTTAGCCCCAAGGTAATTCTACAGAATGCCTCAGAACCAGAATAAAAAACTAACCTAGTCTGTCTCTCATCCTTAACCACATCGCTGCTGTGGTTATTTTTCCCCTGTGCTGAAAAACATAAACATCAATGTTATATGACTAGCTCAGCTCGTCATCAGCACAGCTCAACTGTGCCTCATGACGAGCTGAGCTCGTCATGAGCATGGAAGGGGTTAAAGTGGTGACGAATGGGATAGGTATCTCATAAGATAGTTCTTTCACATTCTTCCTGGTTGTTTAGTTCTCTTTTATGAGTATCAAATTTGGGCATATAATACTGTTTTGTTTTTTTCCTTTTAGATACTACATCTACACCTCTAATGCTGATCTGTATTTGTTCTAAAATCGTCCATTTTAGATCTTCTATCTTATGGTTCATGGTCAACCAATGTTCCACCATAGGAGTATTGTTACGTTTATTATGATTTGCCGACTTGTGTTCTTTGAGCCTAACATGTATGTCTCTGGAGGTTTCCCCTACGTAAGCCTTACCACAACAAGAGATTGAGATAGGACCCGTTCTTAGTACGGCAATTGTTCATCCTGTTCAAATAGTTTGTAAGTCCATCGCATCTAATGGTGTCCCCAGTTATCAGATTGGGGCAATTATTACAGGATCAGCACAAATAATTACCTTTGAGACATGAGTTATGTTATACTCAATTGTCTTTTCTCATATCCTTCTCTCTATGTATGTACTAAACAAGCTGAGGAATGTTGAAATCTTTGAATTCATGGAACGTAGGAGCCAAGCGCATTAAAGGAGAGGGGTCCGGTCAGGATGAAGGACCTGGCCTTAGTTCATTGTCAAAAGGTTACGGGTTGCTGGTAGGTGAATTTGGTTGTACTCTGACAGCAGGAGAAGCACCATGAACCAATGCTGTGTGGGCCACTTGGGGCCTATCCGGATGAGATGACACTGCTCTGCTTGCTGAGAGCCTTTGTTATTGAAGGTATCCAGGGAAGAGGGTTGGAGGGACGTAAGCCTGAGATCCTGGGCCATCTGTCAAAAGGCTTTCCCCACCATCCTGGATGTGGATGCCAACTTGCATAGAACGGACATTTGTGGTTTTTGTTTGTTGCTAAGCGATCTAGAGCTGGTTTGCCCGTGAACTGAAAGATCTTATTTAGCGCAACTGATCAAACACCCGTTCGTGGAGTCAGTTTCCAGGTCTGCTAAGCGATTGCTAGTCCTGGGAACTTGTTCAGCCCAAAGAGTTATTCTGTGTTGTTGGCCAGCTCCAGATTTCCTGATCTTCCTTGGACAGTACCAGTGATCTTGTACCGCTTTGTTCACATATTGGATGCTGGTGGTATTTCCCTTGTAAACTAAGACCGAAAACCCTGCTATCATTGGCAGGAAAACTTTGAGACTGAGTTACATGGCTTTGAGTGCCAAGCAATTGATAAGTATAGACTTCTGGAGCAGAGACAACTTTACTTGAAATTTCAGATTCTGTAGATGACTGCCCCAGCTCTCCAGGGAGGCATTTGTAATCATTACGAAGTGAAGTATATGAGGATAAAACGTGAGGTTCTCTGACAGGTGAGAGGCCTGAGACCACCAGGATAGAGCTTCCATCATACCGGCTTGAACTTCACCAGGCCCTTTGACGATCTTTTTGTTTAAATCTCTTTTTGTAGCATCTCCCGTAAGGCTAATTTTCTGATAGATACATCTGCCAGTGGATTCCTCACCTTGTGAATATCCCCCTTGCGTCAGCAATATTTGTAAATTCTTTTTTTAGCTTCGCGCCGACGAATTCATAGAGGCACGGCATCGCGCACGACTCCGTTGGCGTCACTGACCCCATAATAGGCCCACGCCGGCGTGCTGACATCAGTTCCCTTTTTTCCGCATCATCGACGCTAACGGTTTCGGGGAATCTCTGTAGCTGTTGGTAACTTTCTTACTGTTTTCTCGATTTTCCTGCTTCTTTGTGTCTCTAGCGATGTCGACTAAGAAGACCGGGTTCAAGCCTTGTAGGGAGTGCGGCAAGATGATGTCTATCACGGACCCGCACGAGGATTGTATCTGGTGCCTGAGTTCGGACCATGATGTAGACGGCTGCTCTTAGTGTAGAAAAATGAACCCGAAGGCGCTTCGTGAGAGGGAGACCAAGCTTCTGATGGCGAAGTTGAGAGGTAGTAAAGAAAAGAAGACTTCGAGATCACGTTCGAGAAGGTCGAGGTCGCGATCAAGATCCCGTGCGGTGTCTCCTTCGAAGTCTTCATCTGATCATGCTTCGAAGTCTAAGAAAAAACATAAGAAACGAAGGCATGGGTCTCGACATCACTCCGGTAAGGATTTGGACTCGAGGCCGAAGTCGCCTAAGAGGAAGCATGGAAAGGATTTTGTGTCTCCATCGCCGGAAGTCTTGGATCCAGAAGGTGAGGCTTCGCCTTTGGAATCGCGAGCTCATTCACCGACTCCGGTTCCGAATCCATCTCCGGTGGGGTCCTGTAGGGGGTCGGCTTACCTATTTTCTACGGGATTGGGAATCGGTTGCATCAGATCTTTGTGTTCTCAATCTCGTAGAAAAAAAGTATGCTCTTCCCTTTCGGGAATTCCCTCCAAATTACCCTCCTTGCCAAGGTTTTTGCACGGAGGAACACCTGTTGCTCCTTCAGGAGGAAGTCCACACACTGTTAAGAAAGGGTGTGATAGAGTTGGTTCCAGAGCAGGAAAGGGGTCAGGGATGCTACTCCCTGTATTTCCTGATACCCAAGAAGGATGGCAGGCTTCGTCCAATCCTGGATCTCAGGATCTTGAACCTTTACCTGAAACAGGAGAAGTTCAAGATGCTCACCCTTGCACAGGTTCTTCCGGCGCTGATGGAAGAAGACTGGATGGTGTCAATAGACTTGCAGGATGCATATTTTCACATCCCTATCCTGCAGTCGCACAGGAAGTATCTCCGTTGTACGGTGGGTTCACAGCACTACCAGTTTGTGGTCCTACCGTTTGGTCTTACTTCTGCGCCTCGAGTTTTCACCAAGGTGATGGCTGTGGTGGCAGCACATCTCAGAAGATCGGGGATACCGGTGTTCCCGTATCTGGACGATTGGCTGATCAAAGCCGAATCCCCAGAGATAGTGCTCCATCCTTTGCAAGAAACAACTCCGTTGTTACACAGGTTGGGTTTTTCGATAAATGTACCCAAATCTCACCTGGTGCCCTCCCAGCGCAACCTGTTCATCGGTGCGGTACTGGACACAACTGTGTGTCGTGCATTCCCTCCACCTCAAAGGATTCGCGACATACAGGAGTTGATTTCTTTATTTCACAATGGAGCGGTCGTTCCAGTCCTGAAGGTCCTTCGCCTGCTCGGTCTGATGGCTTCCTGCATTCTGTTGGTCAACCATGCACGCTGGCACATTAGGGCGCCCCAGTGGTGCCTCCGCAGGCAGTGGTATCAGCACAACGGAGATCTCAGGGAGTCTGAGAGGATCTCCAGAGAAAATGCAGCGGATCTTGCTTGGTGGGGAGTGGCAGGCAACCTGGCTCAAGGAAAGCCTTTTCAACTGCCTCCATCGGTGGCCACAGTGATAACTGATGCATCCACTCTAGGGTGTGGTGCTCATCTGGGGGATCTGGAGATCAAGGGTCTTTAGTCTCCAGAGGAAAGGTTGCTTCACATCAACCTTCTGGAATTGCGGGCGATACGTTTGGCGCTCAAGGCCTTCCTTCCTTCCCTTCGCGGTCGGTCGGTCCAAGTCCTGCTGGGCAACACCACTGCGAAATGGTATGTCAACAAGCAGGGAGGAGTAGGGTTGCAGTGTCTCTGAAGAGAGGCTCTGCGTCTCTGGTCCTGGGTTCAGGACCATCAGATTTTTCTGATGGTAAATCGTCTGGCCGGGGTTCTGAATTTGCGTGCAGACAGTCTGTCTGCAGTTCTCGGACGACCACGAGTGGAGGCTTCATCCGGAGGTGGTTCGTCATGTCTTTCGGACGTGGGGGACTCCTCAGGTGGACCTGTTCGCCACTCACGAGAATGCTCACTACCGGTCATTCTGCAGCCTCCAGTATCCGATGCGGAGAGCCTTGGGGGACGAGTTTCAGTTGATTTGGGACTCAGGGCTCCTTTACGCGTCCCCTCCCCCCACCCCCTCATACCCTTGATTCCTCGGGTTCTGAGGAAGATTCGCCAAGACCGGGCCCAAGTTATATTGATCGCCCCAGTTTGGCCAAGAAGGGTGTGGTACACAGATCTTCTCCACCTCTCATCGTGCCCGCCGCTCCATCTCCCTTTCAGGGCAGATCTCCTCTCTCAGATGGAGGGGCAGGTTCTACATCCCCACCTTCAGACCTTACACCTTCATGCCTGGAGATTGAACGGGGCAACCTGAATTCCTTTTCTCTCCCACACGATGTGGTGGATGTCATTCTTTCGGCCAGGCGTGACTCCACTAAATCTATCTAATCGTACACATGGTCTAAATTTGTCTCTTGGTGTGGAGAGAAAGCCGTTGACCCTTTGAAGGCTCATTTGTCTGATATACTACAGTTTGCTCTTTCTTTGACGCAGCAAGGTTTTGCTGTAGCTACAGTCAAGGGTTATCTTTCGGCATTGTCGGCATTTCTCTGTTTGCCGGATCAGCCGTCTTTATTGAAATCTCCTGTGGTTTTAAGGTTTTTGAAGGGTCTCACTAATAAATTCCCTCCTACTCCCTTTATTGTGCCTCAATGGGACTTAAATCTAGTCTTAACCTACTTGATGGGTTCTCCCTTTGAACCCTTGCACAAGTGTCACATGAGACTTTTGTCGTTTAAGACGGCCTCCTGGTCGCAATTACCTCAGCAAGGAGGGTAAGTGAGCTTCAAGCTCTTGCTTCAAAGCCCCCATTCTTGACCATTCATGCTGAACGAATGGTTCTTAGGACCAGGGCTGCTTTTCTGTCTAAGGTGGTAACTCCCTTCCATCTAGGACAGTCTATTACCCTTCCTACCTTCTATCCTCCCCCTCACCCTTCCAAGGAGGAGGAGAGACTACACCGTCTGGACCCTAGGAGGGCGGTGCGCTTTTATCTCGATAGGACTAAAGACTATTGTGTGGATGACCAGCTCTTTGTTGGATTTGCTGGCCGCAAGAAAGTAAGAGTGGTGCACAAGCGAACTCTTTCAAGATGGATTATTCTATGCATCAAGATCTGCTACTCCTTGGTGGGTAAGGACCCTCCAGAGGGTATAAGAGCTCACTATACTAGAGCAAAGTCATCAACATCTGCTTTGTCTAGAGGTGTACCTGTTGAGGACATTTGTAGGGCGGCTACTTGGGCCTCCCTCCACACTTTTGCGAAGCATTACTGTTTGGATGCTGAAGTGAGGAGGAACGGTCACTTTGCGCTATCTGTCCTCCAAGATTTTCTGGTATAGGAGAGTGGACACCCTCCTCCGGGAGTGGGTACTGCTGTGGGACTATTCACAAGGTGAGGAGTCCACTGGCATATGTATCTATCAGAAGAACAAGTTACTTACCTTCGGTAATGCTTTTTCTGGTGGATACAATATCTGCCTGTGGATTCCTCACTGACCCACCCGCCTCCCCGTTGTCCACTCTTCTATACCTGAGTTACTGTAATGTAATGTATATATATTTTATTGTCAAGGAAATGTTTTGTTTCAATTGCTTTCCTGCATTAGCTTCACACTGTGTTATCTTGACATTTATGTACTGTGTATAATGTGTATATATCTTCTGTCATCAGTCCGTCCGTGTGCCTCGAAGGCACGGAAAAAAGGCGGAACTGACGTCATCAAGCCGGCGTGGGCCTATTATGGTGTTGGTGACGTCAGCGGAGTCGCGCGCGATGCCGTGCCTGACGTCGTCCACGTCGGCGCGAAGCTACAAAAAGAATTTCTGAATGTTTCTGACGCAAGGGGGATATTCACAAGGTGAGGAATCCACAGGCAGATATTGTATCTACTAGAAAAAGCGTTACCGAAGGTAAGTAAGTTGTTCTTCAGGCGTGCAAAAGGATCATATTGATCACTCACTAAGTACATGATGCCCAGAAGCTAACCGAACAGACTCACTGAAATGTTTGTTTTTTCCATTGGAGAGCCAGTTCCTAGAGTCTTTGTGTCTTGCCTAGGGAGAGAAAGTCTGTCTTGGACAGTATCTAGTGTTGCATCCCAGGAACAGCATCTTCTTGGATGGAGGAGTTATATATATATATCTATATATCTCTTCGGTTTTACAAAATAGAAAACCATAAAAGCAGTGTTACAATCAGATAAAAAACACTTATTAACAATTAATACACATTCATTACAATTTTGAGAATAGACTTCCCACACTGGCATTAAATATCGTTATTTGGGCAAAGGTAGAAAATTATCCAGTTCATGAATCGTAAGAGGGCACTACAGGTTTGTTCTGTGTTTAAAAATACATTTTAAAAAATTGACGACGTGATAGCAGGTGCATTCAGACTCTAAAAACTGTAGACGCAACATAGCTGGGCGACATTGCCTAAAGCCCCACTGTTTTAACAGATGAACAGCCATAGTCTCCGATGAACATGATAAAATTTACAGAACAGAACAGTGTGGATAGTCGTCTGCTCTGATGTACCATCGCAGGGGCAAGGCATGAGAGTCAGTTCTCATTGGAAATGCTACTAAACGATGAAAGAGGTTTAATCTAAATCTCGTCAAGAGAAGTCGCTCAAATACTTTAAACTCATATGTTAAATAGGGCTGAATTGACAGGAGGATCTGAACAGCAATTACATGTTGGGCAGAAGGTTTCGAAGCTTCGCTTGCGAGCCTTAAGGCTTCTAGTTGGCTCAGTGCCTTTGCTTTCGGGTCCTTCTTCGAGATTTCATGGATCTTCTCGGGTGCTATATAATAACACTCAAGCCCTAAGTCAGTAAAAAAGTTTTTCACATAGAGGGGCCAACTAATTTTCAGTGAGTAGTCTAATTCCATGCAATCAGCCATAATTTTCTTTGTAATTAAGTTCTTTTCAGAAGTCCATATTCGTCGCCAAAGTAAAAGTGGTTGGATTTTTACCAATTCCCCTAAATATGGTAACCCCAATTCCAAATGACAAGCTAATGTGGAAATTTGTTTGGGTGCCGCTAAAAGAAACCTTAGAAGGTGTTTTCTGCCACCTGCAGGGAACCAATGTTAGCATGCCCCCACACTCCTGCCCCGTACAGGGCTATTGACTGGCATTTAACAGAATAGATTTTTGACAGTTCTGCGGGGGGCCTTTTTCCCAGCCTTTGTGAAAAGTTTGAGGGCGGTGATAGCTCTCAGAAAAAGATGTTTTCTCGCCTCAACCGCAGCTTTCCAATTTAATTTCTTATCTATTATAATACCCAAGTAGGGATAATGGTCCGTTGATGCAATTTTTTGATTGCGAAGGAAAATATCTTTAAATCGTTTTTTCCCTGTGCCTGCTGTCATGACATATGTTTTTTTTTGTATTTATATGTAAATCAAGGCTCCCCATGAAGTTTTCATACCTATCCAAGGCCTTCTGCAGTTCATGTGGGGTACGAGCCAGTATCACAGCGTCGTCTGCGTAGAGCAGAGCGGGGATCGGTCGCTTTCGTACATAAGGTATGTCCTGGGCCCCCTCAGCATCTCCACTTCCAGGCCATTTGTGTAGAGGGAGAACAGGAAGGTGGCCAGGACACAACCTTGACGAACGCCGCTCTCCACTCCAAATGACGCCGATAATTCGCCCTTTGTGCCGAAACGTACCCTCGCTGAGGCCTTGGAGTATAACTCCCTCAGAAAATCTACGAGGGGGGAGTCTAATGGATGGATGGAGGAGTTGATGATCTTTCATATTTCACAAGGAGCAGGGGCGGCTGGTGACATTTGACAGTGGTGGGGCGTAAGCTAATTTGCATATTGTAACTGACGTGTTTCCACGTACCTTTAGAGGGTCTGGTTCTAAATAGAGGGTCGAGGATCTGGAGTCAAACCATATTGAACAAAGCTGCCAAAGTTTTAGATTGCTCTGTGGGACCTTTTCACCGCCCAGTGAAAAATACCCAATTATGAGTGACACTTTTTTCGCAAGCATTAGAAAGCCTTGAAGAGGATAAACAAAATTATTAAAATTTGCACCAGTTTGAGTAACAAGAACCCCAAGATGATCGTACCACTGCTGCAAGGCACCAGGAACAGAGGGGCCCTTAGTGCTGTAAGTTTGCAGTTTTGGAACGACAGATGCACCGAGCGGATCGCCCACCCACACATGTAGCCTGTGTAGAGTAATAGGATAGTTTTTTGAAACTCAAGGATATAAGCATCTGACTGAGGAATGAGGGTGGGAAACTGCACCATATTCTCTGGGAACCTGTGCCTCAGTGTTCTTTCCTTGCTGGTAATGGTGAAAAAAGGTGAAGCAGCGCCACCCGGTGGCCTGAATGACCCCTGGTGCGATGCTGGACTCTATCTTTGTGGAGGAGATCGAACTCTAGTTGCACCTCCGGGCCCAGCTGAGCGTACTGCGCCTACTCTGAAAGAGCATAGATGTTGGAAATACGGCGGGTCTAATTGGCCTGCCACGGAGAGCAAGAGCCTCAGAGATGCTAAATAGGCTGCATTGGCTACCTATCTCGAAAAGAATTGTCTTTAAAATTCTCACGTTGGCTTTTAAGGCCCTTCACTCAGTGGGTCCGAATTACATCAGGAAGCGCGTCACTTTTTACGCGCCGCGGAGGATGTTGCGGTCAGCGGAGCTGGCTAAAGCGGATGTACCGTCTATTAGACGTGCCCGGTTGGGAGGACGGTCCTTCCAATATGTGGCGGCATGCCGTTGGAATGAACTCCCCATCACTCTACGCAAAATCAATAGTCTCCTTTCTTTTAGAAAGGAGCTAAAGACTATGCTCTTTCCGGCATAAGCTCTAGGACCGCTGTGATTTGCTGTTACTGTGTCTCTTGGTTTTCAGGCCTCTTTGTCAAAGCGCCGGGACACCCCTTGGGGTAGCCGTGCGCTCTAAAAGAGCGGTATAACATAATTAAGTTCTGTTCCTATTGTGAAGCGCTCTGACGCCTTCGGGTAAAGTAGGCGCTATATAAAAATGCATAAATAAATAAATTAAGATGCCAAAACCAGTGCCTCTGCCTTTACCTCTTTGAAGCGTTAGGCCTGGTTCAGCTCGGCCTGAGATCGGGTTTATAGTTGCATGATGATGGGAAATCCAGGGTTAAGCAGAACAGCATCTCCCTGTGTAAATCCTGCCCCAGGAGCCGAAACGGAGTAAGTCGTTACACACATTCACCTGCTCAGTCCCACTCTCCCTAGCAGTTAAGAGAATTGACCAGCCAATCCTGGCGCTGTATGTAGCGCCAGGATTGGCTAGGGGGGCACCATGACTGCTCGCCCAGTCGCCCTGTGCAACCCCGGGGGCTGCGGACCGCCCCCTGGTCCTCTCTCTAAGGGGAAATTCACAGGAAAACAATCTGCGCATGCGCGGGCTAGTTTCTGCCCAAAAATCCACTTGCGCAGCTGCAGCAGGCCCATCCCCTCTAATAAATACCAGAAAACCAATTATTTCTTTTCACTTTCTTATTTAATTTTATTCTTCATCCTTATATAGTCCTTTATGGTTCATATAAACTCTTTTTTTCTTTTTTTTTTTAACACTATTTTCTTTCATGAAACAATTATTTTGTGAATCAAACAGTTCTTTTACAAAATGACAGTATTACAAAATTATTTGTACATAAAACCCCTGATTAACATTCACACCTGAGTAGAGAAAACATGCAACCAGTATCATACATATATACTACATACACACTCTTCACACAATACACTCCATCTGTAAGAGTTAACACGTTTCAGTTGTTTATCTATTGATCACAATGGATTCACTACATTCCGTAGGATTCAATAATAGACTTGGTCAACGCGTTTCGGTGGGATAAGCGATATTGAGAACCACCTTCTTCAGGACCCGTCAGAATATTGCATAGGGATCTCTAAACCCAGGAGTATCTACGAAATATATATATATATATATATATATATAATGATAAATATACATATATATATGATAAATATTTTTTCCTTACTTGGTAAAGTGCCCTTCTACTAACATTAAAAACAGTAACATCCGTTTGGACCCAAGTGATACGTGCATCATGTGCTAGACATATCCACAGTCCTGTGTCATTTACATTCATTTTTTCTGTGAGTACCGTTGTTTTTGGTACCTTGCACGTTGGCCCTACTTACTTGGGTCAAGGCAGGGTTATAGTGGCGAGGGTAGTACTATCGATCATTCGAAGACTTCTTTGGCCAGTGCTATTTTCCGCCATAATTACACCATTTTGGAACTGTTTTTCCCACACGATGGCGTAAGCAGCACCAGAACATTGTCACTCTAGGTAAGCTAGAGTTACTGAGAGCGTTGATGAGTCTGATACCTCTAACTCTTTCGTGGGTCTTTCTAAAGGGTCTTTCGAAATTGTAATGTGCCAGAGGATCTTGCGTTGTTGGTCAATCTTGACTGCTTGCAAGGCGTCGTCGACATGCTTGCCAGAGAATGTCGCTGTGGTAAGGTAAAAATATTACATATATTTGCACCTCAGGTTCTAAATTTTTTGTGACACCTTGAACCAACCTTGGAGTCTAGGGACCACTGACCCTGCCAGTTGTGGGTATTCTATTGAAGCTATATCTATAGCTCAATCTAAGTTTTCTGATGAGGACGTTTCACCCCCCGACCCCCCCCCCCCCCCCCCCCCAGAGGAACTTTTTTTTTATTCATTTTTTTTTTTAAATCCCCATTTTTGCACTTTGTCTTCTGGCAGAAATTCTATGTATGTGGTATGTCTGACCATAAATTGCTACTTCTTGGTTCTGAAGCGCTACAAGGCCTACGGGTAGTATAGGCGTTATATAAATGTTCTTTCCATTCAATTCAAATCTAGTGGTGATACCTGCCACATATTGCCAGTGAATTAGCAACCCACACAGTAGCACCGGGCATACTTTGGAAAGTCTTGCTGGTCAGGCGGGGTTATGAGTGACATGTTTTTTCATGATTGTGATTCCTCCCGGATATATCAACAATTGGAATAAGTCTTGCAGATTTTCTATTTAAAATCGGTAGGAAAACAAACCAATTGCTTGTTGGCTATCGGAAGTTGGAAGCATTTGCAGCTCGTTCACTCAGGGTATGGAAACAACCAAAAAACATCTGGTGGAGAATCCACTGGTTGTGGTTCTTCTCTCTAACATCACCACATGTGAACAGGTCGTTCCCAGGAAGCATGGCAGTATTTGACACTGGGATCATTCTTTGAGTGGCATGAGCATCAGAGGATGCTGACATATCAGACACAATGTGACCTTGCATGCTTGGGAAAGTGTTGGTAGTAATCCTGTAACATGCCCTGTAGGTCTAGTACTAGAGCTACATGGACCTGATCCATGCTCTGAAGTTGGAGGCGGAGCAAAGTGGTGAAATTGCTCCACATATTGCCTCTCCATATATTGCTGACTGGTGTAGACGTGCTCCTATTAGTCTCCTTAATTCTTGGCATTAAATTATTCTGGATTATGTGCCTTTTGTTGTTTTTGACTACAGTGCTCTCGTCATCGTTTGCATTACCATCAAGTTTGTTGTCGACTAGGTGGACGTAGACTAGGTTGACATCAGCAATATTTGATTGCGGCAAGGCCTTAGTCGTAGACAATGCAGTCTTAGACCAGGCCGATGATGAGGGTATTAGGGCTTCAAAAATCCACACGCATAGTTGAGCAAGATTTAATCATGACTGGCATTTTTTAGGGACTATTCACCCATTCTGGGGAGCTAATAACAGGTGTTCTGCTTGCTCACAAAGTGAAAGAGCAATAAAGATTCCTTTAAATCTTTTATCTTGTCACCTTTGCTGGCTTTCAGAGACAGAGGTCAAAACTCAGTTTATCTTCCTACATTTATTTTTCTTTCTGTGACTAAAGTTGGAGGATTTTGTAAAGTGAACTGTGTGACAATTGAACTGTGCAAAGCTTGTGAAATGAAAGGCTGTAAGAGGTCATTTTAAATGTGTTCCACTAGTTATGAAGATACATTTTTGTAATTCTGTGGTGAAAAAATATTTTTATAGGATCAAAAATAATTACAACACTTGAATTGGTGGTGTGCAAATTTTTATATTTTTGCTGGAACCCAATTTTTAAATATTTATGAGCTATTATCAGTAAAACTACGTTAGTGGGAAAGTTGAGGCCATTTCAATTGGAAATATGCTATCTGTAAATGACAGTGCACTACCACATCATGCTTAAGTAATATATTCATGAAAAGCAAGTTTTTACACATGAACTGGGAATTAGTATTGCTCCTGCCCAGATGACAATGCTATTAGTGAACTATGAGGCAAGCCAGGGATCATGTAGTATACCCAATATATGGGCGAGATTCTTTTTATACATGGAGCAAACAGTTAACTACGATTTTGACAGTGGTTTTGCCGTAGACGCCTCCTTGTCAGGTTATAAGGACTTCCCCGATGTAGTGTCAGGGCTGAAGAGGAAGTTGTAGGGTTTGCCTCTGAGGTCTTTTTTTCCCATTTTTGTCTGTGAGAAGAGCCTTAGGAAGTCTCATGGGAAGTCTTTTGTATGGCTTTTCTGCTTGCCTTTTGGAGACCCTTGGTATGACAACTTCCTTTGTCCTCCCCTGTGAGGTGAAGGAGTCCTCCCTGTCCTCATTAGAAGTGACAGATTTCAGTTTCTGTAGTCCCAATAATAGCCTCATCTCTCTGAACGTGGGCTTTTGAGGAAAAGGTTAGACATATTTTTTAGTCCTTTACCTTGTTTTCTGATACTCTGAACTATTAGTGCCAGGGTCAGAGAAATAGAATATGAAATTTATTCGTGGATGGTCCAAAAATAAATAATAGCTGAAGAAACGGAGCAGAGGTCAGGGAGACTCCTTTCACATGACCTGCAGTCGAAAAACTGAGGCAATCGACCTCTGTTGGGAGAGTTCTAAAGGGTACTGTTGCCAGATTAGTTATATTTCAAGTTTGGTCCTTTTAAAAAAGGACATAGACTATTTTACTGACTTTTTCATTGTCATTATAGCCCATGATAGTGATACCATACTGCTTTATTATGGTACCATGTGACTCCTACTTCGGGGAATGTTTCAAGCATGTGAATCTATGAAAAATCCAATGCTGAAGAGCAAAGACTACCATGAGTAAAAACTTCACAGAAGACTGTTACCGTTGCTCTTTCAATTGTGGCACGTTCCTCCCCTACATCTTTTTGCAGCACCACTGCATTCAAAATGCCAAAATATTGCTGGTTGGTTGTTGTTTCCAGGGACCTAGAAGAAAGCTTTTTTAGTGCCCTTGCTGGAGAAATTTGCTTAGGCTTTTCCAACATTCCCTTCCTCCTGCTATCGATATTTTGGAAATCGAAAAGGGAACCATGGAGATCATCCATCTTCCACCAGCATGGGACAGACAGTGCTGGTTCACAGCCCTTTTGGGATCTGTCAATAGACGCTAAATTCAAGTTCAACGCAGATCCTTACCTATTATACAAGAACCAGGGTTTAGTTCATTACAATCCATCTTCCCTGCTCCTGGCTGCTTCAGACCTAGATTATGGTTTTTCGAGTATACCACCAGGCTCTCGTAAGATTCTTAGTGCAGCACTATCAAGGTGCATTCAAATAAATGAAACATTTTTGCACCCAGACTCATGACATCTTGCCGTACTTCATCTGGTTCAGTCACGCTCGAAACACTCTGCCATTGAGGTCCATTTTGCAGCAGTATATCTGTATCTAAAACCCCCAGATCCACCTTCACTATATTTGACCCAAATATTCAGGAGGTTTTAGGGGCTTTTCTGTATATTCCCTCCAATAGCAAAACATCCGGCTGTCCTGCATCATTACACTTTTTTGGAAGCTCTTGTGAAACCTCAATTTGAACACATTCTTAACACTGGATTACAGATGCTGTTGTGGGGAACTTATTTCTGGAGGTGGTCTACAAGAAAAATTTGAGAATCGGGTGTTCTCAATCAACCCCCTTACCTAACATTAGATAAAAGCAAAGCAGCATTGATGACCAATCGGAAATTAATTCCAAGTTCTCCATGCAGTTTTATCTAATTGAAAAACGAATCTACCAACATTTTTTCACAACCAGCGACACTAGCTCAAGAAACACTACATTCACTGAATGTAAAAAGGTCTTCTATTTTACATCCAGGCAAAAGATTTTCCAAAATCTGGCCAATTGTTTATCATGTGGAAATTCAGACAAGGGCCGCTGTTTATCAAAACAAAGAATAGCTCAATGGATGATAATGTGAATCTTTTTGGCTAATTAAATCATGTCATCCTTTAAGAACTGCAGTTGGTGAACATTCCACCAGGAGTATGGGGTCCACAGGCATACTCTTTGAAGGGTTGCTGTGAGAAGTTGGCCTGATATGTAGTGCTCACTATTCTAGTGATCACTGTGTATCATTCCAAACGACCCTTATTGATGATTGGTTGTAAGTCAACCTTATAGACCAGCTATCCTAGTAGCATGGACAAGAGCAGTCTTTAGGCTAAACTCTAGAGGGCGTGTTAAGCCAGCTGTTATACCATCACATATACCCCTTGAACACCAAGTGAAAGGACACCACACAAGTTGTTATGAAAATAAAGGATATTTATTTATAACAAGTCTACTCTGAACTCTTTATGAGTCGGGGAGCTAAGTACACAACAAAACTCCTAAGAAAATACTTTAAGTTGCACAATTTACACAAATGCCCGAGGGGCACGAAAAACCATATACTACAAAAGTGGAATGCGAAATACTAGCAGGCAAGTAACAAAATCCAGAGGCTTTAGGATCGCTAGGACTACACTACTGAACCTTCAGGTTAGGAGCAGGAGGCCTAGGGAGATCGGGTGCAGAGTGTGCGCACTCACGCGGGATGCGGGACAAAGTCTATGGATACTAGTATTCGTAAAGTTAGTTATCTGACGAATCCGACTAGGTAGGCTGAAAACGAAAAAGGATCTGGACACTTAGATAGTGAACCTACGTTGGAGCACCGAAATGCTCAAGTTACCTAGCCCAGGGGCTGCGGCTGCATAGGGTTCAAAAGACGTCGGGAATCCTCGTTAGTCTATGGAGCCTGAAAGAAGAAGTTGCTGGCAGGCGACCAGTGATGAAGTTCGATGTGATCCAAGCCTGGATCGATGATGGAGACGACCTGAAAGCAGAGGGGACTCAGTTCTTAATCACTAGCCAGTGATCAGATGGGCACCAGGATGGCACCGGATGAAGTCACCTCGACCAGGTGAGTGGGCGACGCTGGACTCTGCTGTCTCACGGACCAGGAGGCGTTGTCGGTGACCAGGATGGAGGTGCGAGCTGTCCCACGAGGGTGTCTGCTGTCGGCGCTGCTGAAACCAGGATTGGAGCAACAAGCCTTGGCAAAGGCAAGCCCACGCGGTGCAGTGAAGATGGCGTCTGGAGTGGACCAGGAGGGTCCGGGGTGCTCCTCTCTTGGAAGGGAGCAAGGGCCAGTCTGGAGCAACCAGACCAGCGGTGAAATCGTCGTGGTATGTCGTCAGGAGGGCCACTAGCCAGCAGGCAAGTGGCCGGACAACGCGGTGAGCAGCAAAGAGCAGAAGGGCCCCACGCAGATCTCGTGGATGCTGGGGGGGCTGGACTTCGGTGCTGGAGCTGCTCAGGGTTAGGGCTTCTCAAACCCCAAAGCACTCACTCAAGGATCCCTCGGCGGTTGTGCTGGATAAGCGTCGTGCAGTTTTGAAGATGGCCGGTCCCTTCAGGTCTCGTCACACCCACGAATCTCAGCTGGGCTGATGATGCAGGTAGAGGTCAGAGGTGCCAGGGAATCCGGGTCTCGTCGAGCTGGGCAGTCTTGATCCGGAGGATGGACGTGCAGCAAACCGCATGCGCTTAGATGGTGCCCGCTGGTGCAGGGTGGCTACTCCTTAGCCACAAGGGAGAGTCTTCAGAAAGGTTCAAGAGTTCTTTTGTGGAAAGTAGTCAAGATTCAGAATTATCTAATTTGGGAAGGGGGCCCGCTCCTACCTTTATACTAAAGAAAGGGGCTGGCACGCGACTAGGTCCTGCCCATGGGAGGGACCAGGAAGGGGGTGGTTACACCCCTCTCCCCTGTCCGGACTTTCCCCAGCTCAGGGGCTGGTGTGCCCCTGGAACTGGTTCAAGCCGGCATATGCACAGTGAGCACTGGGGTGCCACTCGCAGTCACCTTCCTCTCAGCCCTGCCTACCTGGGATACACAAAACCCTGTCTGGGATGGTGCTAGCACCGCCCCTGACAGGAAACCCTTTGTCCAAGCTCTCCTCGCTGGAAGGACTCCCAGCAGCAGGAGGTCAGACTTGTGTCTGTGGTGGCAGCATCCATTTTGTGATGCTGAGGCTCGAGTTAACTTTTACCGGGGTTCACAGTTACATACATGTCGTGTCCCTCTAGAAGGGTGGAATGCTAACCCCGTCGCCAGAATTGGCGAGGGGTTAGTATTCCAATTCGTATGACACCTTACTCGACATGTTTTGATAAAGCGATACCAAAGTTGGCAAATACCCGCGAGGATTATAATGCACTTAAGAGTATATGGTACGCGTTATCATGGAACCGCTATTAGGACTTGGTTCCGCAAGCGGCAAACGGGCTCAGCTCATGCCAGAGCACCATCTCACATATTTCCAAGCACTCTGCCTTCAGGATTGATAAGGCCTGCCATAGGAGTGACTGATAGGAATTCATGTGTCCATTTTAGGGTTAGATATAGGAATACTATATCTAAAGCAAAGGGTGATTACACCACCTTGCCCCAGCTGTCGTGCAGCCAGTTGTGTCAGATTTAGATGGCCAGCCAGGGGTGGCATAATACATGCTGCAGCCCCTGGTAGGCCCTGGGTACACCTATGCCTTGGGTACCTAAGGTACACTGTACAGGGACTGATAAGGTGACTCTGTATCCAATTAGATATGTACCTAGGGTACATGGAATCCATTTTACAGAGAGAGCAGTGGGCCTGGGGCCCTGAATAGCAGGGTCCCAGGTCAACTAAGTCGAAAAACCAGCAAAACACCAGGCAAAAAGTTGGGGCAACCATAGTCAGATATCCACGTTCCTACAGTTGCCTTCAAAGGACATTTTGTTGCAGCAACATGAATCTCTACGCAAAGCTTCACCAAGCATTGTCTTAGATATTCAGTCAAAGACTGAAATAGCAGTTGGACAATCGGCACTAGGTAATCTGCTAAATTAAGGTGAGCCTCATTCACATCTGTTGTATATTCTACTGGAAGAAATGCTTTGGTATTCTAAATTAAAGCATGCAAATCTATAAAATCCAATGGTGAAGAAATATTTACTTATGTGTAACTACAGTTCTTTAGCGTTTATACATTTCGCAGATACACATGTGCCCTCCTTATAGTTGATGAGGCTTCCAGTATAATTCAGCTGAGCTCTGAAATCCTGACAGTTGGTTTCTCTGTGGAGGGTTAGAATCCTTGTACCTCCACCTGATTAGCTGGACTTTTAGGGCATGAAATGAGGTGAATTGGCAGCATTTACTTTGTGAATACTTGTCCATTTGTTTTCCACGAAATACTGTTTTTTAAATTATTTTCCAAGAGATATTGAAATACTGCTATGTTAACATTGACTCCCGGAAATTTCCAGACTGATTACTGGGACAAATTCAAGCATCTGAGTCTATTAAAAAAAAAAAAATCACAATGTTGAAGAACTGTAGTTACAGTCCAGTAACTTTCTTTGGTCTATCAAATATTTCCTGAATAAGACCTATGATAGGTGACTATACTGCAGAAGCTACTTTCTGCCAAAATTCAGCTGGAAGAACATCAGATCCCAATGCCTTGGGTTCTTTAATTGTTCTAAAATATGGTATATTTCCTGAATGGAGATTAGCTTTTAGTGATTCTTGGTAATCTGTGGTTAATGATTGCAGTACACAGTGCTACTTTAGAACGAAACATGCCCCTTGTTTATTTGGTTGTAGTAATTCTGGGTAAGAATAAATTGTGTGGAGTGGACGGTGAAATTCCTGCTACCTTAAATAAGTCAAATTCATAGATTCCAAAGCCAAAAGGTCTGGTCTTCAGTCATGCCACAGCAACAATTACATGGGTTGAGGAGCAACATAAACAAAGATGGTATTCAAGACTACTTTCAGCAAAAGACACATTTACACTACAGGGGCCAGGTCTTGTAGGAGTTCTTCATTTGAGGAATAATCATGGAAAACACAATGTTTCTCAAGTTGCAACATCGTTCCCTTAGTTGGACCTCCATAGGGACTGCAGTTTCTCTACTGAGGCACCTAAACAAAACCAATTAGCCATGTATAATATTTTAGCGCATAATTTCCATTCAATTTCATTATGATATGGAACCCCGCTGGAGATCCACATGATGCAAAATCGTAAGTACAAGATACATACGTAGGTCGTATTAAATACAGTCATAATAATGTACAACTCAGTGATAAAAATTTAAAAAAATCTTCGCACAGCCTTTAATATAAGTGAAAGCATTCAACACTTGCAGACCACCAGAAGTAATTATGATATTGGTACACTAACCTTAAAAAATAAACTTGTCCATATTAAATAAAGACTTTCAAATAATACATAGATAATAATAATAATAATAATAATACAGCATTTTGTAAAGCGCGAACAGCTACATAACGAGGAGGTGTCCCGGCGCTAGGAAGAACACTGTTGACCTAGAGGTGGAAACAAGGGAGCTTAGCGTCGTTGGGTAAAGAGCCAGGTCTTCAGCAACCGTTTTGAAGCAAGGTTCAGAGGGAGCTTGCTGAATAGCTGGGGGCAAGGAGTTCCATAACATTGTGACATTTGCCGAAAAAGTTCGGCCCCCCAATCGAGCCTTTTTTGCTCGTGGGACGACAAGTTGAACACGGCTATTGGAACGGAGCGTACGGGCCTGTACATATCTCGGGAGCCGGATTTTCAAGTACTTAGGGCAGGTGCCAAACAGAGATCTAAAGGCCAATGTAAGTGCTTTGAATTTGATTCTGTTGGCAACTGGCAGCCAGTGTAGTGATCGCAGATACGGAGAGACTGAATGCTTCAAAGGGATCTGCAATAACAGTCTCGCAGCCGCGTTTTGGACCAACTGGAGTTTTTGAGTCAGGTATTTAGGTAAGCCCAGATAGAGTCCGTTGGCGTAGTCCAGCCTAGATGTTACTGTGGCATGAATTACTGTTTTCCGACAACTCACAGGGAGAAGTCTCAGGATCCTGCGGAGATTTATCAGCTTACTTAGACAGCAACCGACTACCTGTTGAATATGCAAGGTAAAGGACAGGCTGTCATCCCACCTCACACCCAGATTTTTTGCCGAGAGGCTAGGTGAAGGTGCTTGGCCCATCTCCGCTGGCCACCATAGCTCTGAGGGAGGAGGGAGGCCTTTACCAAAAAAGATCACCTCCGTTTTATTGGCGTTTAGTTTTAATTTATTCGCGTTCATCCAACAGGCTACATCTCGGAGACAGCCCCAAAAGTTCGAGAAGGACTCCTGCGACACCTCTGAGTACGGAAATACCAACGGGGTGTCATCGGCATAAGAGATTGCCTTGACACCCCAGTTGGCAATCAACGCAAAGAGAGGAGCGAGGTAGATGTTGAACAAAAGGGGGCTGAGTGCCGACCCTTGCGGAACGCCACAGCTGATGACTTTAGGTGATGAAGCGACAGTCCCCAGTGCCACCTTTTGTGTTCTGAGACAGATACGAATGTAGCCATCCCAGTGCTTTGTCACAGATGTCTGTCTCAGCCAGTCGCATCAAGAGCCTGGCGTGATCGACCGTGTCTAAGGCGGCCGACAGATCCAGGAGTACCAGCATCGCTGAGCTTCCTGCATCCATCGACCACCTTACTGACTCTGCCACCTCAATTAGAACTGTCTCCGTGCTGAAGCCCGGACGAAAGCCTGATTGCGTCTCATGTAGTATCTTGTTTTTTTCGATGAATTCACTCCGCTGGCGCTGTATGATTTTCTCGAACATTTTTCCCGGAGCGGCTAACCGAGAGATCGGGCGAAGGTTACTGAGGTCTTCTGGGTCCCAATTGGGTTTTTTTTTTTAAGCGGGAGAAGGGTTGCATGTTTCCAGATGTTCGGGAATACCCCCGAAACGATGGATGAATTCCAGATTTGTTGTACTGTAGGGGCCACAAAGTCAGCGATGGTGCCCCATATTTTAGAAGGACATGGGTCATCCGGCAAACCGGATTTGCAGCGGATAAGTTCTTGTCTCACCGCATGCAGAGGTATAATCTGGAATTGAGTTAGGGTTTCACCCATCACATCTTTGGTAGCTAGGTCCGATTTCATAGTTTTTGTTTCTGGCCCAAAGGATTCGTAAACTTGTTTAATTTTTTGGTCAAAGTACTCAGAAATATTTTCGCATAGAGTGAGTGACTGGGGAACCTCCCTCTCAATGCATTTAGGTTTAAAAAAGGACTGTACCGCCTTAAAAATCTGCTTACTCGACTGCTCTGCCTGCTGGATAGAGTCCGCATAAAACTGTTTTTGTAATCTTTTGTATCTGCAAGCCGCCTAACTCATACAACAAATTTCAGAAACGTCTGGAAAATTGAATGATCTTGTCATCAAATATTTCCTTGGGTGTAAGCATTAGACACAACGAGTCTGAGTATTTAAAAACAGGGGTCTTAGAAAGTGATGTGCATAGTGCAACAAGATATGCCAAAAGTGGCATCATATGCCGGAACACAGAACTTACAGATGTTACCTAATTGCCCTTTTGTGTACACGAGCAACCTAACTCATTAGTACAAATTAAAAAAAATCTAAAAAAAAAAATCTCGTCAATCATTTCATTAGCTGGGAACATTAAACATTTATGGGCCTCCAACACTGAGCGAATATTGTATTTTAAAACATGGCCTCCGGGTGACTGTGCGTTGTACAATGCAAGACATTCAAATATTACATGATTTCAACCTTGAATATGTAACTGATATAACTCAGAATCTCTCCATTTTGGGGATCCTTATCCCAACGCCTGTAATAAAACGTAGGGGGAGAAAATCCATTCTCAAAAATAAAATCCATCTACGGGGTCCATAAAGGAGATTCCAGGTTACAAAAGGTTGAGGATTATTCTCAAGATTGCTCTCTTGTACCACCTGATTTAGCTGACACAAAGCAATGTCTCTAACTGGACTAATTTTATAAAGAGTATTTTTTTATAAGACTCTTTAAAAGAGACTTATACATACAACAGCCTACACTCAGATCAATCCCAAAGGTTTCTTTTGCCAACTCAAAGGACCTAAAGAAGGCACTCCTATCTTTTTGAAGGAGAAAATTTTAACTTAAAAGCTGCACGAAGTGCTGGCAGCTCTTCGCCTAAGATCGAATTTCCCCATCTCAGAACAGCAGCGAGTGCAAATGTAAAAGTTAACATTAACACAAACTCCAAGTGAAGGGCTTGAGGGCCTGCCACAGTATTCAAGCCACAAATCTGGTGGAGGATTCATTCGACCTTCTATTATCTCAAAAAAGCTCCAGCACCTCGCAGGCGTAACTTAGTGAAGAGGTTATTTTAACCTTATAGACCAACAAAACGTGACTAAAACGACCTCTCCCACAGAATTTGTATAATCTGTTATGGTAATTTGCCTGAAATAATGTCCTACTCGAGCAAAGAATAACATAATCTTCATCCCGCCTGCTACTGGAAAAGATTACCCAAATACAAATAAGAGTCCAATTTCTCTTCCCCTGGATTGCAGTTGAACTTTCCCCTTATTCTTTTTGCCTTTCTGTACGGAAAGTGAAAAAAAAAATTTTAGATAGTTATTTTCCGAAAGTGGGCTTCTGCCAACTTCATCCGAGCAGAAAGGCGATGTTGCAGGCCAATAGGGGTTAAATCCATTATAGCCATGTCATCTGCATACAGCAGGCAGGCAATAGACATATTGCCAATTTTTGGCGGGTCCCCCTGCACCTGATCTAAAATACCAGGTAGATCCTGTGTGTGGTCCAGGCGCTGCTTCTCAGCCGTGCGTTATCCCGCGGTCAAGCAGACCGCCGTATATTCGATAATCTCTCTCCACAAGGAAAAGAAGTTGGATCGCACAACAATACTTCTTTAAGGTAAATTAGGATATTTATTTCAAACAGACTCCAAACACCAACGCGTTTCGATCTTTCATTTCTCATCTTGCCACTGATGAAAGGATTTGGACTCCTGAAACGCGTCTGGCTTTACAATGGATGCCTGTGCCCCAGCGAGGAGACTGTTGGCAAGTTCACAATAAAGAAACGAACTACTTGAATTTCTTGAGGCTTTTCTTTGTGTTTGCTACCTGATGGTTTGATGGTTGGAGATGTATATATTGAGCGATTCAGCCTCTTTTGAGAGTGTTCTAGAGGGTACTGTTACCGGATTGCCTAACAGTTGTAGTTTGGTCCTTTTTAAAAAAGAACATAGGCTATAAAGCCTATGGTTCATTGCCATTCTGTCTATTGTAGTAATACACATTAATATAGTACTGCGGGACTCCTACTTCAACGATGGGGAATGATTTAAGCATGTTAATATATGAAAGATACCAATGCTGGAGAGCTACAGTTACAGGTAAGTAACTAATTTTCTTGATAAATATTGGCAACGCTAACAGCGTGATATTGCTTAAAAAAATCAAACTAGTTTGGGGATGTGAGTGGGATGCTGGCAAGGGTATGAAAAGGATGAAAACGGGGCGCAAGGAGAGAAGCGCAGTTGGAAAACAAAATAATATGTGAGACAGGAAAGTGGAAAGCAGTAGGGGTGAGAAGCACAGGACAGACAATGGTAGGGAAACGCAATGCACTAGGAATGCTTCATACAAAATTAAAAAATACGTTCCTGAAAAGCAGACCCTGGCGGAAGCATAAAAGCATCCAATGATAGGAAGTGAACAAGCTGTGCTCCTTGGGAGGGACAAACAGGAGATGGATGGGATAAAACAAATAAAACCGTTCGATAAAAAGCAAGAAAATAAGTGACAAAAACCAATGAAAAGCAACGGGCGGAGTTGCTTTCCAGGTAAGCAAGTAAGATGTCCCCAATAAGCCTGGTGGGCTTCGACCTAATTACAATGGAAAGTAACGTGTCATGTGAATAAGATCATTTGGTTGCACAAATACAATGGACCTTTGTTGCTGATCACGTCTTCCTTAGGTTTTCCTTTATTGAATTATTTCCAGAACAATCAAGATTTTACTAGTACTTGCTCTTCCATTTCAGAGGTCTTAAAATCCTTTTTTTTTAATTAAATTTGTTTTTAATCTGTGTAATGCGTTTTGTTTGAGTGTTGTATCCTGATGCGTTTTGCCAATACAGAAACTTTCAAATTAAGTCCCTCATTAAAACTAGTAGTGCAGTGTAGGTTGTGGAAACATTGTCAAATAACTTGTCTGAATTCTCTGCTTTTCTTCTCATGCCGCACAGAGGAGTCCAAGGAAGGTGAGGCATTGCCCGACATTAAATCTCCTCCCTTCATTCCCCTTTCAATTACTTTACCTCTGAACATCGGTTAACTTCCTAACACATCGCTCCATGTTTTAGGTATTTTCCAAACTGTTCGACGTTTGTCGCCGTCGGATGGCGCGTCGACCCGCGATAGCGGTGCCAAGATACAGACTGTCGTCGAATAATAACAAGAAGAACTATTAGACCAACCCTCTCTGCTTTACCTTTCTCTCTGAAGTGTTCGCACTTCCGCTGTACGACAATAAAAAAGGACCGAATGGACCGCTCTGCATAAATGCGGACACACATGCCAGAGTGATGCTGCAGATAGGCACTGGAATTGCACATCCATTTTGGAACACTAACGTGGGTTGAACTGATGACCCTCACTTGTCCGCAATCTGCAAAGACTAACCTCATATTATAGCAGCACAACTTGTTTATCATATCCGTTCATTCATCCTCATTGTTTCAGTTGACAGTATATTTTCTTTTTCTTGTGAATGTTTTTACGTTAATGTGAGTCTTTCCTTTTCCATTTTTGCTTTCCTCATGTTTTGTTTTGCACATTCACACTGCAGGTACTGAAGCCCCTGAGCGATAACCTAATGGAGGATAACGTAAGACAGACTGTTACAAACTCCATCAAAGCAGGCCTCACTGTACAGGGGTCTCACAATGCCAGGTTAAAGGCAGACTGACGTTTCTTCGCCTCTTCAGCTTTGCTCTCCTGTCCTTGACTTGCCTGCTACACATCGAGAACTCAGTAAAAAACCAAAGTTTACAACGGAATCTCTAGGTTTCATTTTCGCGTGACTGACTTCACCGGATGCGTCATCAAGAGGAGATGCTGGTTTCTGCCCAAGTGCCCCTGCCTATGACTCTGTATTAGTGCCAAGGAGGCTGGCCGGCGAGTTGTAAATGTTAAACTAGTATATTTTTCTGCACCTGTTTTCCATGCTCATCTATCCCTGCTTTTCTCCTTTTCCTTTTGTTTTTTTCGTTCTCTGCCTTATTTTATTAATGTGAACCATGTGTCCTGTGCTACGCGGATTTCAGGGAAATTGTTTTTTTAGTTTATCTTGAGGCAATCCTTTAACCGAATGTATGTAGGCTTACGATGTCCCGTTGTTTTATTTTGAGTCCTAGTTTTTGGTTAATTTGTAAAAAGGTTTGGACCTGGTAATAACTGACACTACTGAAGTCATAATTGCTTCACTCCACTAAAATATTTATATTGTTGCTTTACTGCCTTTTGCTTCCAGTATTACCTAGCTGCATGTACATGGTTGTCCAAAACACTGCTGAACACCGTCTAAGTTGTAGTGAGAACCTATTTCACCTTGGCCTTTCAAATTCAGCAAGCCTGCTCTCATAAAAAGAATCGAAGCAAGATAGGGGAGTAATCGGACTGTGGGAAGTTCAGCCTTCATGTACATACAGATGCCATGGATTCTATTGGGAGTAATTTCATCCAAAAATGCCTAAAACAACTTTAAATTATCTGTACAGAGTGTTTGTTTTAATTTTCTATAAAAATGATAGGGCATGTATATGAAATATAAATATATAAATACACTTTTTGTATCGAGTTTTTGTAGTCCAATGCAAAACCTGGTTCTGTAGTAGACTAAGTACGTCCCTGTAAAGGAATGTTAGTGGCTCATGTCAATGTGCGAATGCATTAAGCCAATTTTGGAAGTTTTTGATATATTTGTGACATTTACCTGCCATGAGCAATGCAACCTCACCCCCTTGGAAAACAACAATGGGAATGTTTTATTGTGGAACTGTTTTTGTCCTCTCTCTCCAATTTTAAAAATTATTTCTTGTAATTTATTTTCTGTTGATAAATAAAATCACGTGTATATATGAACTTAGATGTGTACCTTTTCTGGCTTTGCTTTAGATTTTTACCTACTTAATAGTTTCAGTTGTGCAATTTTATTGCAAATATTTTTGCTGTTTCTGCATGTGAAATAAATTGGATATTTGTAAAGCTCTCTACTACCCAAGGTCTCTTGGTGCTGAATACGAAGAAATCAGGACACGAAATCAAGTCAAGGTAGGTCTTAAGCTGCTTCCAAATATTTAGACTGGTGCAAGTAGATATCTGATAGAGACTTCAAGCCCACATTCCTTACCTTAGAATATTCTCAAGCGTCCGCGTGATCCAGAATATCTTGAGCAGTACCTCTGCGTGGCAGCAGGTGGTGCTGATCAGCTCTGTGGCATACGCGATGGAAGTGAAGTGTGCGGTGCCTATATTTTTCTGTGCCATCAGCCCAGATCCGGAGACCTGTCTTTTTTTGACTGCTTTTTAAAAACTTTTTGACAAATGTTTTTTTGAGCTTTGCTGCCAGTGTGCTTAAGGGATCTCTCCTGAAAAACTGGGTTTTAAACCTTGTGGGGCCTGCCACAGACAGATGTCTGTGACAGACCCCCCACCTGTTTACGTATGGTGTCCCCAAGACCTGCCAAGACCGCAGAGTGATGAATCCCAAGGCTGTCTAGGACTGTTCCTTGAAGCTCCTGGTCGCTCAACACCAGACTAGACTGCAACGCTGGAGTTTCGTTGAAGGTCTTGGGACCACTCCCGAGTCGCTACTATCAGTAGTCATTAAAATCTTCATCAGGTAAGTCCCACAAGAAGACTGCTGCCTAGAAGTCGAAGCATTCTTTGATTTCATCACACCAGTCTAAGCCATGGGACGAGGTACTAGAAAGACGCCACAAGTCTGCCGTGCTCCCATTCTTCACCCAAAGGGCCTGGGTCCACTCCCCCCCCCCCCCCCCCACCCCCTCTCCCAGAATTTCCCAGAGCGGAGTGCCCCCTGTCCAATCAAGGGAATTTTAAGAGACCATGCACCTCATTTGGGCGAGCTGACCCTTCTGTGGCTCCTTTGGGTTCAGAAGGTGCCGCTACTGGACTTATACTGCCTGGTTCTTCCTCGGCACCAGTTGGGTCCTTTGAATCCCTTCCTGGATCTGGGCTGATTCCGGTCACAAATTCACAACCTCAACGGAGTCCATTCCAGTGGTACCAGTCCCGGCACCACTGCACCCCTCAGCAGCGCCAACCCCATTGTCATTCCCGATTCTGATACGGAGACAGGTCAACATACTCTGGCACCGACCAGACCAAGACCCTCCAGGTTTTTCGACAGGCTCTGTGGAGAATGCGATTGAGGAGGATCTGTGGATCCTTACTGTTATCCTCTTGAGGAGCTCTTGGATGAGGATAACTGATCTGGGGAACTGGCTGATGCTAGTGGTCTGGACACCTCGCCAGACACTGCCCTGGTCTGTCCTCCTAGTGTGGCTGTGGAGGAAGGGGCTTTATTTACAATGGTGGTGCGGAGGGTAGCTGAGGTCCTGGACCTTACACTGCTCTCAGTGGCAATCAAGACTGTCTTGATCGAAGTACTTAACCCCTTCGGTGCTCATGACAGAACGGTTCCGTCATGACCGTCGGTTGGCCTGTGCTTATGACGGAACCGTTCCGTCATGAGTCCGTTAGAACCTTCAGCACAGCGCGAAAATTCGCGCCGCGCTGAAGGGGTTAAAGGGGTAGCCCCTATGGAACCTATTCTGCTCTTGAATAAAGCTTTCACTGATGTACTGACTGGGGCCTTGGCCAAGCCCCGCACAGGTGATCCTGTGCACTGTACGATTGATCGCTGCCACTGCCCTGCTGCTTGAGAACCATCTTTACTCACCCACCACCCCACCCCAGAGAGCCTGGTAATCCAGGTCCCCACATCCAAAGTCAACCCTTAAGCATTCACTACCACACCACCTTATAGGTAATACAAGAGGTTGTACACCTTTGCAGTATACCTTCACAGTAAGGGACTTCGTAGCACAAGTGCTGCCCATGGTCTCGGGGAGGCCTTAGCCATGCTGATCCAGGCTATTGCTAATGGCAGAGACGCAGCAAAGTTCACAATTTGCTATGGACTTTACATGACAGACCTGCTATTTAGAGTAATTGCTTCATCAGTGGCCCTTCGTAGAGACGCCTTTCTGAAGTAAACTGGCTTCTCAGGGGATGTCCAGGCATCCTTTATCGATATGTCCTTCGATGGCACTTGGCTCTGTGGCATCAAGGCAGAGCCAGCAACCAAGTGCTTTAAGGACAGCATGGCTACCTCGCGGTCATTGGGACTCTCTATGGCCCAATACCAGTCTCATTCTGCCTTTGGTGACTATGGTAGCGCCGCCCCCCCCTGTAGCCAGAGCCTCAAAACCCCTTTAATATGCCCTCGCAATATCGCAGGCAACCAGTCAGCAGTAGGATCAAGCATCACCTGCCTGCTGACAGTCTATAACTACGGACACATGGGTACTCCAAATTGTTCTGCAGGATTGCGCCTTTCCATTCACATAAACCCTGCCACCCATACCTCTGTCCTCAGATCGACTGACGGAGGATCATCTCTCCATGTTCCGTCAGGAAGTACAGGCTTTTTTGGCCAATGTGGCCGTTAAGAGTATACTGACATCAGAAGTTGGTTGTGGTGATTTCCTCTGCTTTCTGGTGCAGACTGAGGCCTCCGGCCTGTACTAGACGGGATCCCTCTCAACTACTTCCTGAAGGAGAAATTGAAAACTCTGTTTGACTCTGGTCCTGTCTGCCCTGGACCCTGGAGATTGGATGGTAACACTGGATTTTCAGGATGCATATTTTTATATAGCCACCCACCCGGCCACAGGGGTTACCTGCTGTTCACGTTGGGCCACACACATTTTCACTTCGCTGTGCTCCCCTTTGGCCTCACCAGCACCTCTCAGGTGCTCCCAAAAGTGAAGGCTGTGGTTGCAGCCCATCTGCAGAGGTCAGGAGTTCCAATCTTCCCCCTACCTCGATCGGCTGTTGAAGGCATGCTCCCCCAGGCAGTCGTCAGCCACCTCCAGACTATGGCGGACCTCATGCATTCTCTGGAGTTCTCCAACGTGGCGAAGTCCCCCCAGACTCCCTTTTAGGATGATCCCTTTCATTGAAGCTATTCTGGACACGGTGCAGTTCCGTGCATATTCTTCAGAGTGGTGAGTCCAGGCTATAACGAAATTTCAGCCTCTATCCTGGATTACAATAAGACGGACTCTGAGGCTGTTAAGCCTTCTGGCCTCCTGCTGGGACAACATGCCCACTGGTATATGCAGGCTCTGCAGTGTGATATTAAATCCCAGTGGGCACAGCATCAGGAGTCTCTCCGACCTGGTCCAGATATCAGAGGGAACTGCAAAAGACCTGCATTGATTGCTCACAAACCTAGATTTGGTCAGGGGCAGATCCCTCTCCCTCCCCTACCAAGATCTCACAGTGGTGACAGACGTGTCACTCCTGTGTTGGGGATGCCCTCTAGGACCGGTGGAGATCAGATGACTGTGGTCTCCAGCAGAGTTTTAGCTCCATATGAACTTGTTGGAGCTGAGAGCGATTTACTTGGCATTGAGTTCTTTCCTACAAGAGAAGGCTGGTGCAGGTGTTCACGGACAACACCACCGCCTTGTGGTATTGCCACAAAAAGGGAAGGGTGGAGTTGTGGAATCCGTGCCAGAAGGCTCTGCGCCTCTGGACTTGGCTGGCACCCCTGCACATCTTCCTCATTGTACAACCTGGCGGAGTCTCTGAACGCAGGGTGTGCTAACTCTGCCATTAATGCCTCTTGGACCATGAATGGGGTATACTTCTGGAGATGGCGCAAGGTTTCTTTCATGACTGGGAACCCTTGGTTAGATCTGTTAATCACTGCTGGGATCACACAATGTCAGCACGTATGCCCATTGGAGTTTCCATGGCGGTTCTAACTCTGAGATGCATTTGGGCTCAAGTGGGGCTCAGGACTCCAGTATGCCTTCCCAAAGAAATCATTCCTGTCTGAGTTCTGAAGATCAGGACTGACCAGGTCCAAGTCCTCCTTCTGGCATTGTGCACGGAGAGTATGCGAACTCCTGACTATGAGCATCGGTCCTCTGATCATGCTGCCCCTTTAGGAGGCTGTCCTGTCACAGCAACAGAGCAGGGTACTTCACCCGAACCTGCACACTATCTACCTTCATGCATTGAGACTGAGCTGCAGCAGTTGAGAATTTTAATCTTCCCCCTTAAGTTTGTGAGGTCATCTTGACAGCCAGGCATCCCTCCACAAAGACCATATATGCCTGCCATTAGGAAAAGTTGGCTTGATCCACTGAAAAATCATGTTGGCCTCCTTTCTGCATCCCTGTCTGACGTTTTGCTGCTTATTTTGCTTTTAGCCCGGCAAGGCCTTGTTCTGGGCACAGTTAAGGGGAATCTTTTGGCCATATTGGCTTTTTTGCAATGCCTCATCAATCCTCTCTGCTTGTCACCCGTTGTGGCATGCTTTCTGAAGGACCTTCAGCATATGTTTCTCCCAAACCTTTTGTTATGCCCCAATCAAACCTTAATTTGTTTTTAACCTTTTTAATATGTTTACTCTGAATCTATGCATAGTTTCCACCGAAGATTTCTGACATTCAAAACTGTGTCTTCTTAGTGGTCCATCACATTAGCCAGGTGCATCAGAGGAATGGCGGCTCCTCCGTAATGAAGGAGTGTCATCCCACTGCTCAGAGCCAACCAATGAAAAATAAAGTGATAATAACATTTTTTATCTTTTTATTTTTCACTGGTTGAGCCGAAGTCTAGTGCGGGACCTGGCCATCCTCTATGGACAGCGGCAGGGAGGGGGTGGTGGGCACTTAAGTGCGCATGTCAGTTTGACCGCCTGTCTTAGGACCTCCAAACTGACATGCTCACTTAAAATCCCCACACAGCTGTGTTGCACAGCTGGGTAGAGAAAAGGCACAGGGTCTCCCTGACCTGAGCAAGCATCAAACCAGCCCACTCGGGCCATTCCAGATGCTTCTCTCATACTTGGCAATGGCATGAGAGCAGTTTCTGGATTGGGAAGGGGTGTCTGGGAGCCTGTGCTGAGTGGCCCCTGGGCTGTCGGGAGCAGAGGATCACCGAGGCAGCTGGCAGTGTCAGCACCAGGCAAGACTTTTCTTTTAGTTTCCTCCTCCCTTCTCCCCTGCACTGCTTCGCCACTTTGTATTGGCAGCAGTCTTCCCTCGATCAGCGTTTTAGGCGCTTTTTGTTTATACCCTGGATACCAGCTTCTTTCCATACAAACTGGTTCTCCACATCCATGCCTCTTTTTTGCTGTAGGTGTTGACACCGGTCCATGTCGGACAAAGCATTACACTGCCAACCTTATTGGTTCTGCCTCACTCCTGCAGGGAGGAGGTAAGACTCCACTGCATGGATCTGAAAAGAGCATTGTCTTTCTATATCAATAACATCAAAGAACACTAAGTGGACTATCAGCTCTTTGTTGGGTTCACTGGAGCAAAGGAGAAAGTAGAGGAGAAGCTAGCTATTTCTAGATGGATTTATACTCTAGATTATGATCTATTACGCATTGGCTAAAAGGCAACCCTCTGAGGATGTGGGCTCATTTCACCATTTGCATATGGCTGGGTCTGAACTGGGGTGGCAAAGTGAGCTAAAGAACTATGATGGATTCAACCCAGATCTGTGAGTGGGGGTGAGTGTCTGAAAAGTTTTATCGCTCTGCCCATCATCTTTGTGTTGGCTTTGTTCTCCCTAAGTTGGCAGGGTATGCCCAGACATTGGTCCCTTGCTCACTGGATTCAAGCTAGCCGGGCTGATGAGGGGTGTTACATCGGCACAAGGTACCAGGATGCTTGTTTCCGGTCCAGGGAAGACCTGGGTTGACAGTTCGGTCTGTGCTCTTCCCATCAGGCACAGGGTCAAGACTGATTTGCATATGGCTGAGCCTGAACTGGGGTGGCGAAGTGAACTAAAGAACGATGATGGATTCAACCCAGATCTGTGACTGGGGGTAAGTGCCTGCCAGTTGCCTTCATTAGCAGGCAGCTTCTAACCTTAGAGCAGCGTTGGAGTGCCATTGAGAGGGAAGCTTCTGCTGTGGTTTGGTTCCTGAAGAAGCTGAGACATCCCTGTTTGGGACTCACTACTGAGTTCAGACATCCCACAGGCTTCTTATATGGCTGAGAGAACCCCAAATTATTGAGGTGGGTTGTTTCCCTACAGTGTATGGACTTCACAGTGGAACACAGACCTGGAACTGACCATGGCAATGCAGATGATGGCCTTTCCAGGTTTTTCCACTTAGATGATAACCGTCCGGAGAAGGGTTAGTTACTAATCACCTTCGGTCTACAGAGGGCCATGTAAGGAAATGCCCCTTTTTGTATGGTCCCCCCATGTTTTTTACTGATGTTGCTAGTTTTTCAATTAAGAGTAGACTGAGGCCTGCTAGCTCAGACCCCAATGCCTGTACCCATAAACTGATATGTTGAATTGACTTCTATCCAATTGGCTGAGCTAGCTTGCCTGGAAGTCCCTTGTAAATGGTACCCATGACATGTGTGTTAGTGTCTCCTCCCAGGTATTGCAGCATTGACTGTGCCACCCTGGGGGGACACGGGTAAAACAAGACTACCAGCCTGCCATTTGCAACCTGGAAGAGCAATTTAACTACTTGCCCGACTCTGGCTTTGCTATTGCTTTAAATGGTAGAGTTCCCCCTGGTATGCATAAGATAGGATGCAACATACCTCGTGGGCAAAACATGTATTTTACAGGTTCTGATAGTTAAATCGATAAACAGTTTTTACTATGGTAGAGGTCGCCCAATTTGCGAGTGCAGAGTTACATGCGGACTTCTCAGCTGTGCTAACTCTGGAACTGTGCGACCACTGTGGGTCATCCAAGGTAGCAAACCACTTGTTATATTAAGCTTGACTCAGGGCGCAATTAATGTAACAAGTTGCAGTGTGCAAATTTTGCAAAGTTGCCACTTTGTAGCCTTCAGTCCCCTGTGCCATACACGTTGCAGACGAGGTACTGTAACCAAGACCGCTTTCTGCCCTCCCGGGAGATATGCGAACAGCTCCCTGGAAAGGATACAATTGGAGCCTGCTCTGGAAGGAGGTGTTACCTCTCTCCTGCAGGAAGCCACACAGGTGTTGGCCCAGAAGGTGAGCTTCAAAGGCTAAACAACCTTTAAAGGGCAAATAGGTAACACTTGGGAAAGGGCTGCTTCATTGTCCTGGCAAGAAAAAGGACAAGGGAACCCAACTCACTAAGGAACCTGGGTGGGTAAATTATTGTCAGAAACCGTGGTTCCTGTGGAATAATAGAATCAATATAGATAATAAGGTGCACTGTCGCAATGGAAGGGTTAAAATGATGTCAGAGGGAAAGGAAACCACAAACACCCAAGGTTTTATTTAAATACAATCACATTTTATATTTTACAAATAAAATTCTAAATACAATGAAAAAGAAAAATGTGCGTAGTGTCCCCAGAAGAAAGCGAACCATTAACAGCGCGTATTATTATATATTGCTGCTGTATATTATGTATTGAGTTGCTAAATGGGCGACTTTTTTAATACCTTGGAAACCTTGTAAAATACTGTCACAATGATGTCACCAATATATCTGCAAGAAACAGGTTGGTGTTAGATTCCTTACCTTAGAATATCCCCAGGCGTCAGACTGGATCCAGAAAGTTTTGCATAGCAGTACCCCTGCGCGTCGGTAGGCGTCGTCTGCGGCTCCGTGTCCATCCTCGTTGGCGCCGGATGACGTCGTCTGAGTATTAGACGCCGCCCTCACGCGCTGACGTCAGTTCTTCTTTTTTCCGCGCCAGCAATCTCAGATCCGGAAAAAGTACTACTTAGTAAATTTTTGACTAACTTTTTCGATCTCTTTTGGATCCTTTTTCGAGTCGATACGACTCTCGGTGCTGATAGGGATTCCCGGGCTCAAACCCTGTGCCCGACTGTAACAGTCTGATGTTGGTTACCGACCCCCACCGTTGGTGCCTCTATTGCCTTGGGGCCGACCACGATGACAAGTCGTGCCCCGACTGCCGGGCCTTGACGTCGAAGGCTAGGCGGGAGCGGTACCGTAAGCACCTCTAGCTCCGGCAGTCGGCCCCGCGCCGTCACGGTCCCGGTCCAGGAGGAGGTCGAGGGACCGGTCGCGGGGCCAGAGTCATCACAGCTCGGCGAGATGACACCGCTCTTCCGACTCCCCCCGACGCGGCCTGGCGTTCCGGCGACACCGCCCACGCGGCTCCGCCAGAACCGCAGGCGCGGCACCCAGCTCCATACCAGCCGGTCCCTGGCCTGAACGCAACGCCGCAGGAGATCAGCGCCTTCCTCATGGCCATTAGGAATTGCTCCCCTCAGACTGGCCCTACGGAGGTGCCTCAGGGCCCCGTGATATCAGTCTGGTTCCCTAGTGGGCCGGTGGCTCCGGCGCCATCGGGTGCTTCGAATCCGGCGCCGTCGACGACTCCGGTCCAGACGCCGCAGTGCCCCACTGGATCCGGGTCCGGATCTGGGTCGCTGCTAGTCGACCATGCGACCCCTCTGCCAGCGCATACCCCCAGGGTGTCGCGCTCGACGCCAGACGTCGTCCGCGGTCCCCCCTCGGTCCGGATCCAGCGTCGGACTGTCGTCGCTCGATGCCACATTCGACGCAGAGATAAGAGCAATTCTTCTCGGGTCCGGCCCCATCCTTTGGACCGGACTAACAGGAGATGGGGGGCGAGGAGGATTGGGAGGGGTCTGAGGACCCTCTGGCACGGGAGTGCCAGTCGTATCAGGACTGGGCAGTTGAGCTAGGGGAGGCCAGTGGTCTGACACTTCGCCCAACACTGGATTTGTCTCCCCTCCTACCTTGGCTAAGGAGGAGGGGGCTGCTTACAGCGCGGTGTTGACGAGGGCGGCCAAGGCCTTGGCTCTTGAGTTCCCCGTCGCGGATGTGAGGACTAACCTCCTCAGAGTTCCTCAAACTGCAGGCATGCTCTTCGGAGCCTCTACTGCCTTTTAATGAGGCCCTTACTGACATTCTGTTGGGCACCTGGTCCAAGCCCGCTACAGGCCCCCCTGTAGACCGGAATGTGGCCAGACGCCACCGCCCGGCCCTGGGTGACCTAAACTTCCTGTCCACCCACCCGAGAGCCTGGTTATCCAGGCCTCTAACTACCAGACCGCATTCCCGACTGCCCCTCCTGATAGGGAATCCGAAAGGTATGGCCAGTGCCTTTTGGGCTGTTACACTCGCTCTCTTTGGGACACGGTTGCGGACGTGCTGCCAGACTTCCCGGAGGAGGCCCGGGCAAAACTCGCTCAAGCCCTTGTGGAAGGGCGAGATGTAGCACGGTACTCTATTGATGTGGGCAGGATACCACGGACTTGCTAGGCAGGGCGATTTCCACTACGGTGGCGGTTCGCCGCCACGCCTTGCTGAGGTCCGCCAACTTCTCAGCTGATGTCCAGAACACACTCATGGGCATGCCGTTTGATGGCTGTCGCCTCTTTGGCGACAAGGCAGACCGTGCGCTTGAGTGTTTCAAGAACTCCAGGGCTACGGCCAAGTCCTTGGGCTGTCGGGCCAGCGCCAGCAAACTTCTGCCTTTCGCTCCTTTTGTGGCCAAGGAAGGGGCGCCCCTCACGTCCTGCCAGCCACGGGCCACAGATTAACATCCAGCGCGGCGGCGGACGTGGTAACCGCCGTGGCGGGGACAGCGGCGAGACCAGTCCACATTCACCCCCGCAGTATCCGCCTCAAAGCCTTCCTAGTCCGAGCTTTCAGGCCCATTTGACATCAGTGGGGGGAAGGGTTCGCCATTACCTCCTCCACTGGCGCACCATCACATCGGACAGGTGGGTGCTGCAAATCGTCCAAAGGGGCTACTCCCTCTCCTTCGAGACGACCCCTCCAGCCATGCCACCACAGTACCACTGTGTGTTGGGGGATCACTTGCAACTTCTGCAAGTTGAAGTTACGGCCCTCTTGGCCAAGGGGGCCATCGAGCACGTTCCTGGGTGCGTAGGGTGTGGTTGTTAGTCCCACTACTTTCTGGTTCCCAAGAAGGGCAAAGGGGGCGTGCGCTATATCTTGGACCTGCGGACCGTCTACGGCTTCCTCCGGAAGGAGAAGTTCAAGATGCTGACTTTGGCTCAGGTCTTAGCTGCCCTGGACCCCGGAGACTGGATGGTAGCATTGGACTTGCAGGACGCATATTTTCACATCTCCATCCTGCCAGCCCACCAGCGTTACCTGCGGTTCCCGGTAGGCCACGAGCACTTTCAGTTTACCGTGCTCCCCTTCGGCCTTACCAGCACCCCTCGGGTGTTCACGAAAGTGATGGCGGTGGTTACAGCTCATCTGCGCAGATTAGGGGTGTCAATCTTCCCCTATCTCGACGACTGGTTGTTGAAGGCAGGCTTGCCCCCGAAAGTCGTCGGCCACCTCCAGACTACGGCCGACCTCCTGCACCTGCTGGGGTTCTCCATCAATGTGCCGAAGTCACACCTGTGTCCCTCTCAGAAGCTCCTCTTCATCGGAGCGGTTCTGGATTCGGCGCAGTTTTGGCTTTATCCTCCCAAACAGCGGGTTCGGGATATTCATGCTCTGATTCCGATCTTTCAGCCTTTATCCCGAGTCTCGGTCAGGTTGACGCTGCGGCTTCTGGGTCTGATGGCCTCCAGCATCCTTCTGGTGCATCCCGCCAGGTGGCGGATGCGGGTTCTGCAGTGGGAGCTGAAGTTTCAGTGGGCCCAGCATCAGGGCAACCTGTCCGACCACGTCCTGATCTCGGAGGGCACTGCAAGACAGTTGCAGTGGTGGCTCGCGGACCGCAATTGGGTCAGCGGCAGATCCCTCTCCCTACCCCAACCGGAGCACCTAGTTGTGACTGATGCGCCCCTCCTGGGTTGGGGGGGAGGGGCCACATGGGAGAGGCGGAGTTCAGAGGCCTCTGGTCTCCGGCGGAGTCCTGGCTCCACATCAACCTTCTGGAGCTGCGGGCAATCCGGCTTGAACTGAAAGCCTTCCTTCCCTCTGTCACGGACAACACCACTGTCATGTGGTACTGCAACAAACAGGGTGGGGTGGGGTAGTGGACCATTTGTTAGGAGGCTCTGCGCCTCTGGCAACGGCTGGAACACCAGGGCGTGTCCCTGGTGGTTCAACCCCTGGCAGGTTCCCTGAACGCCAGGGTGGACGGACTCAGCCGTCTGTGCATGATGGATCACGAATGGCGTCTGAACTCTGACGTGGCGCGAGGTCTCTTTCAGCAGTGGGGAGAGCCTTGGTTAGATCTATTCGCCACCGAAGAGAACGCGCAATCTCATCAGTTCTGTGCATTGGAATTTCCAAGGCAGCACTCGCTCGAGACGCTTTTTGTCGCGAGTGGAGCTGTGGTCTGTTGTACTCCTTTCTGCCTATACCACTTCTGCCCAGAATGCCGAAGATGATCAGGCGCGACTGGGCTCAAGTCATCCTTGTGGCTCCGGACTGGGCACGAAGATACTGGTATTCCGAGCTACTCAGCATGTCAGTCCATTCCCCCGATTTGTCTGCCTCTTAAGGAGGACCTTCTGTCGCAGCAGCAGGGGACGGTCTTCCACCCGAACCTGTCCAGTCTCCACCTCCATGCGTGGAGATTGAGCGGCGACAGTTGAGGACATTAGATGTGCTTCCTGAAGTCTGTGATGTCATTCTGGCAGCCAGGAGCCCCTCCACAAAATCGGTATACGCCTGCAGGTGGAACACATTTGTGGCATGGTGCACGGCAAAGGCTGTGGATCCTCTTTCTGCCCCCCTTTCAGAGGTTTTCCTCTTTCCTCTTTCTTCTTTCTCTTGCTCTGCTTTGGGCACTATCAGAGGCTACCTCTCTGCCATTTCAGCCTTCCTAAGGCTTCCTGATCAGCCTTCTCTTTTCAAGTCCCCTGTTGTAAATAGATTCTTGAAGGACTTCACTCACATGTTTCCTCCTGTTCCTTTCGTGATGCCTCAGTGGGACTTGAACCTTGTTCTGACTTATTTGATGTGCGCGCCTTTCGAGCCACTTCACAATTGCCCTCTTTGTCTTCTAACTCTTAAGACTGCATTCCTGGTTGCCATCACCTCTGCCAGGAGAGTGAGTGAGCTCCAGGCTCTATCTTCTCAACCTCCTTTCCTCTCTGTCCATCCGGACAAAGTTGTCTTGAGAACGCGTCCCTCTTTCCTGCCCAAAGTAGTCACAGCCTTCCACATCGGGCAGTCAATCACCTTACCCACCTTCTTTCCGCCTCCGCATCCCTCGAAAGAGGAAGAGATGCTCCACCGTCTGGACCCAAAACGTGCGCTTTCATTCTATCTGGACTTCACACCAGTTCCGGGTGGAAGACCAGCTCTTTCTTGGTTACGTGGGCGCTAAGAAGGGTCGGGCAGTGCGCAAACGAACCATTTCTCTATGGGTCGTTTTGTGTATAAAGGCTTGTTATTCACTGGCTAAAAAGGAGCCTCCTTTGGGGCTGCGTGCCCATTCGACTCTGGCCACGGTGGCGACTACTGCCCTGGGTCGGGGAGTCCCATTGAAGGACATCGGTCAGGCAGCTACGCGGGCCTCGCTGCACACTTTTGCCAGACACTACTGCCTGGATAGCCAAGTCCGGAGAGATGGCTTTTTCGGACGTTCGGTTCTCCAGGATTTTCTGGTGTGATCATTGGTTCGCAGACCCATCACCGTGGTTGTTATTGCTGGTGTATCTATTCTAATGCAAGGAATCCAACACTAACCTGTTTCTTTCAGATGCACAAGTTACTTACCTTCGGAAACGATATATCTCTAAGAAACAGTAGTTAGTGTTAGATTCCTTACCGCCCCACCCATCCTCCCCGTTCTACGAACCAATATCTAGGGTTAAGGTTCTTCCCTTCGAGGGCCCTAGTTTCACGGCACCAGTGTCTGTTTTTATCATGTCTCTGGGTTTCTGGCGCAGAAAAGCTGTGTATAAGAACTGACAGCGCGCAAGGGTGGCGTCTAAGTACTCAGACGTCATCTGGATGACGGACTCGGAGCCGCAGACGACGCCAACCGATGCGCAGGGGTACTGCTATGCAAAACTTTCTGGATCCAGTCTGATGCCTGGGGATATTTTAAGGTAAGAAATCTAGCACAAACTACTGTTTCTTACAGATTATCGTTACCGAAGTAAGTAACTTGTGCTTTAGGTTCCTGTTTCTCACTGGGGACACTATGCACATTTTTCTTTTTCATTGTATATAGAATTTTGTAAAATCTAAAATATGATTGTATCAAACTAAAACCATAGGTGTATTTGGTTTCTTCGCTCTCTGACATAATTTTAACCCTTCCATTGCGATTATGCACCTTATATCTATATTGATTCTATTATTCCACAGGAACCACTATTTCTGACCATCATTATCCAGGCTGAAAGGCTGATATTTGGGAAAAGAGTGGGGAAACCAGTTTTCAAGGGGAGCGTAGCCCCCTCGGTAGCCACGCCTCTGGATTGGGCTAGGGAGCTCTACATGCTGGTTAAAGGGTCCTGCCATATTGAAAGTGGGCAGAATGGCAGTTACTAGGATGCCCAGATGCCAGACGTTGTAGGAATTGGTCATCTGGTGGGAGGAAACCTGGTAGCCTATTGGCTACGAACTGCTTCCTACCCTGAGGAAATTTTCTGAGCATAAGTATGGCACCCTTGGCAGCTTGAACTCTGATTTTGACTCGTGGACTGGAGATGGACTGCACCTGGTGGCTAGCAAAGGAGAGGGACTGCGTCTGCTGGGTCCTGCACAAGGACAAGCAGTCTCCAGAGCCCAGCCAAATCCAAGAGCCTACAAGGGTCAATGAGCTGGCCTCCAGTTCATAACACAAACAGCTGAGAAACCTGTTGGGGCACGTTGGTAGCCCAAAGTCTTCAAACCAGTGCCATGCAGCACAGGACCCGATGCACAGAGTTGCACCCAAGTTCGCTGGGCCCAAGCGTGTCATCGAAGTGCAGCCTTAGACCCCCAGAGGATGAGTTATCAACCCAGGAAGGATTGGCCTGTAACCGTGATACTGGGCAATCAGTAGTCCAGTAGCGACTGGGCTTCTGCCACCACCAAGAGGTCTTTGAGGGATGTTGTCAATGTGACCAGGACCAACTTATCACATTCGTGGACCGAGGAGTACTTTCAGAAAGACCCCAGCAACTGCAACTCATCCACAGCATCCTTTGAGCAGCTTCAGCATCCTTTACCCCTTGCATCAAGACCACTTCCATAAAAAAGCCCTGCAAAGGATAAAAGTGCCTGGAATTGACTGAACACTGCTTCATCTGCGGAGGTAACTGTTTCTAAGGACCTTGCTGGCCCCCCTGATTGGCTCCCTTCTGTAGGTTGTTGCCTAAAGTAAAACTAAGTTGCCGCTTTCGAACTAGCCCAAACGTTTTGGTGAAAATGTTTTCAAAGGTCATCAAATTTGCTAATGCCTGTTTGCAGTGAATGAAATAACCTGATTTACTATACCGTGTTAATTCTATATCTCAAACCCTCAGGAAGACCTTTTTTGTTGAGGTGTCTGAAAAATACATACAAATACAGCCTATGTTTATAATTTGGTAGTCAAATTTCTGTGGTGTCTTGTTGATTTCTTCAGTTGTTTTGGTGCTGTTCAAATGCTTTATACCTGTTATGTGTAAGTCTTGCTGCTCAGACCCACAGCTACCCAGGGTTGAACTGAAGGTCTGACAAATGAAACTGAAGGGTCCAAAAGGGGTTGGTGAGTGTATTACATGGTGAGGTTGCACAACCACACCACATAATACACCCCATTTCCTCACAAACAATTTACTTGCCTTTAGGACGCCTTATCTGGTAAAGACTATCTAGCCACAGATGCCTTGCTGACCCTCCCAACCTCTCCCTTTCTGCAAACCAGCCTTCCCGCTAAGCAGGTCACTGTAGGCCGGTAGTTTCTGCATACACGTCAATCAGCCTTCTGACATGGCTCCGTGCTTCTTGCGTGAAAAGAGTCCCGTAAAGAAAATGATGCCAGTACACTGGGGTGGCACCTATATAGGCACCATGCACATCACATCTGGTGCGAGAGACAACACAGAGCTGATTGGTGCCACCTACCGGCATGCAGAGGTACTGCTCTAGATTTTCCAGATCCAGTCTGACACCAGGTAAGGAATCGGTGGCTGGATAGTTTCTACCCGATAAGGTGTTACTGAAGGTAAGTAACTTGTTTGTCGGATAATTCAGGGGCTTAACAAGATATCTTACTGACCGTTTTTACTGACACTTTTTTGATAGCTTGGGATCCTGCTTGAAAGACCCAGTCTCAGTTGGTAGTATGCGCTTACTCAGCTTCATCCTTCTGGTGGAGAGGATGCTGCACATTCTTCTTCTCTCCAGAAGCTAAAAAAAGAAAAATAATTCTGAAAGTTCAGATTCAGTAGTCAAGCAACAGTGCTACCTTATCTGTAAGTTTTCCAAAAGTGAGATAGGTCTGTGCCCATGGTAAGTATATGAAATCCCAAATTCTGGATTGGCGTTGTGGATACAAGAAGTAGAATACTATGTTAGTCTTTTGTTCTTTATTTAGAATCAAACAATTTTATTCAGCAGACACGTAGCAGTGAACACAGCTGGGCTGCCTACATCCACAGGCCGGCAGAGCGGAGTCAAATTGCACATAACACAGCCATAGGGTCTACAACCCGGAGGGCGACCCGGCGAAGGTGGGCTAACAGCCATGCGGTGGATCCATGTAGGGAGGCGAGGCTGCTTTTTGTCAAAACCAGAAGAGAAAAGAAAAGAAAAACAATCCAAAAGAAACTGGACCCTCCCGCCCCCCCAACACCCAGCCAACTCTAGCTCCCCCACCCCTCCCACCCTCTCCGCATCAGCATAGTTCAGATAACCCCCAGAGCCCAGGGGTCTGGGACCCTGTCACTTCCCTAAGGCAACCTAGAGACAATCATGCCATCATGCAACAGCCCCGGGCGGTTCCAAGGGAATGAGTTGTAAAATCTGGAGGAATTTGGGGCACGTGACCTCTCGCAGGTCCCGAGATAACAGGTGTATGAAGGGTGCCCAAAGTTTAGCATACGTGTCTCCTTTACCATCCACACACAGGGAAAGCCGCTCCATCCCCAGAAGCAACCACAGGCGCCTAATCCAATCACTGGGGTCAGGGGCGTCCAGTGAGCGCCACTTCGAAAGGATCACCAGGCGCGCCGCCAGAAGCGCCAGCGCAATCTGTCTACCCCGAGGGGAGCGCAAGGGAAACGCCTTAGGGTGAGGGAGGCCCAGTAAGACATATTCCGGAGCTCTGGGAAAGGTGATACCGAAAGCATTATCTGTCATCTAAAACTGCTTGCCAGTAGCGCACTAGCTAGGGACAGTGCCAGAGCAAATGGGAAAGAGTGCCCGTCGTGCCGCAGCCCCGCCAGCACAGACTCGAGCACTTGGGGTCCCACCCATGAAGCCTCGCCGGTGTGTGGTACCAGTAAGTTACAATTTTGAAGGCCGCTTCAGCTCCCGCCACATTCGCCGCTGTGTGGTGCGCGCGATAGAAAATTTTGCCCCATTTCCTTACTCGTCAGGGGGCGGCCCAACTCCGTCTCCCAACGGACTTGTGCCTTGGAGCGCTGCGGGTGGTGGGGTTTCATAATGAAGGCATACAGCTCGGAGATAAGTTTGCGATCGTCCTTCTTGAAGACCACCCAGCGTTCCAGAGGTGTCATTGGTCGGGACATTTCCGCTATATTATCAGGAAGCGTCACCCAATGCGCCACCTGTGCGTAGTGGAAGGCGTCAGCCACGGTCAGCTCGAAGTACCCCCGGCGCAGAGTGGCGAACGGTATCAGCCCCTCCGGCTGGAAGAGGTGACCCACTCTCTTACAACCCAGCTCCCTCCAACGCTGGAAGACCGGTGAGTCGCACCCGGGGGGGAAATCCGGGTTGTCAACGATAGGCGTCAGTGGAGATGGGAAAGTGGTCCAGCCGCGCCTGTGAGCTAGACGATCCCACACTGCCAGGGTCGGCGAGGTCACCGGGGAGGAGTAAAGGCCCCAGGATCTGTGCTTGCGCGGGAGCCATAGCTCGCGCCAGATGTTGCGCCCAGCCACAGTCTGGTCCATGAAGAGCCAGTGCTTGCTGGACAGAGGTCTATTCCATTCCAGAATAAAACGCAGGCACGCCGCCTGGTAGTACGCCTCCACGCACGGGAAGTTAAGGCCGCCGTCATCTCGCGGCGCCATGAGGCGGTCAATAGCAATGCGAGGGCGCTTATGATTCCACAAAAATGTGGTCAGCAACCGCTGGAGCTTTCGCAGGGCTCCTGGGGGGGGGCGCAAAGGCAGCATCTGAAATAGATAGAGGATGCGGGGAAGGATCGTCATTTTGATCGCCGCGAGGCGGCCAAACCAGGCCAGCTGCAGCCGGGACCAGTCCGAGACGGACTTAGCCGTTTGGTCAACGAGGAGCCTGTAGTTAAGAGCGACCGTTTGCGTGGGCGCCAGCTGGATCCCGAGGTACGGGATGGCCGACTGGACCCATTGGAACGCGAAGTCGGCACTGAGGTCCCGGACCTCCTCCTCCGGCACCGAGAGGTTCAGGATTTGGGACTTTGAGAAATTGCAAAACACACTATTTAACGGAGGGTCTAAGGGCAGGTTTAACGACTCGAGACTGGACACATGCCCCTATACAACTTATAACAACAAAGGGTGCCCAGGAGTCGCCGCTCAATGTTTGTACTCTAGACCCTTCAACCAGTGACTATATGAAGTAGACTGTGTGTACTCAGATGTGAAAAACATTTAACTACTCATATATACGGCATGCAACATGGGTAGGAATTTTTCCCATCAGTTGCCGTTCTGTACCACCATTATTACATCATGTGGGTTCTCCTTACCCAGGAGTTAGTCTACAAGATCAATCACACTTTAACAGGTGTGAAGAGTGGGGAGACCGATGTAAAATGTTTGTGTGATGGTATCAAAATATGGTGTTTTTAAGCAAAAAGTTGTACACCTGAGGGAAAGCAGTGCAGTGAGTGTAAAGTGATGAGTGGATAAAATTGGGTGAAACTGAGTAGAAGGCCTCCCCAGAACAGCCCAGAGGGACGCTTGGAGACACCGACGGAGAGAGCGGTGCTCCTATTCTACCTGAGCTGCAGCCAGGTGAGGTGAGGCGCCATCCCCACAAGTTTTGGACTGTGGTGGAGATTCTACACCTGCTTTTCAGGTGAACTTTTTCCCTTTTAAACTTCACTTATTAATTTGCAAGCAGTAGCACCATCCAGGTCCTGACGAATGCATAAGGAAAATCTTCCGATTGTATGCAGAAACATGTTGACCTCCTGCTGGTAGATATTCTGTCAAATCTACCTTTCACTTGTTTTTAACTTTGGGGTCTGAGAGATACTAATAAATCACTTTTCTACTCAGTTTCACCCAATTTTATCCACTCATCACTTTACACTCACTGCACTGCTTTCCCTCAGGTGTACAACTTTTTGCTTAAAAACACCATATTTTGATACCATCACACAAACATTTTACATCGGTCTCCCCACTCTTCACACCTGTTAAAGTGTGATTGATCTTGTAGACTAACTCCTGGGTAAGGAGAACCCACATGATGTAATAATGGTGGTACAGAACGGAAACTGATGGGAAAAATTCCTACCCATGTTGCATGCCGTATATATGAGTAGTTAAATGTTTTTCACATCTGAGTACACACAGTCTACTTCATATAGTCACTGGTTGAAGGGTCTAGAGTACAAACATTGAGCGGCGACTCCTGGGCACCCTTTGTTGTTATACTTTGAGAAATTGACCTTGAAGCCAGCCACCAGGCCGAACTCCTCCAATTCCCTGGAGAGATGTCTCAGTGAGGAGCGCGGGTGTGTGAGGGATAGAATGACATCATCCGCATAGAGGCTCACCTTGTGCTCCTCTGCCCCACAGCGCACCCCCTGTACGTCCGCATTGTCCCGGAGGCGTTGCGCAAAAGGCTCCATATAGAGCGCGAATAACAGGGGCGAGAGAGGGCATCCCTGCCTCGTCCCCCGGGTAATCGGAAAATAATCAGACCGACAACCGTTCACACGAACAGCGGCTCGGGGGGAGGCATAGAGGCAGCGGACCCAGCTGACAAACGAGTCCCCCAGCCCGAACTTACGCAAGACCGCAAACATATACGACCAGTCAACGCGGTCAAAAGCCTTCTCGGCATCGATGGAGAGGAAGCATGCTTGTGTACGCGACCGGCGAACCAAGTCCATCAGATGTAGTAGGCGCTTGGTGTTCTCGCCACCTTGGCGCGTCGGCACAAAGCCCACCTGGTTGGGTTCAATGATACCGTCCATAAACGGGCTGAGGCGAGCGGCCGGGATGCCCGAAAATAACTTCATATCAATATTTAGGAGCGAAATGGGGCGGTAGGAGCCACACTCCTGGGCATCCTTGCCTGCCTTATGAATAACAGTAACCACGGCCTCGGCCATGGACGGCGTCACGTTCCCAGACTCTCGGAAGGAGTTAAAGAGACGCGTCAGGAAGGGGGCCAGAGCGGCACAAAACTTCTTATAGAAGGCGGCCGTAAAGCTGTCAGGGCCAGGCGATTTAGCCACCTTAAGGCGCGCAATCGCTGAGATGACCTCCTCGATGCGTATCTCGGCGTCGAGAGACGCAGCCGAGCTCCGTGACAGGGGAGTGATGTCACAAGACTCCAAGTACGCATGCACCCTGTCTGGGTCCTGTGGGTCAGCAGAGTAGAGCGCCCGATAGAAACTCTGGAAGCTGTCTGCAACGCGCGCATCGACCACCTGTACCACCCCATGTTCGTCCTTTACGGATGACACCATCGTTTGTTGCGTTTGCGCCCTCAGACGGTGTGCTAGCATCTTACCCCCTTTGTCGCCACTAAGATAAAATTTATGCCGCAGTCGGAGGAGCGCGTATTCGGCCCTGTCAAGGTCAAGGTGTTTCAGCATGCGCCGCTTCGTTTCCAGCTCCCTCCAGACCCTTTGCGCCCCGGTTCGTTTATGTATCGCTTCCAGCCCGTGGACGTCCCGCTCGAGTTCCTCGCGCTTCTCTCTGCGCGCCTTCGCCAACGAGGCCGAGATCGCAATGCATTCGCCCCGCACCACCAACTTGAGAGCTTCCCAGACCGAGCTAAGCGACATCCCGTCGGTCTCGTTGGTGTCAAAGTAATGCTTGATCGTGTCTTGCAAACGATCCACTACCGAGGCGGAGTTAAGCAAAGAATCGCGCAACCGCCAGCTTCCGCGCGCCCGTGTCCCGGACCCTCCCGACAGCATAACCGAGATAAGCGCATGGTCAGAGAGGGAGCGCGGCGCTATCTCTGCAGAAGAGAGCTGGGAAAGCAGGGAAGTGGAAGCGAGGAAGTGATCAAGGCGCGCGTAGGACTTGTGCGCAGCAGAGTAATAGGTGAAATCGCGCTCAGCAGGGTGCAAATGCCGCCACACATCATGGAGTCCCCCCTCTTGCAACCAGAGCAGACCCCCTTTGGAAAGCGCGCCAGACGCGTGAGAACGCGCCTCAGACCTATCAAGCGCCGGGTCCATCACCATATTCAAATCACCTCCCACCAGGACCCAGGGATCAGGAGAAGCCAACACATCCGCAAGCGCTGAGGTCAGAAAGGCCTCTTGCTGCACATTGGGGGCATAGATGGAGCCTACTGTGAATTGGGAGTCCCCCCATTGGATCCTAACCGCCAGAAAGCGCCCTTGTATATCAACCACCTGAGACAGCACTTTACAATGGGCCTTCGCACTAATCAATATCGCCACCCCCTGTCTCTTTGTGCCACAGGAGGACCACATCTGGGTGGGGAAGCGCATGTCCTTCATCCGCCTCGTGTCTTTGGCGAGTAGGTGTGTCTCTTGCAGGAGACAGATGTCGCCACCCGATCCCTCCAACAGGGATAGGATCGCTGCTCTCTTGACAGGGCTGTTGAGACCTTGCACATTTAAGCTAACAACCTTCAAATCTCTCCCCATCTAGAAAGCAAGAGAAGCCCTCTGCTGATGGAAACCAGCGGCCAATGCGGAGAACCCTCCTCCCCCTCCCTTCCTTCCCCAGTCCCCAAACTACCCCAAACCCCCCCAGGTCCAACCCCCCAAAACATTCCCACCCCAACAACAACCAACCCCGACAAGGCCCCCAGGAGCGAACTACCAAGGGGGAACAAGAGTCTGTCAGTGAAGTCCCAAGGGCTGGGGGCATGGACTTACCCCCACCAGCCACCCAGATCCTGATACAGGACAATATACACGGGGAACGTGTCAGTACATTACCCATCAGTGTCCAGTGGCTCGGTCCCTCCACTGCCAGCAAAGGTGTGCAGAGGAAAAATGTTCAGCCGAACCAATCATGGCCCTTCGGGCGAAACAGTCACCCTCGACACCGAGGCCACTGCAGCATCCCGTTCCTGCAAGCTGATGAACAAATCCGGGCCTGATGGCTTGGACGACCTGCCCACGGTGTGCCATTCCTCGGAGCGGCGACGAGATCTCGAGGAGGGCGACGGAGGCTCAGCGGCAGGGTCGGTGCTCTCCATTCCCAACAGTTCACGGGCAACCTCCACAGAGCGCACCTGTATCAGCTTTCCCTTCCACTGAAAGACCAGCCGAAAGGGGTGTCCCCAGGAGTAGGCGACAACCTGCTCCTTCAGAAAAGCCGTGACTGGCCGGAAGCCCCGTCGCTTGGCCAGGGTGGTGGCCGCCAAGTCTTGGTAGAGCACTGGGCGATGGTCACGGAACAGTAGGGGGTTATGCTCGCGGGCCTTCTTCAGGATCCTTTCTTTGAGCTGGAAGTTGTGGACGCACACCAGGATGTCCGGGGGGGGATGCGTTGGCTCCTCTCGGCAGGCCGACTCTATGGACCCTGTCCAGTTGAATCTCGCCGAGCTCCTCGTCCTGTAAGATATGGCGGAACAAGCCGTCGACATACTCGTGCAGACCTGCACCCTCGCCTTTCCAAGGGACCGCACGAATACGAATGTTATTGCGCCTGGATCTGTTCTCCAGATCCTCCGCGTGCGTCTGCAGGTCGAGGTGCTGGGTGTTAAGGCGAAGTATCTCTTGCTGGAGCCTGTGGATGTCCCCCGCTGTATCCACGTCGTGCTCCTCGAGAGTCGCCACTCTCTCCCCTATGGCATCGACGTCTCTGCGTACCTCCCGGAGGTCCGAGGCTAGCTGCGCCCGGAGTTCCTGTATGTCCTCCTTGATGGCCGCAAAAAGTTCACGCATGAAAGCTTTGGTGGCCGGCGCCTCACCCTCCTCCGGCGCCGCCGCCTTGTCAGCTGCCGCCGATGACCGCAGTGGAGAGCTTTTCTGCGAGGCCTCCTTCAGGGCCTTCTCCTTCTCCTTGTCTTTCTTGGTTCTGTTGGCCGCCATGGCGGCGACTGGGCCTCTGACGCCAAAAGCGCGCCTCCGTGCAGCCGGGCGGGCCGGAGGCACCTCAGGAGTAGCGCGCCCGGGGTCCCGGGCAACAGAGCAGTCCAGGGGCCAGGAGGCGCCAAATCCGCTGTCTCCCGCAAGGGCTCACCACTGGGAGGCTCCGATCAGGCTGATGGAGCCGGGAGGGAGGGCAGGTCCACTGTCCTCGTGCGCTGTGCTCGCGCCGCCACCACCGCCGGCCCAGGCGGGAGGGGGGAGGGGATGCAGGATGGCGCCACGCGGGCCGCTCCACACCGGTCAGGGCGCAGGCACTCTAGCGTTTCCTCGGCGTCGATTCTGGCTCCCCGGCTGCAGCGCAGCTCACCCCGCCGGGCGCTTCCGTCAGGTGCCGGCGGTCCACCGCCGCAGCAATGGCGGCTCGCGCGATGTGGCACCAGCGTAGGCCTCCGAGCCGGGACCCACAGTAGGTGGCGCGCCGGGCGCGTGAACCACGGCCTCCAGGCGCCGCGCCGGCCCAACCGCTACTCAGCGCCGCGTCCGTCTCTCCGGGGCTGGGGCGCCAGGAACCACACCAGCGGCTGCCGGATCGTCTCCCAGACTGTCGGTGGTGCTTTAAGGACAGCAGCAAGGTCCTCTGCAGGGCTAATACAAAGCGTTGTAGAAGCGGCAGCGGAGGGACCGAGAAAGACGTCCTACTCCGCTGCCATCTTGGCCACGCCCCCCTTTTGTTCTTTATTTAAATGCAAGTTAAAACAAAGACAGCCGACAGGTGTTTCGCCCAAAAGGCCAGCAGGGCTTTTTCAAGGCTGATTACAGAGTTGAGCATAAATTCATCAAAAAGAATCAGTAGCGAGAGAGAGTCTGCCAATAAATAGACAGACGTTCACAGAAGGTCAAATGTCAGGTTGCGACCCAGAGAGAATGGGTGTCGTACAAGTTATAGTTCTAGGAAAATAGGGGTAAAGAAGGGTATAGGAGAACAGGGTTATAAGATTAATATAGGTGTGGTACATGTAGGAATGAAGGATAGGGTAAAACTCCTGCTGTTAAAGTTCACCTTTCTGCACAAAGTTTTCTGGTAAGTCTAAATCCAAGCACAAGAAGATGGAGAGGAACTCTACCCCATACGACAACTTGAAATCCAGCACGAAGGCACCACCTAGAAGCCCCCCATATTTAAATCGATTCCACAGTTTGTACTGGCATGCCCTGAGTTTCCCAGGCAGTTGTTGACTCGACTGCAGCTTTAAGGCCTGGCTGCATTTTTTTGGTGCATTTCCTGCTCCCTGTGTTGTGTCCACGGAGCCGAAAGGGTCCACCAACAAGTCTGCCCACTACAGCATCTGTGCCCTTGGGCTAACTCTGGTAAATGTGTCCACACTGGTGCCAATTTCAACTCCAGTTCTCGCTGCACCAACACAGACCAGGCCCGCACCAATAGTAGACCTGTTGCTGATGGAGATGTCAAACCCAGAGTGGATGTCAGCTCGATCTAGACCAATGTTGCGCTACAAAATTTACTAAAGTACAACCAGTTGTCATACTGGTTGATTCTAATCGGAGACCCCTGCCTCAACCAGCAGAGACTCCATTCTTTTTGGGTCTGATTGAAATAGTACAGGAGACACAAGTAGCCCCTTAAAATACTGCTGATAATGAGCAAAATGATGGATTGCTTCCCCCTCATTACACTGATGATACACTACACCCAGACATGCAAAATGTCAGTCTGCTAAAAATCCCCTGAAACGGAGCATAACTTTCCACATCAGCGGAAAGTGCCTCATGTTCTCATTTGTGGTTGTGGTTCGGAGGACATCAGAGATACTTGAACTGCAGTTGCCAAGCATTGAAACTAAAACAAATATTATGCATTTACTGCCTTTGGGAAAGCCCTTATTGATTTTCTTACGGATACTTTGGCCAAACCATATTCATGTCCAAATGGTAGTTGACTTGTGTGCTCAGTGAAATAGACCAGTTCATGGTGATCAGACTTTCTAAGAAAGGAGCTGATTGATTGTTCAGGCCTTTACAGCTCATGTTCATCCAAAATATTTTCTGACCAATCCCCCAGCTAGAGAATCCAAAAGAATTAATGCTTCCAGGAAAAGTCAGCCAGGTCTATAGGTCTATTAATGCAGTTTGCTTATTGGGCATGTACACACTTGCTACTTCCTTGTTCAATAGAAAGAACGTTGGTCTTTGACTTATTCACTGAATTATTTTTTTGCAGAAGGACTAATTCAAAATCCTTCAACTGGCTCAGTTCCTTTCTATTCTCTGGACCCGGGTGTAGGAGAGTAGGGTCTGCTTTCTATGGTCACCCCTACTTTTTGCTGTGATTCTCTGGTTTTTCCACTTTAGTGTGGCTGTGGGCCTGCTAATCAGACCCACAGCCCAGCTGTTCTCTCTCTAAATTGATACCATGCACTTTAGGTGCATACCAGATTGGTTACAGGGTCACCCTTGTGTGCCCCTGTATAGTGTACCATAGGTACCCAGGGCATAGGTGCACCCTAGGCCTACAGCATGTATTGTGCCACCCCTGGTTTGCCTTTCAAACTGACACCACAGGTATGTTCACACAGCCTGGGCAAGGTGGTGTAATCACCCCTTACTTAGATATAGTATAACTATATCTACCTTTTATATATAGACACATATACACCTACAAGCCACTCCTATGGTAGGCCTCGACAATCCTGGAGGCAGAGTGCTTGGTTTTATGTGCGAGGGTGCTCTGGCATGAGCTGAGCCCTTCTGCAGCTTTCGGAACCATCTCCTTATAGCCATACTGTATACTCTTAAATGCATTATTATCCTTGCGGTTAATGCTAACTTTAGTTTGGCTTTATCAAAACATGTTGTGTAAGGTTTCAAACACTCTGGAATAATACCCCTCCCCCCCCCGCAATTCTGGCGGCGGGGGTAGCATTCCACCCTTCTAGAGGGAAAAGACATGTAAGTTACTACTTTACCCGGTTATAAAGTTAAACAGAGCCTCAGCATCACAAAATGGATGCTGCTGCCACAGACACAAGTCTGACCTCCTGTTGCTGGGGAAAACTCCAGCAAGGGCGGCCTGGACAATAGGTTTCCTGTCCAGGGAGATGCCAGCCCCTCCCCAGACAGGCGTTTTGTGTATTGGGGCAGGGAGGGCGGCATTCAGTGAATGCATCTAGACATTGCCTGGGGCACACAAGGTGCTCCATCCATAGCCCGGTTCAAATCGGTTGCTGGGGCACTTCAGCCCCAGCGCGAAACTGGACTAAGGGAAAGGGGTGTAATCACTCCCTTCTCAGGTCCACCCATAGGAGGGACCTAGTCAGGTAATCCAGCCCCCTTTCTTAGTATAAGTATAGGAGCTGTGTCCCCAGGGCTTTAGATTACCCTGGACGAATCTATGTAACACATATCTTGGACCTTCGACATTCCATTCCGACTGGAAGACGGAAGACATCTCCCTTGTGGTCAAGGAGTGACCACCCTGTGCAAACAGGCACCAACAGCAACTTCGCCGGTCTGCAGTTTCAAGGCTCCCGTCAGAACCCGAAGACTCTACGACTCAAGAACTGGACGTCCAGACTTCTCTGACCCCGATCCACATCAAAGCTGAGACCCGTGGCAGACACGAGAGACATGGGACCAGACATCTTGGACATCCTGCATTTTGCTACGTGCACTCCTTTCCTGAAGCCTCAGTAAGTTGTGCATTAGGGTACGAGAAGCCCCAGCGCCGAGCATCATTTGCACCGAAGCCCAGGCTCCCACACTCCACGAGTGTCCCGTGGGCCCCGCCTTTGCATTTGAACTCAACGCGTCTTCGCTGGTTCCTTCCCGTTGGCTAGTGAGCCCCCTGAAGACGCCATCTTGAATCGAACTTGCCTTCCTGCTTGCTCCAGCTTCCCTGAAAAGGAGAAGTGCCACAGACCTTGCTGGCCTGCAACAGAGCCAATCTCGACATCCTGCGTAGGTTGCGGTTGCCAAGGCTTGTTGGGTCCAATCCGGATACCGACACTGCAGTCATCTAGGTCCATCGTGGGACAGCTCGAATCCAGCTCGATGCCTCCTGGACCTTGTGGCTGAAGAGACAAACTCACTGTCTTCACTTTAAAGCACCCAACATCGCCTGCTTACTTCATGGTCACTGGCTAGTGACTCAGACCCCTCTGCTTTCAGGTCCTTCATATCTCCGATCCACCCGGACACTTTTTCTCTGGACCCCTGCAGCACTTCTTTTACAGCTCTCCATAAAAAACGACGACGAAACCAGACACGAAAAGACACCTATGCGCACGGCTTCCCTGGGTGAGGTAACACGAGTATTCCGGTGCTCCCGTGGGTCCTGACTCTCGAAGTGTCCTAGTTTAAAAGGGTTCTATCCTAGTCCATCCGGAAGTGTCCTTAAATTGCATATTTGTAACTTCTTTGTTTCCCATAGAAAGTCAATGGTAACCTGCGTCTGTGTTTAGACACTGCACGCGTCTCCTGTGGGCCTCCTACTTCCTAACCTTTTGTTGTTTAGTGTAGCCCCAGCGATTCCACAGGCCCCAGGCCTACTTTCTAACTTTCACCTGGTACTTATACCACTTTCTTAGTATATGGTTTGAGAGGCCCCTAAGGCATAACGTATACTGTGCAACTTATCGTATATTAACTGTGACTTGTATTGTATTTTTACCTCTGACCTCATAAAGAGTGCAGAGTGGTTGTGTTTAGATTAAATACATATATATTTGATACCATGTGTGGTGTCCTTTCATTTGGTATTCAAGGGATTTATATATGGTAAAACAACTTGCTTAAATTGCCTACTGAAGTCTTAGCCTGAAGACTGCCTGTTCATGCTACCACTAGGATAGCTTTCTATAAGGTTGACTTTACAACCACCATCAATAAGGGTCGATTAGACTGGCGCAAGGTGTCCACTAGAACTAGTGGACATCATATGCCAGGCTAACGTCTCACATTACCGGGAAACTGGATGGTGTCCTTGGAAATGCAGGATAAGTATTTCCATATACTGGTCATGCAGTCTCAGAGGTATTACCTATGGTTCATGGTGGGTCAAGAATACCTTCAATTTGCTGTGCTCTGCTTTTCTCTTCTATCCGGATGTGCCTACAGGGCCCGGATCGCCTGCAAAACCGGATGGTGATTTTTCTTGCACACATGCCAGGTTGTGGTGAGACTGGTTTCCCGTCACTAACAGGGGCCACCAGTGAATCCCTCCTAAAAGCTAAGACTGGCTTAAGATCACTTGATTGTTTTGTATAACAATATTTTTTGTCACACTATTTTGATAATTTTAGAAGTACACATGTTGAGCAGCAGCATTAGTTGGTCCTGAAGAAAATTGTTACATCTTTACGTGAGGGTTACAAGGTTGAAAAAGGTAGACTTATGGATTGCAGTGGGTACTGCAGCTTTGCATATTCCTGCTCGTAACACACATTGCGAGGATCGATAATACCAGATTGACTGCCTAGGCAGGCACCTCCGCTCATCAGTCCTACTCGACTAAGTCCTTGAGGTCTGAGATTGTCTACTCATAAATGCTTATGCAGCTCATGTGAACATGTGCTTCTTGGCTGATCAAGAGGCCTGGAGACGGCATGAGGGTGGACATTCTGATGGATACATCTGCCCGTGGTTTTCTTACCTTTTGAATGACCATAATGTGCAGCATTCCATTGAAACTTTTCTCCTCAGCACTCCTATGTCGACGAGAACGTCACAATAGAGCGTCTCCGCAATCCACTCCGCGTTACATCATCGGAACCATAAGAAGACCTAGTCGACGTGCTTTCTTCAGTTCTTTTTTCTACGCGGTCTATGCATAACTTTTTTTTCCCGTCAGGCTCTCCATTTATGGGAGTTTCGTTGTTGCGACTTTGTAGCTGTTGAAGATGATTACTCTGAGTAAGTTGGGTTTCATGCCATGCAGAGAATGCAGGTGCCAGATGTTAATCACTGACCCTCATGGAGCTTGTTTATGTCTCTCGTCGGACCATAATGTTGGACTATGCACTTCATGCAAGCGCATAAATCCAAAGGCGCTGAAGGAGAGGGAGGGCAAATTATTCATGGCCAAGATCAAAAAGCAGATGAGAGATCGTAGGATGTTGCGGACCTACTCGAAGTCTGGCACCACAACAGGAACCGCATTTGGTGTCTCCTCGAACGGTCCCAGAGCCTGTGGTACCAAATCCGGCCTATCCTGCTTTCCCAGCTCCGGCATTTGATCTGTTGCATTTTTTTAAATGCAATGTTTGGCTTGTTTGCCAGAGCTTCGAACCCTACAGGTGCGTCTGTTGGCCCCATGTGTCTGTTGGCATATTCTCCGAGAGGTTTGCCACCTCACTTTCCCCAGGCACAGCTCATGCCTGTCATGCCTGTGGCTCCAGGGATTTGGCCACTTCCGATCCGGACATTTTCTACGCCATTGCAGTCCTTGGAGGAACGAGCTCCTCTAGATTTGTCATCCCCGACGCCATCAGGATCCGAACCGACGCCAACTCAACCTCGACCGGCTTCTGTTCCTGTGGACCAACCTTTAACCCTGATCCCGAAGTCACTGGCGCAACTGACACGAGTTCAGAGGATGAGATCTTGGAGAGAGACTATTGGAAGAAGAAGAGTACCAGGAGGAACATGGAGTGGCTGAGGAAGTAAAGTTTGTAGATATAGACCCATATTGTTAGGGTTTGCAGGAGGCTAGTGGCCTGGACACCTCTCCTGAGTGGGAGCTTTCATCACCACAGAGCCTACTGACGCAGGAGGTGGCCACTTATCATGCTGTGATCAGAAAGGCTGCAGACCTCTTGGAGTTGCTGCTTCCTACAGCAGAGTTAAGATCTAATATTCTTACGGAGGTGCTTCATTCCCCTTCCTCTGTCAGAAACTTTTCTTCCCTTGAATGAAGCGCTGACAGAGCATATTTTGGATGGTCTGGCAGAAGCCAATGTCCACTCCAGCTATTTCACAAACCATGGCAAGGAGGTACAGAGTGGCTCCAGGGGATGCCACATTTCTGTCAACCCATCCTTCGCTGGAAAACTTGGGGATCCTGGCGTCATGCTCTTCAAGGCTTTCTGCAGGTTCCTTCCCAGCTATGCCTGTGGATAGGGAGTCAAAGTGCGTGGAGCAATCGGCAAAGAAGGTGTTCTTGTTGGGGGGGTATGGCCCTTAAGTCTGCAAATGCCACATGCCTTTTGGGTCACTACATCCATGGGCTCAGCTAGCGAGGTTGTCCCAAAGAAGCCCGAGGAGGTACAAAGGTATTTCTCAGAGGTGTTGTCGGATGCCCAAGCTGCTGCCCACCAAGTGATCCAAACTGGTCTGGACACGGCGGACCGGTAGACAGGGCGATGGGATTATCTGTGGCAACGAGGAGGCACGCATGGTTGAGTGGTTCAGGATTATTGCCTGATGTCCAGGCTACATTGCTGGATTTGAACTTCAATGGATCTCGCCTATTCGGGGCTAAAGCGGATTCGGCGCTGCAGCGCTTTAAGGAAAACGAATCCATAGGGGCTTCAATCTCAACCGAGGAGCTTTGGGCAGTTCCGTTAGTTTTGTGGCTTTGGAAGAATATTGTCCTTTTGTGCTAGGCAACAGCCACAGCTGTGGGAGCAGGCAAACCCCTTGTACAGGTCTTACAGGGCAAAGGGCAGAGTTCCCCCTCCTTTCCCTCCCCTTCTGGGCTTTTGCTCAGAAGAGCATCTTCTGCTTCTCCAGCAGGAGGTTCTGTCATTGCTGAAAAAGGGTGCAATCGAGGTGGTTCTAGAGAGAGCGGGCAAGGGGTCAAGGGTGCTACTCTTGGTACTCCCTGATACCCAAAAAGGACGGTCATTTATGGCTGATCCTCGTCCTCCTGGTTTAGAATTTTTACCTTAAACAAGAGAATTTCAAAATGTTGACCCTGGCTTGTGTTCTTCTTGTGCTGGAGAAGGGAGACTGGATGGTCTTGATTGTTTTATAGGATGCGTATTTTCACATTAGCATCCTGAAGTCTTATCGGACGTATCTACATTTTACGATGGGGTCTCAACATACCAGTTTGCTGTCCTTCCGTTTGGCCTTACTTCCTCACCTCTGGTCTTCACAAAGGTGACGGAGGTGGCTCATCTCAGGAGGTCGGGGATTCCTGTTTTTCCCTTTCTGGGTTACTGGCTGCTCAAAGCAAAGTTGCCAGAGATGGCGCTGTATTATTTGAAGGTCACAACACAACTGTTGTTCGCGTGGCGTTTTTGATGAATGTACCCAAATCCCACCTGGTGCCCTCTCAGCGCATTCTGTTCATAGGGGCAGTACTGAACACTACTCTAACTTGTGCCTTCCCGCCTCTTCAGAGGATTCAAGAAAATTAGTCTACGATACCACATTTTCAGAATGGAGCGGCTGTTCCAGTCCTGAAGGTCTTGCGCCTGCTCGGTCTTTTTGCTTCCTGCATACTGTTGGTCAACCATAAATGCTGGTATATGAGGGCCCCCCAGTGATTCCACTGCAGGCAGTGGTTTCAACACAACGGAAATCTCGAAGAGGTGGTCCGAATCTTCAGACACACTGCAGCAGATCTGCTATAGTGGAGTATTCCAGGCAACCTGTCTCAAGGGAAGCAGTTTCAACCTCCTTCTCTGGTGGCCACAGTGATAACGGATGCCTCCACTCTAGGGTGGGGAGTCCATCTGGGGGATCTGGAAGTCTAAGGTCTTTGGTATCCAGAGGAAAGATTGGTTAATATCAATATTCTGGAATTGCGGGCGATGCATTTGGCTCTCAAGGCCTTCCTCCCTTCCCTTCGTGGTCAGTTGTTTCAAGCCCTAATGGACATCACTACTGTGATGTGGTATATCAACAAACAGGGAGAGGTAGTTGTATCTTCTCTGCAGGGAGGCTCTGTGACTTTGGTCCTGGGCACAGGGCCATCAGATTTGTGTAATCGCAAATCTGGCCGGAGAGCTGAATGTGCATGCAGAGAGTCTGTCGGCAGTATTCAGCAGATCAAGAGTGGCATCTACGTCCACAGGTGGTTCTTCACATTTTCAGGATATGGGGGTTTCCTCCGTTGGACCGGTTTGCCACTCATGAGAACGTGCAGTGCCTGGCATTCTGCAGTATCTGACGTGGGAGCATTGGGGGACGCGTTTCATTAAGATTCGCTAAGACTAGGCCCAAGTCATCTTGGTCGCTCCAGATTTGCCGCACATACCCCCTTTGCCTCTCATTGCACCCTCCACTCCGTCTCCTTCTCGGGTCAGACCTCCTCTCAATCACAGGTTCTACACCCCCACCTCCAGAGCCTGTGCCTTCATGCCTAAAGATCGAACGGGGCAACCTGAGTTCCTTCTCTCCCCCACCGATGTGGTGGACGTAATATCAGCCAGATGACACTCCACCAAATCTGTATATCCTGGTTGGTGGGCTAAGTTTGTTAAATTGTGTGGAGAGAGATTGTTTGTTCCTTTACAGGCCCATTGGTCTGATGTTCACAGTTTCTGTCTTTCTTTAGTGCAACAGGGTTGTGAAGTAGCTACTGATAAGGGCTACTTGTCTGCCTTGTCGGCTTTTCTCTGTTTACCAGCTCAGCCCTTGTTGTTTAAATCTCCCAAAGTTATGAGATTCATTAAGGATCTCACGAATAGGTTTTCTACCACTCCTTTTATCATGCCTCAATGGATTTGAATTTGGTTCTCACATTCTTGATTCGTTCACCATTTGAACCATTGCATAATAGTCCCTTAAGGTTTGTAGCATTTAAAACTATATCTTTTGTTGCAATCACTTCTGCTAGGAGGGTGAGTTAATTGCAGGCTCTTAGTTCCAAGCCTCCCTTTAAGTCTTTCCATGCGGATAAGATGGTTCTTAGGACCAGAACTGCTTTCTTGCCTAAGTTGGTCACTCCTTTCCACTTGGGACAGTCCATCACCTTACCCACTTTCTCCTCTCCTCTTCACTCTTCTAAAGAAGAGGAGAGACTTCATCGCCTCCACCCCAAGAGGGCGGTCAGCTTCCACTTCAACAGAACCAAGGACTTCAGGTTGGACAATCAACTCTTCATTGTTTATGTGGGCAAGGTGAAGGGCAAGGCTGTCCACGAGGATCATCCTGTTTATCAAGTCCTGGTACGACTTGGCCAAGAAGGAGCCTCCTGAAGGTATTTTTGTTTGTTCCACCAGAGCGAAGTCTTCTTCCTTGGCTAGGGGTGTCCCTGTGGTAGACATGTGCAAGGTGGCAACTTGGGCCTCTCTCCACACTTTTGCAAAGCACTATTGTTTGGATTGGGAAGTGAGGAGGGATGGCCAGTTTGCTCGTTTTGTGCTGCAGGATTTTTGATATAGCGAGGCACCCTCCTCCTGGAGCAGGACTGCTTGGGGATTCAATTCAAAAGGTGAAGAATCCACAGGCATACGTATCCATCGGAAGAACATGTTACTTATCTTTGGTAACTCTTTTTCTGGTGGATACAGTATCTGCCTGTGGATCCTCACTGACCCACCGCCTCCTTGTTGCCTGTCTGCTTATACCGAGTAATAATCAATGTATAGCTCATGTGATTTAATATTGGAATCATGTCATACTTGGCAATGGGAAATGTCTATGATGAAGAGTTTACAGGTTTGGTTGTATTTATATACTGTGTAAACTTGTGAAAATGTTGTCAGTTCACCCATTCGCCCATAAGGCACGGAAAACATGGGTGGAACTGACGTCAGCACGCCGATGACGTCTTATGGCTCCGATGACGTCATGCAAAGTTGTGCGCAGAGCTGTTCCACTGTGACGTCCTTGTCGGCGTGGAAGAGCTGAGGAAAAAAGTTTCCATGGAATGCTGCGCATTGGGTTAATTCAAAAGGTGAGGAATCCATATGCATATACTGTATCCACCAGAAAAAGTGTTACCGAAGGTCAGTAACTTGTTCTTATAGGGCATTTCTGTATGCCTTCCCTCGCTATTGCACCAACCGCTAGCCAAGAGCCCTCTTCCATCCTCTCCCAATCCTGTTTTACAGAGGTTCATCCAGAAGGTAGGGGAGTGCCCAGGATGTTCTTTCACGGAGGTCAAACTTGCTTTGTCTCGCATGACATTATGCTCTTACTTGGTCTATCAATTTCAGGAAGACCACAACTGCCTCCTCCAGAGGATAAATCTGTTACATAAAGCATTGGTCTTCAAGCACAGGTGGTATTTTATGGACCTCCCAACCCCGAGGTCTGTAAAGATTTTTATACGACAAACGCTTCCCTTTTATGAAATGAAGACCTGGGTTGATAGGCTGCTGTGACAGTGAAATGGAAGGTGGAAATCCTAAGCCTGTAAGAAGTTTTATTACTGTTTGAGGGGGTGAAACCCTACTGCAGCAAAAACCACAATCCTTATCAGGGTGAAGTCACAAGCAAACCCTAAATTAACCTGTTCTCAACCCCCTAGCAGCTTGACACAGAGCAGTTAGGCATAACTTAGAGGCAATGTGTAAAAGTATTTATGCAGTCCTTCAAATAGTAATAAAGTCAAGCACAACACATGAAAAATTCCACAACAATTTAGAGAAATAAGGAAAACATTCATAAATAATTAAAGTTGAAAACAACAAAAATCCAGTCAGTCAAACCAGAGAAATTCAAATATTTAAGTTTCAGTGAGTATAGCTCCATAAAGCACAAAGTGCCAACTGTGGCTATCTGGTCGCGCTAGACGGGGACAAAGTCACAAGTCCAGGCCATCCATGATGGAGTGCAGGCTGGCTACAGTGACCCAGTTAGGTGTACTGAACAAGAGTACCTTAAATCCTGGTTTCAGAGCTTTGAGGTCCCACGTCAAACATGCGTTGCACAGGCGATGCAAGGTACTGGTTAGAGATGCGTTGCTCATGTTTTGTTCCGGGGAGCTAGAAGGCTACAATGCAAGATCCTGCATCGTCATCGAGGAGGCCGTCGATGAAGGGGTTTGTGGTGCAAAGTCCTGCGTGGAGGATTTGTCGTGCACCGGCTGGTTCCATAGAAGCTGCAGGGCTTGAGATGCTGAGCCCTGCATCTTCATTGATGATGCCTTTGACCCGGGGCTTGGGATGCGAGGCTCTGCGTCGGGGGTATGTCATGCACTGGCGGTTCTGATGAGGTAGCAGGCTGCAAAGTCACTGCGTTTGGGAAGTCCATGCAAAAGAGGTAATGCGTCGAATCTGCTCAGGGTTATACCACAGAGGAGATGCTTAGATTCTGTTGGGTCCACAGAAAGGCTGTCACAGTTCCTCTAGGCCCACTTCCAAGGGTCCAGGACTGGAATGGCAACACTTGGCAGGGTAGGACAAACAGTTGCAGAGTCCAGGTCCTTTCTGATGTGCAAGTTTGGTAGGTGACAGCTCCTCCCCCTCGTTAACTCAGACTGAGCCCTCTTGCCAACATCTTGCATCCCTTTGTCTCAGTGTCTGGGAGCAATACTCAAAGACCAACTGCCAGGTAACCAAGTCATGTGACCCAGGTACAGGTACCAAATGGTTGGGACAAGAAAATGGCAACTTTGTAAAAGTGGTGTTTTCAGAATTATCATTAAGGCTCTGACTTTACCATTAAAGAGAGCTTTTAATTATGATTCCATAGATTCCAAACTTGATATTTCCATCAGTTATAGTTTATTAAATGTAATAAAGTAACTCCAATGTTGTACTGTGGGAGAGGTAAGCCTTGCAATAGTAAAAAATGAATTTATAGTTTTTCACTACCAGGACATTGAAAACGTAAGAGTATGTGTCCAATTTTTTTAAATACACTGCGCACTGCCCTCTGGGCTTTTTAGGGCCTACCTTAGGGGTAACGTGTTAAAAAGGAAGGGTTGGATCTAGCAAAAGGTTTATTTTGCCAGATTGAAATGGCAGTTTAAAACTGCACACATAGGCTAAAATGGCAGTCCTGAGACAGGTTTGCACGGCACTTAAGTGGGTGGCACAACAAGTGCTGCAGGCCCACTAGTAGAATTTATTTACATGCCCTGGGTACGTGTTATACTACTTTACAAAGGATTTAGAAGTAAACTAAATATGTCAATTGTGTGCAAGCAAGTTCTACCATGTTTATGGGAGAGAGCATTGGAGGTGACCTGCAGAGGTCCAACACCTTCTTTATGTATACTTGCCGCTGAGGCTTTGGACACCAACTGGTCCAGCTTCCGGAAGGGATTTTGGTGATGGGAGGTGACATGAATCTTACAACAGCAGTAGACTTAGACAGCCCACATGGTACCTAGAGAGGATCAGGTCATCAACTTTGCACAGTCTTGCAGACCAACAAACGAACTGATATTTGGCAGATCCAGCATCCAAGTGAGAGACAATAACAGCATTCCATCATAGCCAGTCACATATAGACTACCTCATCATGCACATATTGGGCAAATTTAGAGATGCATGATTTTTGGCCAGAGGAATATCTGATTATTCCATAATGTGTGGGCGGTGCTTAGGGTTGAAGACTGGAAGAATGGAATTGGATGGAGGTTGGTTCTTTGATTCCTGAGGAACAGGAAAGTCATGAAAAAAGTCAGAGAGGTAACATAGTTATACTTCACTGAGAATGATATCTGAAAGAAACAGGTTGGTGTTAGATTCCTTACCTTCGAATATCCCCAGGCGTCAGACTGGAGCCGGAAAGTTTTGCGTAGCAGTACCCCTGCGCGTAGGTAGGCGTCTGTGGCGTGGTTGCTGGAATGACATCGTCGGAGTACTTAGAAGCCGCCCTCGTGCGCTGACGTCCGTTCTTCTTTTTTCCGCGCCAGCATACGCAGATCCGGGAAGAGCAGTACACCTAGTCACTTTTTGACTAAACTTTTTCGATCTCTTTTGGATCTTCTCGAGTCGACTCGACTCCGGTGCCAATAGGGATGCCTGGGTTCAAACCCTGCGACGACTGTAACCGCTCTGGCCTCCTTGTTCTAAGAACAATTACACTATTCATGCAGCGCAAGGGCGCCATGAATTGCCAATCTAACTAGACAGCACGGGGGCAAGTTACAAGTGGCTTCAGCCCTGCACCCATTCCTCTCCCTGCGCGCTAATACACAAGCAGAGTGTGGGAGAGGGCATCCAACACTTGGGCCCCTGTCCCACAGTTGGGAGACACAAGTAGCTGATCATTTCTGTGCCAGAAGGCCGGCATCGACAGTTAACAGAAGGTTGGAGGCCACATTAGCGTGGGGGGGGTAACATAGCCAGGTATAGTCCCCCCCCCCCCCCTTTCCTTCAGAGCGGATGCAATGTTTGGATTTATTAAGAGAGCCGGGGGTAGCCAAGAAGCCACTAATTCTTATTGTCATGCTCTACAAGTTCGGCAGATAGTGGCCCACCAGGTAAAGCATGAGCAGAATAGGGTCTGGTCCCAGCGGCCCGCGTAATTCCGCCGTCCTTTCCTTCACAGCGGTGGTAATTCTAGGATGTATTAAGGGATCCAGGGATAGCCAGGAGGCCGTAATTTCTTATTATCAGGCACTACAAGTTCATCAGATAGCGACCCGCATGTAAAACACGAGCAGAATGGAGTGGCAGGGGGCGGGAGAGGACATGCGCCAGGCAGAGGGGTCCTAGCGGCCCGTGTAAAGGGGTTGCGTCCGTACTGGCAACAGGGGTTACAGATCCAACAGTAACAAGCTACAGAGACGCATGTCTCCTTGGCCAGGCTCAGGCCTACTGTGCTAACCGTGTGTACACTTGCCTATGACTTAAACCCAGCAGAGGTCTCGCTACCCTGAGGTGACGGGCCTGCGCAGTGCTGCGTGGGTGGAGGCCAGCCCCCAGTCCCCTGCATCCAGACCTGCTGCCCCAGGAAACCCACCGAGACCACAAGGAGCGTTTACATACCCACGCAGGGGCCAAGCAGGTGTTGCCTTTGCCCCATAAAACTTACCTTCTGCTGCGGTAGTTACGGGAGCAGGAGGCCTAGGGTAGGCTGCTAACCAGGCCTGCCGTCGTGCCATCTAACCCTGTCCCTGCCAGACCACCCTTTCCCGCTCATGCTGGAATAACTATGACAATATAACCCTCAGCTACTGACTTAACGTGAGCGGGAACCCAAGCACTGCGGGGGCCTACGTGCACTTATACCTGCCACCCGTGCCTCTCTAGTAGTGAAATTCTCCCAGAAATATGTTCTGAAATGCAACAAAAGGCTCGCATTGACTTCCTCAGCCCACCCTACACTGCCATTAGTCGCTTACTATGGTGACCCCAGGTAGTGAGAGCGCAAGCTCATCGTAAGCTACAAAAGTGAGGCACAATATTTTGGATTTCCAACACCGGCATGAAGAGCCTTCTGCCTGGGTGACCTGATTCACGTGCCTCCCCTCAGCTGGAGAATTCCACTATAACCTTTAGAAGAAGTGTCACCTTAAGCTGCAATACCCAGGGATTGTATGTCTGTCATTAACCTAGGCTACAAGACTGAAGTGCGATCAATTACACTACAGAACACCAAGTCACCCAGGCATGCAAGTGTCCACTGCCTAATTGCCCTACTTCATGTGCCCCACAGCTTAGCTGTAAGATTCCAACTGGTGCACCTAGTTCCAATATTCCTTGAGACTAACCCCCCCCCCCCCCCCTGGTTTGTGGTCGAGGTGTGGTGCAAAATCTGTTGCAGCAAACCGTAAAACTCAGTGTGGGTTCCCTCGAGAAACCAGTCAAAGCCCCGAATATTAAGATTATCCTGCCGTGGTAAATTCCTAAAATTAACTCTAAAAGATTTCAATCTATCCTAACACCTTTCGACCCGGCGGGATCCTTGTGTGAACTGTCTCCAGGCAGAATGCTTGTAATGTGCCTTGCTGACCCCACCCAATGGGAATAGCTATTGCAGCTGGCTGAGATAATTATAACGTGTGCTCCCTGGCCGGTATCCAAGCGCTGTGTACCCATCATGGGCGTCCGCAGGGAGGGGCAAGGAGGGGCGCTTGCCTCCCCCTGGATCACTCCTCCTTGTCCCCCTGCCAGGGCCGGCTCTAGGGTGGTGTGATCGCACCGGGTGCTGGCTTCCTGGGGGCGCGTGTTTACAACTTAATTATGATTTTAAAAGCACCTGCTGCACGTTCCTTTCCTCCTGCAATTATGGGGCCTCACAAAAATGTCAAGGTAACTCCTGTGATTGATATTCTTCCTAGCCAGAGATCAGAATTTTGTGTAGTTGAGTTTTTTGACATATGTGAAGGTAGTACACAGGTTTAATATGCCTGCTGCAATAAACATGTACCAAGTAGATTAAAGAGTGCATTTAATGTAAATAGATCAGCAGGTTACGGCTTTTAAAAGAGCCATCCTTTTCTTACTTGCAATTTATAACTTAGAGCCCTAATATAGAATAGTGAGGTATTAACTTTCATCATAGAAGTGCATACACTCTGCTAAGTATGGAACATTGATTATTGTTGCAAAAAGGGTAACTTTGGGTAAAAATTGATTCTTATTATTCAAGAAAACTCCCAACTATGCTGTTTCTTTTTCGACTCTGAGTTTGTGCTTCTCCACACCAAGCACTCCTAAACTATACTGCCTACCAGATTGGATGACATGTGACTCCTACAATTTTAGGGGCATATCATCAACGGCCAGCGATAATTATCGCTGGCTGTGTGTAGCGTTCAAAAAATGAACGCCGCATATCGCCGGATTCTATCGCCTGGTGAGCGCACTATCAGCAAGGCACATCGCCCAGGCGATAGAAATCCAGGCAAACGCGGCAGAAAGAGTCGAAATTGCCGGAATTCCAGCAATAGAAAACCAGGTTAGGGAAACCTAATCTATAACGGGAGACGTGTACTCAGCATTACAATCCATCTCCCATTATAGATATGGCTTAGTAAGGAAAATAGCAGGCGTTACAAAGCGGCGAAATACCCGGTTAGCGCTGATTATAATATCGCTATGTGTGTTAGCGATACACTTGAAAATAGAGAGAATCAGGGTTAGTGATGATATTCCATGTTGTTTCACGGGACACGCCTCCCTTGCATCTCATTAGCGATGCAAGGCGATGCGATGTTGAAACCAGCGCTAATCCCATTGAACACTTGTTAGCGTGCTCTTGTAAATAAAGGAATATTTTGATCGTCGCATTTCGTCCAAAAACAGACACAAACGTGGCGATAAAAATATCGCTAGGCTTTGATAATATGACCCTTTGTCCTTTGACTTATATAAAATTTCCTATGCACTGATTTACACAAGTATAATTGATTGTCTGTGTAATGTGTGTATGTGAGGCAAAGTTCTCTGACATACTTTAATGGTATGAGTAGTGCTGTATAACGAATTCAATGCATCTGAGAGAGAGTGGTTATAGGGTCTTGGTCACTGTTAAAGGGTGCTAGTGAGAGAATCCGTGGTGGAGGTAGTCATTGGGGGTGCCAACTAACATTGTCGCACTGGGTGCCACCAGCGCTAAAGCTGGCCCTGCCCCCTGCGGACGCCCATGGCACTATGCATTACACATGGTGCTCCAGCCACGGTTCCTCTCCAGCTCGCATTCTCTGTTCTATTCTGAAGCTCCTCTGCGTTTCAGGGCTCAGTAGGACAAGATGTGGGATTCATTTTCCTGCACCGTCCCTTTGGCACTCTCTTCTAGGTGAACTCCTGTGCATCTCATAGCACATCACATCTAGACAACACCTGGAAACTCTGCTCTTTTCTAGATCTTTCTGAGTACCCTCAGCCCCCCCACCCCCTTCCATCTTATAATTTAGACAGAAGCGCCAGGAGACCTCGGACTTTATAGCGCGCCCTGACACATAACAAGATTGAGGCAAAGTCTTTTCAAATAATTATTGGATTATAGTGATGGACTGCCTAGAACAGTTGCTGTTCTAAGCAGAAAGAATAGTCACATTTCAATAAAAGAGTAGCGTCTGCCTCTTGCTCTGGTGTTGTTTTTGTCATCGGGCTGCTCCCCGCCCCGTCTCACCTCTCTGAGAGCCAGTGCCCCCTTTGACCCTCTACCTGCCGCCCACCCCTTCCCCGCATCTTTTCCCGGTTCACACCTTGGTGCTTTCACCCTTAACGTCACCTCCAGCTCGCATTTTCAGAGAGGGCCCGGGCTCCCTATCACTGACATGAGGAGGAGGAAGAGAGAGGGGGGGACAGAGGACAACTTGGTGGGGTCGGGGAGACGGATACGGTGGAGTGAGAGTGACAGAAGAGGGGGGAGAGAAAGAGAGAGAGAAGCAGTGGGGAAAGAGAGACTGAGAAGTAGTGAGGAAGGAAGATGAGAGAGCAAGTGGAGGGGGAGTGGGGGGTCTGGGTGAGTGAGAGCAGCTTCAGAGAAGTGAGACCTATGTTCTAACTTTGCCAGTAAAGACAGCGGGTCCAAAGGAGAAAGAACCAGGCCAGACAGAGTAGGTCTAGGCATTGTACACAGAGGCAGGCTCGTGGGTCCGGAAGAGGGACAGGGCAGGCAGAACAGCTCCAGAGAAGGGTGAGCAGAACCGGACCAGGGCGAGCCGATCCGGACCAGCAGATCCTCCCTGAGAAGGGAGACATGGCGATACACAATCAGAATGTAGTGTTCAGCTTTTGTGGTACCAGGGGGTAACTTGAGAGTTCATGGTGGGTGTGGGTTTTAAGGTGCCGGGAGTAATTTTAAGGTTCACAGTGGATTGGGGGTGCCAGGGGGATAATTTTAGGGTTCAGGGTGGGTATGGGTTTTGGGGTACCAGGGGGTTAATTTTAGTGTTCAGGGTGGGTACGGTTTTTGGGGTGCAAGGGGGGACATTTTTGGGTTCATGGCGGGTATGGGTTTTGGGGTGCCAGAGGGACAATTTTAGGTGTCAGGGTGGTATGGGTTATAGGGTGCCAGGGGGGTAATTTTAGGGTTCAGTGGGTATGAGTTTTGGGGTGCCAGGGGGACAATTTTAGGAGTCAGGGTGGGTATGGGTTATGGGTGCCAGGGGGTAATTTTAGGATTCAGGGCAGGTATGAGTTTTGGGGGGCACTTGTAATTTTAAGATTCAGGGTGGGTATGGGTTTTGGGGTGTTAAGGGGTAATTTTAGGGTTCAGGGTGGGTATGGGTTTTGGGGTGCCAGGGGCGTAATTTTAGGATTCAGGGAGGGTATGAGTTTTGGTGGGGTGGGGTGATTTTAGGGTTCAGGGTGGGTATGGATTTTAGGGTACCAGGGGGTAATTTTAGGGACCAGGGCAGGTATGGATTTTGGGGTGCCACAAAAGAATGAGATGGCTGTGGCACAACAACCATATGGTGTATGAGATCATATGCGGGCTGCTTCCTGCCCCCCATAGCTCCTCCTGTGCCCCAGTGTTTCTTGTGCCCCACCTGGCACACATCATGTCGGAGGATGGTGATGACGTTAACATTTTGCCCCCCCTGGAAAAATTTCTGCGGACGCCCATGGTACCCATGTCTTTTGTTCAACTCAATTGGGTTTATTTTATCGACCATGGGAAGAAGATAAGCTGGGGAGCCTCTTGATACGTGATCGGGCTGCCTAAGCCTCTTCCAATCTGTTTTGACAATGTTGAAGCCGAATGAAACCTCCAGCTGTAAACCATGTAGCTGTAAGGTGGCCATAAAGAACCTGTGAAAGCAGCAAAGGGGGCCAACTGCACTCTACTACTTCTCAATTAACAAGAACCTTAGGGGTTTGTGGCCCTTGCTCCTAGAGATTGGTAAGGATCTGTTCCATCTGTGCAGTGGCAGCCTTCCCCCCCCCAAAGTAAATGAGGACCCGTGGGGGCGTCAGCACTGAGCTAGCCCAGAAGCCAAGTCTCCTGTCAAAGCATAATTAAGCCGCACTTCCCTTCACCCATCACGCTTCCCTCATGACATGCGACGAGAGAGGGGCCTGTGCATTTGTCTGTCCCGGTATTTATTAAGGTCTTGTATATCGGCGGAAAGTCCACCCATTGAGCTTCAGCCCAACCCTTGGTGTCTTAGTACCGGGCCCACCATCCTGATCAGTCATGGCAGGGTCACCCAGGTTACCGTCCCAGGCACCATACCTACCGCCTAATGGCAGACATACACGGACCCAAGTGAAATCGTGCGTCAAACCCCCCATGAGGCTTGCCCGTATATCTGCACCATTCCCAATACCCCAGCTATTATATTTATTACACTACTTGTATTCTAAGTAGGTGTGCGAATGTTGCAGCTGCAGTGCACACTGGGTGTTATGTGCTGGCATAAGGCAGTGCGCCTCTGTCCGATCGGTGCTTTCTAGATTCGTGGGCTACGTCGGAGAGTCACAGGTATTGAAGGATTCGGCTCATGTCAAGCAAGCGGGAGTGAATGCAGCAGCCAACGCTTGTCGAGCACAAACTTTAGACGTTGGGGCAGAGGTGGACAGCTGTGTAAAGATGCTGATACTCGGTACGACATTAATCGCTCCTGGTGGCGATGCAGCATATGGTGAAAACTGGGGAGCCGGACGAGGCAGCAGGGTACCCAGCTTCTAACTTAGACCCACGGCAACAAGTGAGAGTGGCTAAGAGCAGGGCCGGCTTTAGCGCTGGTGTCAACCAATGCCACAGTGTTTGTTGGGGACCCCACGGCTCCCCCACCGCCACGCTTTAAGCCGTGCCCCCTCCATTCTCCCTAACCCCTTCGGAGTCCCAACATCATAAACCCATGTTGCCCAGCGCCCACTACATGAGCAAGCAGGAATGGGAAACGCTTCATAAGCCAGCCAACTGCCGTAGGGTCACCCGCCATCCGTGCTGAAAACTATATAGCCTCAACCGGGGCCAAATCATGCTACTGTGGTCCATATCTTGCAGTTTGCATGCAGCTCATTGAAGGCAGTTATAAGCTCACTGTTCAATGTTTGAATTCTAACAAAGCACTGTTTTAAACTATATGTACTTTGTGATCTGCATTGTACATATTCTTCCCCGTAGGCATATTAAACGAGTTAAAACTTCCACTAGACAAACTCATTCTCTCTCCGTTAAGTATATTAACCCCTGAAGTTTATCTTGCCACTTGCGGTGTTGTATGGAAATTGCTGGGGGGGGGGGGGGCAGCAGTGCCGCAGCACGTGCCATTCCCACTAAATGCTGCACCCCTTCGAAGCGACAGCACCCGGTGCGTTGGCAACGGTCGCACCGCCCTAGGGCTGGCCTCAGCTATGAGCAAGGGCATAATGGAGGCATGGAGGCCGGTGCCCTTAGGCCTCAGGCACTCTTAGCCCCCCAGCTCGCAAAGTCGCTGCTCCTGGTGCGGCGGTCACATTGCTCTATGTGGCAAACAGACCCAAGCCCCTCCGAAATGGACACTTGAGAACGAATGATATGGCCTGGCATCAAGTCATGATGGCGGCCGATCCCTCACCATTTGAAGTGAGCAGCTGCTCATAATGTGCATGGTGGCCCTCACAATAGTTTGACTCTTTCGCTTATATACTATCTAAGAGACATGAGCTGTAAGTATATATTATGTATGACAAATTGAAAAGACTAATAGGAAGCATTTTAAACACAACAAAATTACTAAGCGTATTCTTCATTTTACGAGCAGGTGTACTTACAGGTTTGGCTCTGCTGGTGAGGAAATCTGATCACGTGACCCTGGAGTGGCCATGCTCCGGTCAGGGGGCCTTGCTATCCCGCTCGCCCGCCGATTCTCGGTATGGACGGCTCAATCCAGAGAGTGGGCCTGTGAGGGGCTAGCCTCCGCACTTGTCCTAAGAAAGCAGCAAACCTGGGTGGGAACCCGTAGAACCAACTATAATGCGCGAGCCCGGATGCATCTGAGCCATCTCCACCCAAATAGTGGGTGATGGCGGTCGGGCATGACTCACAGAGAGTTCAGCGCGGGGACACACACATACCTACATGGGCCCGAGCTCTGTCTGTGGCACAAGATATGTATACGGGGCTTGGCTAACGACATAAAAGGCCCCTTAGTGACCTTGCCCCCGTGGGACCTCTTTTATTTTTAAAACCTTCTTGGTGTTATGTCCATAAGTAAGAAATTAATTGTGCTCAGGAAACTGTGCCTGATGCCAGATCTCTTTACTGATCACACCGTGCCTAGCTGTAGATGGAACAGGCCTTCTGCCACCCCGTGTAACCTACGAATCGCAACGTGCGTATCATTAAATCAGTGTATTACTGTTGTTTATAGAAATGTGGCTGACGAAGTTACTTCCGATAAACCGGCACGCTGTAACCGGCCCCTTCCCGCACCGCGTTTCATTAGCCTGAAACCCGCGAGCCGTACCAGACTTCTGTGCCCTGACCCACTGCGTCTTATGCATGAATTTGAAATCCTGTGGTAACTCGCGCGGCCGCCCCTTAAAATCGGTGTCCTGGCGCTGCCCTCTCGCCTCTAAAAATTTACTGTGCAACCTCTGGTGATCCCCCGCTACCCGAGTGGTGCGCCCACAGCGGCAGACTCGCCCGGTGCTCCGCTACGGGATTCAACCCTGTGCTGATCCCACGCCACGACCCGGTGCTCCAGCCAGGTGGGAAGACCCCGTAATGCTGCTCGATGTCCCACGCCCCACCCGTTTTGGCTATCCCTGCTCTACCGCCTGCATCCGGGGGGTCAACCCCTTATGCGCAGACCCGCCCCCAAGCCCGGGGGTCAATGTCTCGGGCCGGTAGGATTCTGGGTGCACGCTGTAAATGAACCCGTGCAGCAGAGTTGTTCATTCCGCCTGCGCCGTTAACACATCAAGAAGGATATGATATAAACAATGCAGATCAATTGGTTGGAGGGGGGACACCACGAACAACGTAGGAAAAAAACAAGGCCACGGACAGTGGGAGGGCGAAGGCACGGACAACGGGAGGGAGGGCGGGGGATAAACAAGGCACAACAACGGGAAGGGGAGGATAAAGAACATGGACAACAGGAAGGAGGCGGGAACAAATGGATCACTGACGGAGGGAGGAGGGCGGGATAACTCCTCGGCGAGAGGGATGGTGTGGGGGGCGGTACTTAAAAAAAGAGACAAACGCCCACGAATCGCGTTGTGACGGGGGAAAGAGCGATTGGCAACCATCTCTTCCAATGGCTAGCCTCCATTTATGGGGATAGCCTCCATTTATGGAGCTAGCCAATGGAAGAGAGAAGCGGGACAAAGCCCTGTACTGTCTAACATAAGATTTCGCCTGCACGAACACTGCTGCGCAGTGGACGCCAGGCGAAACCTAAAAATATATATAACTAGCAGCCCGTCCCGACGTTGTCCAGGTATGAATTGCTGCCGGCCAGTAGTATATTGTTTTGTAGGATTTCGTTTTGATAGCATTTGTTATCTGTGACAAGCCTGTGAAACGCTCCGATTCACAGTGCACTGCTGATGCACTTAAGAGTGCGCATTCAGTAGTGTGTGAACTCGAGTTTCCCTACTTTATTTTTCCTTGCAATATTATATAGCGCGAACTCGACAACATGGCATGAGCACAATTTACCTTAAAGAAGAACACATTCATTTGTGGTAGGCACGTGGAGACAAAGCGATTTGCCTGGAATCACAGGATGTTGAGCTGATGCCGAGATTCGAACGTAGCTCCTCAGCTCTAAAGTTCGCAATTCTAGAACTTGTGGCGGGAGGTGTGTCTAAAAGTGTATGTCGGTGCTGGCCATCAATGAAAGAGACCTGTGCATTTTTCAAATGGGTGGTGAAAAAATATGAGTATGTTGCTGGAGATGTGGACCACCGTGCCACCTATGTACTTACCGGGGGAGGGTAAACACCCATTATTCCGCAACTTTCTTTCCGGATACCATCACTCCGCATACTTACATTACGAAAGTACCATGACTCCGCAATGCCATTATAATGCATGGCATAACATTTTATATGCTTTTACCACGCATATATTTACAACGAAATTCATTGTAAATGCATGAATGGTAAAAGCATGTTTTTTAAAATGTTTGGCTAAGGTAAGTATGGGTATAGGGGTATATGTTTTGGGGTACTGAGGTATATGTTTTGGGGTGTTTGGGTATTTTAAGGGTTCAGATATAGTTTTGGGTTATGGGGTACAGTGGTAGTTTTAGGGTTTAGGGATAGGTATGGGTTTTGGGGTACAGGGGTATTTTTAGGGTTCAGGGCTAGGTTTGAGTTTTGGGGTATAGGGGTATTTTTAGGGTTCAGTGGTAGGTTTGGGTTTTGGGGTACAAGGGTATTTTAAGGGTTCAGGGCTAGGTTTGTGTTTTGGGGTACAGGGGTATTTTTAGGGTTCAGGGCTAGGTTTGGGTTTTAGGGTACAGGGGTATTTTAGGGTTTGGGGGTACAGGGTTATTTTTAGGGTTCAGGGCTAGGTTTGGGTTTTGGGGTACAGGGGTATTTTTAGGGTTCAGGGGTAGGTTTGTGGGTACAGGGCTAGGTTTGGGTTTTGGGGTACAGGGTTATTTTTAGGGTTCAGGGGTAGTTTTGGGCTTTGATGTACAGGGGTATTTATAGGGTTCAGGGCTAGGTTTGGGTTTTGGGGTACAGGGGTATTTTTAGGGTTTTGGGATAGGTTTGGGTTTTGGGGTACAGGGTATATTTAAAGGGTTAAGATGGGTTAGTGTTTAAGGGTGTTGGGGTATTTTAAAGAGTAAGGGTGGGTTATGATTATGGGGTGCGAGGGTATTTAAAGGGAGCAGGGTGGGATTAGCACACGATATGAGACATGGCATGAAGGGCGGATCGTACCACACGCCCCCCAGCTTTTGTCACGCCCCCCAGCACACGCCCACAGCACAACGCAGACACACCCACAAGGGATTACTTTGCTGGCACAGTTCTTTTACCTTTTAAATGTATATGGTGGGCGTCTGCATAGCATATTTTCTTCTGCTGCAACTGCCCTTTCCAACGCTGTATTGGGTGTTGTGAGTGGTGCTGTGGTTCCCGAGATTACCCGCCTCAAAGGTTTGGGCTCTCTCTTTATTATATTAGTATGGACTGGTAAGACTTTTTTGACATGGCATTCATGGAAACCATTTTCTTAAAATTCAAGTTGTCTTGCAAACGATGACTCATAAAGGGATATTAATTTATTAAGAAAACCTGTTTTCCTATGGGAAAAATCCTTTACCATCGTGAGGTCAATTTTTCCCACCATCGGTTCTGGCAAATTTCAGTTATTTTAGCACGTCCCAGCTTTTTAGAGAGGAACAAGTTAACAAAGACGAGGGTACATTTTTAAAGGTTCTAGTAGAGGATTAGCTAGCAGCCCTTTTCAGAAAGCAATGTAGTTTACACAGATGATGGAGAGTATAAAAGTTGCATTTAATTCCACTCTGTGCTTCACTGTCTGTGTTTTCTATGTTGGTGTGCCTGGTCAATTAATTCATTTTGTGCTGCTTGGTCAATGTACAAATTTGGTCCTACTTCTGTGTTTGTGCAAGGTCCCATTTTTAGGTCGAGCCTCAACAGCGCTTGCAGTGTCTGGAGACCTGTTGTATACACTTTGTGGGCTTACATCCATCCCAGCCATTACTTTTTATTTGTTACTGGGATTGTTTTTCCAAAATGCTTGCTTGCTATTGGTGAATCCTTTCACTTTGTCCCTCCTTTTGGTCTATTGTGTCCTCCCATGGAGCAGGGACCAAGTACTGTATCTTTACGCTTTGGTTGTTAATCTGTTCGTTTTTTGGACTATTTTCTTCTCATGTTACTGTTTGCATGTGTTCAGCTTCAGCACCCATAGCTTCCTGCATTTTAATGCAACATTTGTCCCGCCCACTTCCTCCCATGTCACTGCATGGTCGCCCCCACCTACCCACACATCGCTGTTTGCTTTTTTTAAATTTTCTTTCCAACGCTGTTCTGCCAGATTTCCGTTGAGTGCATGAGGCATTAAATCTCCTCCTACTCTCCTTGTGCCTGGTACTTCTTACCCCTTTAGCTCTAACTCGACCCAAGGGTATTAAAGTGCTTAACACGATTTTTGCCTTTTATTGGCAATTAGGTGATTTACTCGGATTCATAGGTTTTTGAGACGATGCCATGGCTTGAACCTGACCGCCCATGCAATTTTACTGCGCTTGGTGCTTTCAAAGGAATTGAGCCACCAGGCTGGTACCCGGTCAACTGCTTCCAAAGCTTCAACAGTACCAAAAAAGAGCATTTCCGTTTACTTTATTTGCATTTCTCTATGCTAGGAAAAATGTGAAAGATGTTTGATGGTTGTTTTTGCCCGAGACAGATGAAAGCAGGAATGCAGGCTTCTCTGAGCGTCTGCTATAGGGCCTCAGACACAGTGCACAGAATAGCAGATACTTTCAGGGGGCAACAGAAGCTTGCAGCGGCAGGGAGTGCAGCGGAGACAGGCATCCGGCTCTGCGAGGTTCTCCCCCTCGGTAGTTAGCCAGCAGGCCCGGGCCGACGCCCCTTCTCTCTCCTTGTTCTGAAACACTTATACTCTGTCTACTTTGATAAAGTATTTTTTTCCAAGGTAGCGAGGGGGTCTTTAAGCACTGTTTTATCTTTCTAGCACTCATTGAACTCTCTGAGCACCTTCCTTATACCGGGAAATCCAGAAATCTGTAAAATGCCTGCCAAGAGCATCTTCCCTGCCTGTTGTCTTCCAGTGGCGGGTGTAGCATTGCTCCAGGTATTCACAGAGTATTTCATTATCAAGTCCGAATAAAAATGATTTACTAGCTTTGTGCAACACATTATTTAGATTTTTCTATCCATTTTGCCCTTTGTATGAATTAGTTCGAATACAGTTGATAAAAAATGTTTTTCATCAAAAGGTTTACGCCATGGCCAGGTTTAGACTGCCTTCAACATGTATCCCTTTTCTGTCATTGGTTTTCTGTAAATGCAACTGCTGTCCACATTGGCAAACGCTTCTTTGTCTCTCTTTTCTGACTTGTCTCTTTCTCCCTTGGAGGGCAATATGCAACAAGGCCAAGTCCTAGCTCGCCGAGCCTATGTCAATGTACATGTGTCAATTGTATGAACAAGCCGGACAGCAAGACGCCAATTGTAACCTCACTGGCGCACACCCACACCGATCTTGCCTTCAACTTACCTGTAACACTGCCTATAAAACTCTTCTAATAAAATCTTTTGAAATTAAAAAAAAAAAAGAAGTTGTTGCCTCGTCCCCAACTTTAATTTTGCCTAAAGGTTTGGAAATGCCTGTTAATGTTTGCATGCCAATAATATTTAACTCATAGGAGGTTCAGAATGCGACATCGACGGTATGTTCAAGTAACTGGAATAAATGTGTGACTTGCTGTCATTCTGCCGCTCAGAGATTTGCTCAGACCCAATTTGACTACTGGTCCCCGCTTGTAATTATTACAGTCTCTGGAAGTGGACTATAAGTCATAGCAACAAACATGAAACAGGTTTAATCACTCTCAGCCACCAACATGTTATTTGAAGTTCACTTCTGAGTATTACTACAATAACAATTAAAAAAAGAAACTATACAATACACATTGATGTTCATTTTTAACAGTATTGCTTGGATGTTGCTGACCCATATTACTGTACACCTGCTAGAATCTCTTTATAGTCTGTTGAAAAAATCTAATAAATTCACTGCACTTCATGTGAAAATCTCCCTTGTGACACATTTAAAGCCATAAAAGTGTTTTTTTAAGAAACATTTTCTTACATCAGGTAAGCCTGGGCACAAACCTAGTTTTCCTTGTGTTTTTTTACTTGCATGTCATAAAACACTGCCCCTCACTCTGGGGTCAGTCAGTTCACAAACTTTATTTGGATAAACATTGTATCCATAAAAGTGCAACAATGGTTAAAAATAACAGAAAGGGGGGGCGTGGCCAAGATGGCGGCGGAGTAGGACGCTCTCTCGAGTCCCTCCGGCGCCGAGCCCGTGTTTAGCATTGTTCCAGCTCTATTGGCGGCCTGCTTTTCGCCTGCTTGGGTCCCGCTGTGCTCCTGGAGACGAGGGGTCAGGTCCGGTGTCTCGGTGATAGCCGCGGAAGCCCGAGAGTGGAATCGGCGGCGGCGGCGGCGGCGGCGACCTACGGCCTTGCAATCCCCGGCCTGCCGTGAGGTGAGACGCCAGACTTCCGGTCCGCGGCGGAACAGCACAGGCCTGGTCGGAGAGGAGACGTGGAGCGGGCGATCGGCCCCACGGAGTAACGCAGCGCCTCAGCACCACGTTGGAGGCCGGGACCGGCGGGGGGTGCTGTGGATCGGAGCGGCGGGATCTGGTGAGTGCAGCGGGCTTGCGGCTTCCCCTCCCCCCCGGCCCGGTCTCTACGATCTGGCGGAGCGGCCCGACCGCGTCTTCCCCGCCTGCTTCTGTCCTTGGGGAGCACCCGGGCGCGGAGCAGTGACTGCCGGTGGGCCCCGCTGACCTGGAGGTGCTTTGGAGGAGGTCCCCGGGCCCCTGGCGGCCCGGACTCGGGTTTTTTGGACTTGGGGGCCAGGCGGACTCGGAATTGGACGGCAGCGCCTCACAGGAGGGGACGAGGAGAAGGCCTGAGGCGGGAGGGCCCTGATCCCTGGAGCCTGAGTTGGCTGGCCCCGCAGCCCTGGGGAGCTGCCCCGAGAGGAGAGCGAGTGGACGCTGTTGCCCAGCGGAGGTGGTTGCTGACGGCCCAGTAGCTTGTGGGGATCCAGTTACATGGCTTTTCATCCCCTAGCTCTGCCCGGGGTACTCCGAGGCACCCTGGATAGTGGAGGAGCCCTACTGAAGCGCTGCCCCTGAGAGTTGGGCATCGGGCTGGGGTCTGGCTGGCCCTGCTTTGGCGCTGAATACCTGGGACAACGGAGGGATCTGTCGCACGAGTGGGGCACAACGGGAGTGTCTGGCGCCTACAACCTACCGCAGCCACGCAGGAGGGGCGCAGCAGAGTTCTGCCCTGACTGGAGTGGTGGCGTTTGCGATTCGTAGGCCTGTGATCCCCGGCCTAGCACTGCACCTGGGCCTCATCTTGCTGCACTGCGGAGCGGGGTGCCGAGGGCGCCTGGAGTGGGCACTGGGGCCACCCGAAGAGGGACGTTGCGGGGGAGTGGATAGCGCAACTTGGGTGACGCACCAGCACTGGGCGACGGAGAGAGGAGGCGGATAGTTGGAGTGCCGGAGTCATCCATAGCAGCGAAGGGCTCACTGCGCCCCACGAGAAGTGCCGCAATGTCGAACGCATCCCGCAACAAAGGGAAGGCTGGTAAGGATGGTGCGTCGAAGTCTACCTTGCACCCGGCGTCCCCCGGAGCCAGTGCATCGCCTAAGAAGTCGGATGATGAGGCCCCTGCGACTAAGGCCTTCATGACGGAGCTCTTTACCTCCATCAAGGAAGACATTTCGGAGCTGCGTGCCCAACTGGCATCGGACCTCCGAGATGTGCGGAGGGATGTGGATAGTATTGGGGAGCGGGTGGCTACTCTGGAGGACCATGATCTGATTGTGGCAAATGATGTGCCCCAGTTACAGCAAGACATCATCCGACTCACTGAACAAAACCTGGACCTCCAATCCCATACGGAAGACCTGGAGAACCGTTCTCGAAGGAACAATATTCGCATTCGAGCTGTACCGTGGGACGGGGAGGCTGGGGACCTCCGGGGCTATGTCCAGGCCCTTCTACTGCAGGTGCTGGGCGACGACGACGTGCAGGAAATCAGGATGGACAGGGTGCATAGAGTTGGATTGCCGAGGAGATGGGGGCTGCCAACGGACATATTAGTTTGCGTTCATGACTTTCAACTGAAAGAACACATTCTGCGGAAGGCCCGAACCATCGCTTCGCTGCAGTTTAGGGAGCACAGGCCGCAGCTATACCAAGACCTGGCGGCAACGACCCTCAAGAAAAGGCGGGAGTTTCGCCCAGTGACTACCTTTCTCCGGGAGCGTGGCATCTCCTACTCTTGGGGCCATCCATTCCGCATTATTTTTCGGTGGGAGAACAGACTGGAGCAGATCCGCTCCCTCCAAGTGGCGAGGGATCTCCTAGGCTTGGATGATGTGCCTCCATCGCAGGCCGCGGGTGGCTCTCCGCCCAGGAGGCGCAGGCGCTGCTCCTCTTGGCAAAGGGTGGGCCCACATTTGGATACCGGACGGCCTGACCGCTCGACTAGCCTGCAGGAGAGGGGGGCCGCTGTAGCCTTGGTGGCCTCGGCGACTTTGGTGTCCTCCCAACAAAGCTCATGAGCTGCTTAGTCTTTGACCGACAGCAGGCAGGCGCCGGAGGGGCACAAGACTTCGGGTACCGTGGGTTTGAATGTACTTTTGGAGAAGACACCCCGGTCCGTGGTCCCTGGGGGCACCTAATGTGGTCTCCCGGCCCCATCCCAGGAGGATTCTTCCGTTCTACCTTCTACTGGGAGTGTTAAGTACACTGGGTTGTAGTGCCTTGAGTTCTTTCCTATTGTCCTTTTGTTTGAGGGGGGGTTAGGGGGAGGAGGGGCTTGGGGGGGGGGGTTGCATGGGGGTTCGATGGTGGCGACGTGGGTGCTCTTTGGCTTGTGTGGCCGGGATGGATGTGGGTGAGTGTGGCGTGCGTGGAGTGAGAGGGTACGGTGCCAAAGTTACTGAAGGCTAATTGTCAGGTTGATGATGCCCGGGGGAGAGATTTGGGTCGCCCTTCCACGTTGCCTTTGACTGATGGGCTCTCGAATACGGGATGGGAGATTCATGAGGTGGCTGTAGAGCGTTCTGATCTGTTACTCCATTATGCCTGTTAGTATAGGGACTTGGAACGTTAAGTGCCTGAATTCACCGCAGAAGCGACAGAAAGTATGGAAATATGTAACTGATCACCAGTTGGATGTTGTGGGGCTCCAAGAGACCCATTTAGCGCGCAAGGACGAGCTGCGCCTTAGGCATAGGGCGTATCCCCTTATATACAGATCTTCTGCGTCCACGAAACATAGGCGGGTCGCACTCCTCTTCCGCGCTGCGCTGCACTTCCAGCCTGTTGACGTGCGCAATGATAAGGATGGCCGCTGGCTGATGGTGAAGGGGCTCGTTCAAGGGCGGCTATGTACCTTTGTGGTAGTGTATCTCCCCAATGCTGGCCAAAACAAGTTCCTACAAAGCCTGTTGCAGAGAGTGGGTGATTTTGATGAAGGGCACTTGTTCCTTTTGGGGGACTTTAACTTGGTATGGGACAAGACTGTGGATAGCTCTGGGGCCCAAAGGGCTGACACGGGGATGTTTTCTGCCTCATCGCAGCAGTTGGTGGGGGAGCTGGGGCTGGTTGATGGTTGGCACTTTCTCCATCCTACCTCCCGGGATTACACATTTTTCTCTCATTTACATCACTCCTACTCCCGACTGGATCACATTTTCCTAAGCCAGGCTCTTAGAGGAGATGTTCTTGATTCCACCATTCTTCCGCTTTCCATCTCTGGCCACAGTTTGCTGGTGCTTAGCCTCCGCTGGTCGCCGTATGGTGACGGGCAACGGAAATGGTACTTCCCAGCCTCGGTGGTAAGGGATGATACCTCTAATAAGGCATTGCGGGAGGCCATCAGGGATTTTTTTGAGCTTAATCCCGCGTCCGACACCTCGGTTTCCAACACTTGGGACGCCTTTAAAGCGTCCGTCAGGGGCACGTGCCTGGGCCTCAATGTACACCTCAATAGGTTGCGGCGAAAGGACCGGGAGGACCTGGAGGCTGAGTTGGCGAAACTCGAACAGGCTCACAAGCTGAACCCCTCGAGAGTGACCCTCCGACCCCTGACAGCGGTCCGAGGGAAATTGAGAGCCCATTACAATAAAAGGGCCGAATTTACACTATTGAGGTTGGGAAGACAATCTTACTCTTGTGGGAACAAGGTAGGCAGACACCTGGCGCGTCAACTGCGAGACAGGAGGGAACGAGAATATATTGGTGGGATTCGAGATGCGACGGGTGTGGTACAACATCGGGATGAAGCGAAAGCGGCCATTTTTGTCCGCTTTTATGCGGACCTCTACGCGGGGGACAGGTTGGACACGGGAGCTCAGAGGGAGTATTTGCGGCGCCTGCCCCTCCCCCAGATATCTAAAGAGTGGAACGAGCTGTTGGGGGCCCCGATTACCAGGGAGGAGGTGCTTGAAGCTATCAAGAATCTAAAACTACACAAGGCCCCTGGGCCGGATGGCTATACCGCCGTTTTGTACAAAACATACGCCACCGACCTCAGTGATTTTTTGGTATCCCTCTTTAATGGCATGGCCGAGACCGGCTCTTCAACCGGTTCCCTGGGGGAGGCGGTGAGAACGGTTTTGCCGAAGCCTGGAAAGGAGCCCGCCCAGTGTGCCTCATTTCGCCCCATAGCGCTCCTCAACATAGATGCTAAACTATATTCGGCGATCCTGGCGCATAGGCTGCAAGACTTAATGCCGGCAATCATACATCCTGACCAATCCGGATTTATCAAAGGGCGCCAGATTCACAATAATACGCGTAGGGTGGTTCACTTAATTGAAAAAGCAAACAGGTTTCGCATTCCGGCGGTCCTGGTGGGGCTGGACGCCGAAAAGGCCTTCGATCGTGTGGACTGGAACTTCCTGTTTAATACTATGGCGGCCTTTGGTTTTTCGGAAAAGTTTATCACCATGGTGAGGGCTAACTTCAGCGGTCCTAGGTCTCGCGTAGCGGTAAATGGCCACATGTCGGCGTTCTTCCCGCACTCCAGAGGCACTAGGCAGGGGTGCCCCCTTTCCCCCCTCCTGTTCGCGCTGAGCATTGAGCCCCTGGCGGTGGCGGTGCGAGAGCATGAAGGGGTTCGGGGCCTTCCGTTTACGGGAGAGCAACATAAAATCACGCTCTTCGCGGACGATATTTTATTTTCTGTAGCGGACCCGGAACACTCGCTGCCTTGTATCAGGGAGATCCTGCTGCAATATCAAGAGGTGGCCGGCTTCAAGGTTAACTATAGCAAATCATATATCCTGAATCTTACTCTTTCGCAGGCTGAGATGGAACGCGTGCAGCCCTTGACGCCTTTAGCCTGGGCCGATGGTTCAATTGTCTACTTGGAGGTCCACCTGACTCCAACAGTGGGCAAGCTATTCTCGGCCAACTTCCCGCCCGTGTTAGCAAAGACCCGAGCGGAATTGGACAGGTGGAAACCTAAATTTTTGCCATGGCTGGGTAGAATCCATGCTGTAAAGATGGTTCTCCTCCCTAAATATCTGTACTTATTTCAAGCCCTGCCCATTCCTCTGGACAGCGATTATTTTCAGCGTCTCAAGACTCAGATATTGCGTTTTGAATGGCAAGGGGGCCGGGCACGTTATTCGTTTGCGGTATTGCGTCGGCCGAAGTCCGAGGGCGGAGTGGGACTTCCTGACTTACAGCTCTATTGCAAAGCGGCGCAATTGAGAGTGATGGTGGAGTGGTCAAAGCAAACATCAGAAAAACATTGGCTGCACATGGATCGGAGCGTGGCTGGCAGATCGGTCTGGGACTTGGCTTGGAAGCCAAAGAAGGACCACCCTCTGAACGCTTATATCAGTACCCCCACGGGTACCACTCTGAAGGTATGGGACACCCTGGCCTCGGACGAACGTTGGACTACGTTCCCCTCGCCGTTCACGCCCTTGCACTTTAACCCGGCTTTCCCGCCGGCATGTCGAGAGGGGGCCTTTGACGCCCGGAGGGAGGGAGGCTGCAGGGCCTTGACTCACCTGTTTCACGGACAGGATCCCCTCACTTTTGCTAACTGCGTGAGTGACTATGGGGTCCCCTTGTCTGACCGATATCGTCACGCACAATTGCTTCATTGGGCCAGGTCGCCTGGGGTACTGGAGGCAGCTACGAGACCTCTGTCGCCATTCGAGGCCTTCATTCTGAGGACATCTGCCATGAAGGGTGCCATCTCCTTCCTGTACCAGCTCTTGCTTAAATCGGCGGTGTCACCTAGGCCTCGCTACATGGAGCAATGGGAGGAGATGCTAGGGAGAGATATCTCGGATATTGAGTGGTCGGCGCTGTGGCGGGATCTGACGGCGTTTAACCATTCGCTACATCTACGGGAAGCCCATCTCAAGACCCTTATGCAATGGTATCTATGCCCAACCAGGCTTCACCGCATCTACCCGGCCACCTCCGATAAATGTTGGAGGGGCTGTGGGTTCCTCGGGGACTTCCTCCACATCTGGTGGGACTGCCCAGTGATCCGGCCGTACTGGGAGGAAATCCTCTCACACGTCAGGGATATTCTCCATTACCCTGTAGAGGACTCTATGGCTTCTGTCTTGTTAGGCCTACTTGGACCCGGCCTTGAACATCAGACCCGGGCAGACAAGAAGATTTTGTGGCTTTGTCTATGAGCTGCCAAGCTTACGCTGGCCGCTGCCTGGAAACAGAAAGAGGCACCAGCAATCTCCCTGTGGCACGCGAGACTTTGGAAGCTCCTAAGCTTGGAAAGAATGGCGGACATTTTCCTCGGCAATTTCAAGAACTTTCAGTATCAGTGGGGTCCCTTGGTTACCTTCCTCTCTAAGGGGTTGCCATCAGCTGTATGCCCTGCATCCTTACGGTCACTACACCTGTTTCAAGTCTAGTCTGAATGATAGAATGTGAGTTGGTATGAATGGAGTTGCCACCATATGGGGGGGGGGGGAATTTTATGTCCCTGGTTTGTGGTTCACTGAGGTGCATGTAGCTGGGTCCGTAGCTTGATCGACTTGGACATGTGGGAGCATGGGCCTGACAGCTCTCCTGCTTGGCCTTTATAGCGCACAAGCCCGTTGATAGACTCACTGAACTGTTACTAAACGGCTGTATGGCTATGAGGACGTGATTTCGGTCTTGATATGCCTATGTCACTATGAGATATTGATGCTTTATGACTCCGGATTATGCCCCCTGCGTGGGGAAATGTGCGGCACCTCGGTGGCCTCCCTATGTTTTCTTGTTTTTCTCAAAATAAAAATTTTACAAAAAAAAAAAATAACAGAAAGGAATAGCAAAATACATTACAGTTGTATAAACACAGTATCATGCAATTTAAATGGCAAATTAAGACAAAAAATCATCAGTAATAAATAAATCACTAATATATAAAACCAATCCATTCGAAGATTATGAACCATCAGTGCATGATTAAAACTCAGTGGTTAAGCATTGTCTTGCGCGCCCGGGTAGCAATTCTCAAAAATGTGCGTAGGCGAAAAACCAACTCTTCGTCAGCCAAGGCAAGCATACATGAATAAGCAGAAACCAAACTGGTAGGTCTACTCTTATTAAAAAATGGGAGAAGAAGCCACTTGATACATTTCATGTAGTATTTGAAAAAAAACAAGAAGTGTTGGATTGATTGACCACTCACCCTGTCACATGGACAGGGTAGTGAATCAAGTTTTGGGTGGTAACCCAAGGGGAAACACAATGTAAATTTAACTGTCCCAGCCCTCAGGCGGAATAAGAGGCTCCTTTCCCAACGACTCATGGGTAAGGTGAGATAATTTGGTAGGGGGTAGCAGTGCAGTTCGTAAGCCATATTACTGGAAACAGAGGGTTTCTTTGCTACATTCTGTTGGAGAGTAGGGTCTGCTTTCCTATGGTCACCCCACTTTTTCCTTTATGCTTCACTGGTTTTCGACTTAATGTGGCTGTGGGCCTGCTAATCAGACCCACAGCCCAGCTGTGCTCTCTCTAAATTCAATACAATGTACTTTAGGTACATTACCAATTGGACATTGGGTCATCTTATAAGCCCCTGTCCAGTGTACTATAGGTACCCAGGGCATAAGTGCATCCAAGGCCTACCAGGGGCTGCAGCATGTATTAATCCACCCCTGGCTGGCCACTCACATTGACACAACTGGCTGATCACTCAGCTGGGGCAAGGTGGTGTAATCACCCCTTGCTTAGATATAGTATTCCTATATCTAACCTTATAACTAGACACATAAACACCTATAAGTCACTCCTATGGCAGGCCTTAACAATCCTGGAGGCAGAGTGCTTGGTTTTATGTGAGATGAGGCTCTAGCAGGAGCTGAGCCTGTCTGAAGCTTTCGGAACCATGTCCTTTTAGCTGTTCTAGGATATAGCCATACCATATACACTTAAGTGCATTATGAACCTCGCGGTTAAATGCTAACTCTGGTTTGGCTTTATGAAAACATGTTGTGTAAGGTGTCATACGCTCTGGAATACTACCCCCTCACCAGTTCTGGCGACAGGGGTAGCATTCCACCCTTCTAGAGGGAGAAGACCTGTTGTTCCTACTAATCCCGGTTAAAGTTAACCAGAGCCTCAGCATCACAAAATGGATGCTGCCGCCACAGACACAAGTCTGACCTCCTGCTGCTGTGAGTCCTTCCAGCGAGGGAGGCTTGGACAATAGGTTTCCTGTCTTGGGAGGTGCTAACACCACCCAAGACAGGCTCTAGTGTATTGGGGCAGGGAGGGCTGAAATAAATGAGACACTGCCTGGGACACACAAGGTGTTCCATGCATAGTCCAGTTCAAACCGGTGCTGGGGCACTCCAGCCCCAGCCCTGGCGTGAAACTGGACAAAGGTGTTGTGTTCTATCTAGGACCCCGATCAATATTGTGACCTCATGCCCCTATATGGCTATAATCAATAGGTATCCCTATCATGGCATAAACGATCAGAGACATATTTCAGTAACTCGTCTCTGCAGCTCATTACAGTACATGACACAGCAGAAGCCACTTCCTTAGATTCCTAGATAACACACCGAATTCTTTCAACAGATAAAACCCCCAGCAACCTGGGAAAGCCCCGCTTGCTTTGTTTTGATTAGTAATAGAACTCTAACGAGCACTGTAAGAACGACCAGTTCTTAGTGACATCTTTATTGACGTCTTATGTCCAAAAACGTACGTCAAACAAGGCACGTTTCAGGTATAAATAATACCAACGTTGCCTTAAGCACACACAATGGTGGTGGTGAATACAGGAGCAGAACAGCTGTCCCTTGCAGAGCCCAGCAGATGTGAGAAGCCCAGGGACGCTGCCCCTCCTCCTCCTTGACGCGCTGAGAAAGACGCTGTCTTTTCTCCTGCCGAGAAATCCAGCTCTGGCGTTTCCAGCCTACCCTTGCGGGTAACTGGAATATCGAGTCCTGAGAGGAGATACCAGACCTCCAACATTCTATTCCAGAGGTACGGTGCTGACTAGACCCTTAGAGAGAATTCTTGAAGCAAACCCTTGGCAAAACCAACTTAACTTAAACTGCTACTTACTCCCTCCCACGTATTAGGCTTAGGTCAGGTACACTGGGGTAAGCGTAGTTAGAAGCACCAGTTGAGTACGTTAGCCAAATGTATATATGAATGTATATATTTTACTCATTTTAACTATCATATGGCTAAGAAACCATATCAATGCTTTTACAGTATTATTTCGCAATACTCCTTTTACTGTACGCACTTTTTATAACAACAAGCCTTGCAATTGTGGCAATTCATTTCTCTTGCATGAGAAGAAAGACTGTTCAATAAATAATACCTTTTTATTGAAAACGCCCGTCTCTCTATTCTCTGCATCCAGGTGAAAGTAATTTTGCACAACTGACTGAGTGAAATAGCTGTCTATTGTTTCAAACGACTCTAGAGATTGACTCTTATTCGGAGGAGCAAAGTTGTCATGTTAATGCGGTTGTTGGAAAACTGAATCCCTGAATCCCTTCTTGTCTGAGCCAGGGGAGCTGATCACTTCCTATTCAGTCAAGAAAGTTTCCAGTGACCTCTGAGCTAGCTGGTACAAACCCAATTAAGTCTAACATAGTCAGTAGAGACCTAGAAGACCGCACTTCTACATCTACACTGCTGTTTATGTTATTCCAATGCGCAGGGCCTATAGGGAAAATAGGAACTACACTACATGGCGCCCAACGTTTGGTAAGGCGATAAAACTAACGCAAGACGTTAGAGTAACTCAGTCGTGCTCTTTCACACAGACCCTTTCTACCGTAAATACTCCAATAGACGTCTGGAGTGGGTGAAAGGTTAAAATCCGCCCAAACTCAGTAGGAAGAGATTCCTATGTAAAGTTTCTGGTTTATTCAACGTTGAAGGATACAGTGTTCAAAAATATTGTGCACCTAATCTTTGTCTCCTTGGAGACCTGCTCTGCAAAACTTTTATTTATACAATGTCAGTAGAAGACAACGGAACCGCTGATGCCGCAGTAAATGCGACTCAGCGGGAATCCGATGAAACAGGAATTTACCCACCGGGTGCAATAATCATCCCGGTCAACATAAGAAAAACTATAACGTTAAAACTTATAGAAAATGGACTGACCACACAAGGTGGCACAGTCGTCTTCGTGATAGAGGCACATGAATATCGGCAGACAGAGGTATTCTATTCTTGGATAAAATTTCTAGCGGCAAACGCTACAACACATGAGTTCCACTATTACAAAATAGAGGATCCACCGGATGAGTACGCTCCTTTTGAGGAGATTGAAATACCATTAAAATACCAAGAGCACCTGCTCTGTTTTAAAGGCGCCCTAAAACACAATGATCATATTACCAGGCTCGGTCCACTAGGTAGACCAGGAGCAACGTGGCCGGTTCTAGCCAGCTATACACCACATCCAGACATTGATAAAATGTCAAAAGAAGAGCTGTTAGCACAGCTAAAAACATTAATTAAAATACATAGACAGTTAGTCCAATATGTAATGCGGACTGCAACAGTCCAAACAGCTGTTAATGTTCCACAGCTGACCCCTCATCAGGGGACCACAAATAAAATTACACCACAGAACATACAATCATGTCTTGGTAAAACACCCATAAAACGGGAACAAATTCCTTTCTGGTTAGCGCAGAAAATTACTCAAATAGAGGCAGTATTTCCGAATACTACCCCTATTGAGAAACACAGAATTCTGACCATCTGCCTTCCAATGGGGGTCGCACCACACGTGGAAGACTGTGACACTTAGGGTACAGTCTTTGCTTCCATTTACACAAAAACACATGGTGTTCCGTCAATGGCGGTAATACCAGATGTGCTAAAACAGATTCAGAATGAATACGGTCCAGAACCTGCTTTAACTCTTGGTATGAAATTACTGAAAGACTTCGAGCAGGTTTCGGCTATATTACTAGCCAACATAAAAGGAGAAGCAGCATCTGTGGCGATCGGCCAGAAATTGAAAGAAACAGATATAACAGATCAACCAATTGAGCTTGCCAGAATTATAGAAAAATGCTATGAGGAACTAGGTAGAGACAGCTTGGGTGGGAAACCCATAAAACCCCAACTACTCAAAAATCCTGAAAAATTATTAAAAATAATTCAAACACTCCTAAAAAGAGCTGGGATGGAAATAAATCCACTCCCAAGGAAAAAGTTTTCCAGTCCAGAGGAAGGTCTCCTCGACGGAGGGAAAGAACTCCGACGCGAGAACACCAGTCTCCCCAAAGGGAGCCCTCTGAGAAAAGATATAACCTTAGAAATAGGGATAACTTGAAAAAGCATGATAGATATCAAAGTATTGATACACGTCCCTCTCGATCTTTTTCGCAGAAATCGGAAAGAAGAGGACGGTCAGACCCAGGAGAGCACACCAAGTCCAAAGACAAGGAACCTGCTCAAAGTAAAAAGTTACAATTTCCAACAAAGAAGGCAGCCAGTATTAGAGTAATCGAACATGCAGAGAATACTGAGGACACAGCTGAAAAACGGAGAGTGGGCACAGATAGCTCGCAAGATCCTGATGAGTCATCTGGAGACAGTGGACACGAATGAATACATTCAAGTAGAAACTGCCGACACCAGAGTTAACGAACCTCATAAGATATACGAAATAACACTGCGTATAGAGGGAGATAAGACTAGGAAAATAAGGGGTCTATTTTGGGATAACCTCTCAAAAGGCTGTGACATCTTGTTAGCTGAGAAAGATTGGCCCCAGAGTTTGTCAGGCAGTGCCCTCGTGGCGAAGAAATGATTATGCCTGCCTTCTCGAATCACATTCCGATTCACACTAAATATGTATATGCAAGGAAATGGGCAGTAGCCCAGGCGCCAGCATTATATAAAAATCATGTAGGATGGGATGAGGACTTTCCTCCTCACAAAATCCAGTTAAAATGTCAACCGACTGCACAAAGGCAGTACCCAGTCAAGCAAGAAGCTAAAACACAAGTCAGGGAGATTTTAGATCAACTTGAATACCAGGGGGTGATTGAAACATGCATCTCTCAAATGAACAATCCTTTGTTTCCTGTCTCCAAACCGGACGATTCATATCGTCTAGTCTTGGACTACAGACACCTTAACTCGTGTTGCAAAGCATTTGCAGTACAAAATTCGCATAGTGCTGCACTAATGAATAACATAGTTCGCAAAAAATATAAAACGACATTAGACATATCTAATGGATTCTTTTGTCAAAATATTGCACCAGAAAGCAGGTACTTGACCGCTTTCTCAATAATGGGGTCACAGAAAACTTCTGTAGGCTCCCACAGGGATTCAAGAACAGCCCAGGACTATTCTCAGCCAGAGTAACAGAGTTACTACAACTGTATGATGATGAGGCAGTATCTTATGTCGATGACATCTATCTCACAGACGACGACTTGGAGACTCACTTGAAAAGGGTGAACACCATAATACTTGGGTTCGCAGCAGAGGGTTTCAAATTCAACTTTAAAAAGTCAAGAATTGCCCATCGGACAGTATTATTTTTAGGATACAAATTATCAAGTGAAGGAAAAAGCCTAGCGGACAACTTCTTAGAGAAGTGCGCTGTACTCCAAGCACCAAAAACGCTGAAAAACTTACAATCGATTCTAGGCTTCCTGAATTTTGGAAGAACTTACATTCTAAATTATGCGGAGAGGGTTAAACCTCTCTACGAATTAATTAAACCGGATTTTAAACCAATCAACTGGACTTAAAAACACACAGAAATTTTGAGATCACTGCAAACAGACATGTTAGCAAAAACAAAATTAGATACACGCGACAATACAATCGACCTTGTAATCCGAGTCATCCCAGGAAGATGCGGATTCACGTACCTGACCTCTAATGAGGGAGAAACGGTACCAATAGCTTACAAATCTCATTTGTACACACAAGCAGAAAAAACATTGTCTCACAGAAAATACTGTGAAAGCAGTGCAAACTGCTATAGCAAAAGAACGAGAACTAGCACATGGCAAAAGGATCATTGTCCTCACAGCGGAATCCGCCTTCGATGCGCTATTCAGCCCAGTAAACCTGCCTACAGTGTCACTGGATCCGAAATGGATACAGTGTGAAAATTCTCTTGCTGCAGAAGATATGAAATTCTATTTCGCCCCGCACATAAAAAACTGAATGATTTAAATTATGAAAAAGAATATCCTCTACCAATCGAAATTCTTCCTCTAGAACAGTACTCCTGTATAATCTATACAGACAGATTTGTACAGCATTACAACGTAGAAAATAAATCCTACGATGCAGCCTGTGCGATTGTTAAAGGTCGCTGGCTCTGCGGTAAATTCAGACCGAAAATAACAAAAACTGAATCACTGAGATAATGTTCGGCTCAGCGAGCTGAAATCAGATCTTTAAAGATGGCGCTTGAAAATGCAGAACGTGAATTCCCGACACTAATCGTGTGCGATTCGCATTTTTGCATCAACTCCTACAATAATGATTTGCAGAGCTGGTTTCAAAATGATAACAAAGATGACACAGATGCCACAATCAAGCATAAGATGCTTTGGAAGCAAGTAGTTGTTTTACAGAAAGAACTACAAAAGACTCACGTGATACACACTCTGAGTCATCAACGTGATGGCGTTCACGTTGCAGGGAATTCATTGGCTAAAACAGCCATAGCGGAAGCAACTAAACCGGCTTCCGTAGCCACAAAAAAGCGTTCAGAAAAATACATAGACAGGGAAACCATGCTGGCAGTAAAAACGTCCTTAAAAGGCCACTGTGCAGCACTACCCGTGAACTATCCACTCAATTATGCATACGTAATTGATGCAAACTCCGTTCCTTTTGCTCGAATCCCTGGAGTGGGGGATAGGGTAATTCCAAACATGAACCGGAGAAAGTTACTAATAGCAGACGCACACATGGGTGAAGGTCCAAGGCACAAACAGATGAAGGAATCTCTGACCGAATTACAATCAGTATACTGGTGGCCGGAGATGAGCCTGCACCACTATAAATATGTAAAGAACTGTCCCGACTGCGACAGAGATCGCAGCAGCGAGTCAAGCGGAGTAATGCCATGGCCTGGTATGTAGGTACCGTAATGCTGTCTATATGCAATCCAGCGTCCTATTAATTGTTTAAGACTACATTCACTTTAAAAATGTGGCCCCAGCGCTCGGCTGACGCCAAAACTGTTATAAAAGATCTGCGAGTCTTTATCGGCACATACGCAATTGCCATGTTTCATTCTGACCAGGGTCCTGCTTTCAGCTCTCGAGCTGTAAGGAGGCCATAGCCAGTATGGGAATTGGGTTGCGATTCTCTTGTCCATTTCACCATGAGGGAAACAGTGTAGTGGAAAGAAAAAACCGAGACATAAAGCAATCTATAACAGCGAGGGTATTAGGTTCGGGTGATGGGTGGGTCAAACATTTAATAAGTGTCCAACGTAGTCTTAATAATCTGCCAAGAAATTCTCTAAAAGGTTTCAGCCCGTACAAACTATTGTTCAGAACTAGAATGCATGTTCAGGATCTTGATAGTCAGGCTTCAGTGGTAAAAGATAAAAATAAAGACTTTGACATCAAAGATCGTTTGGCTGTTTTACAGGACTTGAATGAAACAAGAAAATCCTTAAGCAACAAAGTTAAAACAACAGCCAGCTACCACTGAAGACACACCACCAGTCCCAGCAAGACCTGTCTGGATTCCAAAGATTGGGGATCTGGTCAGGGAAAAAATAGCGGTAAAGAAGGAATTTGGGCCTTCTTACAGAAGAGCAGTACCTGTCTTAAGTATCAACGGAACAAGATCAGCAGTACTACCGCCCCTTGCTGGTAAAAAGGAGAACCGAGTTGTATCCATCGACCTGGTAAAACCACAAACATGTGGCCTATAATCAACAGTAGGCCAAGTGGACTCCCAAGAAATAACAGAATACCCAAATTTGCAACAATCCAAGAGGTTCAAACTGAAAGACTAATCACATTTGATAATCCTGCAGTGCACAGAGAAGGACTATGCAATAATGCCATGGAACTCGTGCCTCTTGAAACACAGATTGAAACAGTTCATCATGAAACACCAGTCTACAATGATGTGGCATCAGAATGTGCTAATGAAAACCAAATGGAAAAAACAATTCCAACAATTGACAGAACTGCATCTGCCTACTTCATCAATTTCGATAATTTTTCTGAAGATCAAAGCGACCCTGAAGTAACGCCAGAAACAAAGACTTTTAAAGAAAAAGCAACAGAACTCTTTCATCAAATCAAAGAAACCTATCTTATTTCTCCATGGTTAGAATTTTGGTTTGGGTTAGGTGTATTTTTCCTCCTGCTTTGGCTCATCATGGTACTTTGTTTGGGAAAATTCATTGAAGGGAAATACAGTTCAATGGACACAGCAAGTCAGAACATCAACTTAGTTCTGAAACCACACAAATCACCTCACGTCAAGAAAAGAGGACTATCATCAGTGAATGTCACAGCCATTCCAATCTTGAAATATCCTCACCAGTTCAAGGTTTCATTAAGTGACTTTGTGAAACCAAGTACATTCTCTGATGATTGGGATTTCGAAAGTATAAATAATATGATGTCGGATTTAATGTTGTCAGCAAAATTTACAGAACATGATTACTTGCAAGGTTCATCCAATTATGAACAAATGTACTGTTTCTCACATTACGGCGATCACTATTTGCATAAATCTGCTCAACCTAGAAATGTTTTTAAATATAACCAATGGGAACATTGTGCTACTCCACCTATAAGTTGTTCAAAAACTTTTTTTGAGAAATTCCAATACTTCTCAGGGTTTAACACAAGTAATGCTGAAACATTTTATTATAAACTGTTGGATAAAACAGGGACGAAAACAATGCTGACAAATACTAAATTGATACTTTCAGAAGCATTTTATGAAAAAATTATGACATTTGGTTTTGATTACTGGAAAACAACATTGAAACAAAAACCATCTGGGGTACAAAAGATTGGCAGGTACAAGGCCTAGAAGCATTATTTCGAGCCTGCATGATCCCAGAACAAATAATGTTCTTAAATGACACAATTCACCAAACAACCTGTCTTGGCTTAGCTAAGATTAAGGACTTAAACAAACAGTCTATTCCAAAGCCAATACCTGATAATGCAACCACAGATATTGAAATAGACGTATCAAATATTTTACATCTAAACAGAACACATCCTGATTGGAAAAAGTGGTTAATCTGGACTACTGACACGAATAACTGTCAAGATAGATTCCTGAACAAAACACAGGGGTTAAAAATGACCAGACCAGACCCTAGATACTCCCAGAGACCACATCCAGGGATAGTAACAACATACAGTGTAGGGAAACTATGCCTTGAATAGCTAGAATCATCCACACTGGCAGAAATTAAGCAACACTTATCTTTACTTAAAGATGGTGCTGACTTGCGCGATTTCATTATGGGACCACGCCAACAGCGTCAGAAACGTTTCATAGCGGCAAGCATATATGCGGCATACAACGAGGCATGGAAAGTAACACAAATTGAAACAGCAGAAAAAATACGAGAAATTGATCGTATTAATTTGGAAAAATCACTTTCTGTTGTGGACAATGGGTTAATGACTCTGTCCTCCAGAATATATTCTCTGGACAGTATTGTATCATCTGCCATCGATATAATAGATAAAGACTTGCTAATGTTACAACATGGCCAGTCGCAATTACGTTCTATTTTACAGCTAGGCTGGATGCTGCAAAATCTGCGTTCAGGCTATGTGCCATGGCGTTTAATCAACACAACGTCATTGTTTTCCATCTTTAACCTTACTGATAAACAAATCAGTTTGGCACAGAAAGGAGCAGACTGTACAATCCTGAGCATTGAAAAACTTGAGAGATTACCATGGACCATGTCAGAAAGACCTGTCATTGAATGGATAATACATGGGATTATCACAATTCCGATAACAACTTTCCGATTTAAAAATTGCCTTGAGTATATACCGGCAGGCCAGTATGAAAAGTTGGGTAAAGGGTACATTAAGTCATCATGGAAATTACCATATACACACACATGCTACAGTGACAACAACAAAAATGTATTTCTTAGTGGTAAAAACTGCAAACATTCACTAAGCGGTATACTTTTGTGCCAGGGTATTAATTTACATGGGGCTGTGAAGGGACTTCAAACAACCTTTTATGCCACCAGCACGTCACACCTGCAACGCAGATAGAGCCTTTCTTTAAGAAACTTTTTAACGGGAGTTACATTCTAATAACGGATCACAGCTGTTGTGGCTTGGTGCCAGGGAAAGCATATCTCGTAAGCGTAACTTCCATGGTCACTTGCTGTATGAAAGCATGGTTTCCAAACGGCCCTGGAGATTCCGAGACGCCGATTTGGCCTCCTTTGAATGTCTCTTCTATACGAATTGATACTTTAAGCAGAATGAAGTCTGTGCTTTTACAGACAACAGTGCCCATCACGTCATCGAATGAGACGTATGATCTCCAGGTTGCAAGGACAGCATCGGAGATACATGAACTTTTATCAACAAATTGCCCCGTGCATTTCACAGAAATGCTTAGCCAAATCCTAAATATGTCGGATGCCATTGGTATCTCAAACGTATTTAAGACGATTTTTTCGGGACTATTAACACCATTCAAAGCAATTCTGGGCATTATTCCCAATTTCGTCCATTCAGTCTTTAGCGGCATACCCCTGATTTTGGGACTTGTAGCAGGCATTTTATTTTTGACCCTCCTGCTCCGATATGGCAAGCCAAAATTTGTAATTTGTAACTGGGTTTTGTATCGCGCCAACTCACCGACAGGTCTCAAAGCGCTTCTGACAAAGTACAGCAACAAAGACGAAGTGAAGATAAAAGGATGTTAACTTGACTACGGAGATGTAAACGCATCTTTGAAAAGTAAAGTTTTCAAGGTTTTCCTAAAGCGGAGAAGGTTGGCTTCTCTACGGAGCGCCTCCGGTAGCTTGTTCCAGATGGTGGGGGCTTGGACTGAAAAAGCTCTGCCTCCTTTAGTTGCCAGTTTGAAACTTGGGCAGGATAGCAGGAGGGAATCGGAGGATCTCAAGGCGCAAACACAGACATGACTCCCGGAAGGATCCTAGCAGTACGCTACCGGGACCGCATAACTAGAGTCCTTGGATTGGCCCGGCTGAGAGATCTGAACATGACCTGGTTACTTTCATTCAGACCTATATGGCAGACCTGCATCTTACCTGTGCTTCGATGTATGCTATGCGGAGAAGAATGCGTGTTAGACACCTGTCTTGCACTACCATCAGCAGTACCAATGGATATTGATACTTTGCTAAGTCCTGTAACGGCTCACGCATCGTGTTGTCCCCAGCGGCTACCAATCCTGATGACGGCATTCATTGAGACTCCTGCGCAACGACTAGGTGGCGGCAGTGAAGCAATAAATGAAAGCAGCATCACCCAGGTACGACCTTCTGTGAGCATTGCTGATCCAAACATCAATGATAGCAATCATTCTCACAACTGCCAGGTTACTGCACTATCGAACCTGGTCGAACTGTCACCTGAATATGTAGACCTATTCTTTAAGAGCCTGTCTGATATGATGTTCTCCCCTGAACAGCAACAATGATTTTTGGAAAAAACATTCCGGCGCACAGCGTTCCCATGAACTCTGAATTTGGCCTTCAGTTTTGATCAACAAAAACTACTAAAAAGCGTTTGGAACTCTATTCCCGTTCACCATGAAATTTTTTTGGGGGGAATTGAACATTTTTCAAAATATTTCTCTTTTTCTGGCACAAATAATTTTGCTTAAAGTAAAACTATTCATAAAGAACAGAGCTTCTATTTTTAGTACATCTAGAGACAATATATTACCACGGCCTCTAGCACATTTTTACAGCAATTGTATTTATATGTGATGAAATAGTCTCGCCCTTCTTTTCTGTATTTAGAGACTTTTCATGTGTAATTTTTCGCAAAATCGTTCAAACTGATTACATATGCAATAATTTTTGAATGATTACTATGCTTAAAAACGTACAGTACCTATATTCTCATGTATTTCATATACACCATTTCAAATGCAATATGTATTTTGGGGTGGGTAGGAATACACGCGCATCCTATTGCTATAGTTTTTAGTAATTTGATGGACATAAATTCGTGGAGTGGGTGTCGTGTTCTATCTAGGACCCTGATCAATATTGTGACCTCATGCCCCTATACGGCTATAATCAATAGGTATCCCTATCATGGCATAAACGATCAGAGCCACATTTCAGTAACTCGTCTCTGCAGCTCATTACAGTACATGACACAGCAGAAGCCACTTCCTTAGATTCCTAGATAACACACCGAGTTCTTTCAACAGATAAAACCCCCAGCAACCTGGGAAAGCCCTGCTTTCTTTGTTTTGATTAGTAATAGAACTCTAATGAGCACTGTAAGAACGACCAGTTCTTAGTGACATCTTTATTGATGTCTTATGTCCAAAAACTTACGTCAAACAAGGCCCCTTTCAGGTATAAATAATACCAACGTTGCCTTAAGCACACACGATGGTGGTGGTGAATACAGGAGCAGAACAGCTGTCCCTTGCAGAGCCCAGCAGATGCGAGAAGCCCACGGACGCTGCCCCTCCTCCTCCTTGACGCGCTGAGAAAGACGCTGTCTTTTCTCCTGCTGAGAAAATCCAGCTCCGGCGTTTCCAGCCTACCCTTGCGGGTAACTGGAATATCGAGTCCTGAGAGGAGATACCAGACCTCCAACATTCTATTCCAGAGGTACGGTGCTGACTAGACCCTTAGAGAGAATTCTTGAAGCAAACCCTTGGCAAAACCAACTTAACTTAAACTGCTACTTACTCCCTCCCACGTATTAGGCTTAGGTCAGGTACACTGGGGTAGGCGTAGTTAGAAGCACTAGTTGAGTACGTTAGCCAAATGTATATATGAATGTATATATTTTACTCATTTTAACTATCATATGGCTAAGAAAACATATCAATGCTTTTACAGTATTATTTCGCAATACTCCTTTTACTGTACGCACTATTTATAATAACAAGTCTTGCAATTGTGGCAATTCATTTCTCTTGCATGGGAAGAAAGACTGTTCAATAAATAAAACCTTTTTATTGAAAACGCCCGTCTCTCTATTCTCTGCATCCAGGTGAAAGTAATTTTGCACAACTGACTGAGTGAAATAGCTGTCTATTGTTTCACACGACTCTAGAGATTGACTCTTATTCTGAGGAGCAAAGTTGTCATGTTTTTTTTAAGACCTTTATTGTGTTCTTTCACGATATACAGCTTCCAGCCTACAACCCCTCGGGCTGGCCGCACATTTTGCACCCCATGTCTTGCTTCAGTTGTTACACAGCCCATTGCCGTCATCCCGGGGGCACGGCGGCATTATAGAGTGCAAGCGTCTCACAGTTTAGAGGAGGATAGTGAAGGTCTGATTTTCCTTTTTATATAGCCATAAAAACAGGAGCATGTGTCAAGATCGTCAAATGAAGCCTAACAATCGAACAAAGCAAAGTTGTCATGTTAATGCGGTTGTTGGAAAACTGAATCCCTTCTTGTCTGAGCCAGGGAAGCTGATCACTTCCTATTCAGTCAAGAAAGTTTCCAGTGACCTCTGAGCTAGCTGGTACAAACCCAATTAAGTCTAACATAGTCAGTAGAGACCTAGAAGACCACACTTCTACATCTACACTGCTGTTTATGTTATTCCAATGCGCAGGGCCTATAGGGAAAATAGGAACTACACTACACAGGGAAAGGGGTGTAACCACCCTCTTCCCTGGTCTCACCCATAGGAGGGACCTAGCAGGTAATCCAGCCCCTACATTTGTTATATAGGTAGGAGCTGAGTCCCAAGACTTTAGATTAATCCTGACTGAAACTTGGAACGAAACTCTGGACCTTCGACATTCTACTTGAAGATAGAAGACTGAAGAATCTCCCTTGTGGTCAAGGAGTGACCACCCTGCACAAGCAGGCACCATCAAGCGATCAACGGTTTGCTTTGTCGTCGCTCCCGCCGGAGCGCGAACACAGAGCCTGACAAGAACCGGACTTCCAGACTTCCTTCAGCCCGATACTCAGCCACAGCAAAGCTGAGACCCGTGGAGGCGACTCGAGACGTGGGACCGGCCATCTTGGAAAGCCAGCGAATTGCTTTCCGTGTAACTTCTGAGGCACCCTCGAAAATGTGCATTGGGGATTGAGAAGCCCCAGCCCCGAGCATCATCAGCACCAAAGTTCATCCCTCCAAACTCCACGAGTGCTGCGTGGGGCCCTTTTGCATTTTCCTGCTCGACGCGTCTGTCCGGTCACTTCTTGCCCGTTGGCTAGTGGCCTCTGTGACGACGAAATCTTGAATCTACACCACTGGTATGGTTGCTCCAGATTGGCCTTTGCTCCCCTGAAAAGGAGCAGCCCATCAGACCTTGCTGGTCTGATTAAGAAGCCATCTTTGACTCCTGCGTGGGTTTCCTTAGTTTGTTGACTCCAATCCGACAGCGAGAGCCTTCGTGGGACAGTCCGTGCCTGACTCTTGGTCATTGTCTACGCCTCCTGGTCCATGTGGCTGCAGAGACAAGCTTCACGACATCACCCGATTGCTTCGCGACATCGCCTGTCCTTCCTGGTCACTGGCTAGTGACCCAGACTCTGTCCCCTCTGTTTTCAGGTACTCTTCATCCTTGATCCGCCCTCCTGGTCGTCTGCAGCATCTTTCTCCAAGGCTCCATAGGATTCAGCGACTTTGACACCTATGCACCCGCTTACTGTGGGTGAGGTAACACGAGTACTCCGGTGTTCCTGTGGGTATTAACTATCCTAGTGTCTAACTTTCAAGTAGCTTTCTCCTAGTCCATCCGGAAGTGACCTAAAATAACTTGTTTCCAATTCTTACGTTCCCATTCTAACTCTATGGTAACTTGCGTGTGTGTAAAGACACTGCACACGACTCCCGTGGGCCTCCTACTTCCTATCCTTTGGTAGTACAGTGTAGCCCCAGCGATTCCCTAGGCCCTAGGCCTTTCCTTTGTTCGTGATGTGGTTCTTATACCACTATTTTAGTATATGGTTTGACGTGCCCCTAGGGTGCTACTGTATATTGTGCAACTTATTGTATGATAATTGAGTATCTTGTTATGTTCTTGTGCCTCTGATTTCATAAAGAGCTCAGAGGGGTTGTTTAGAAATAAATACATATATATTTTATACATATCCTGTGTGGTATCCTTTCATTTGGTATTCAAGGGGTTACATATGGTAAAAGAGCTGGCTTTACATGCCCTCTGAAGTTTTAGCCTAAGACTGCTTTGTCCATGCTACCTCTAGGATAGCTGGTCTATAAGGTTGACTTTACAACCATCACCATAAGGGTTGTTTGGACTGATACAGGGTGCCCACTAGAATAGTGGACAGCACATATCAGGCCAACTTCTCACATTGGTGTGCAGCGGTTGGTGTAAGAGCTTGCTGTTTTACTAATTGTAATATTAATATATAATTTGAAAGATCACATAGGTACCTATAGGTACATATAACAAGACTTATAATACTTAAGTTCTACTGTACTTAGTTGTTGTAGACCACAGGGCTTAGCACACCCCGACTACAACTCCTAGGGAAGTTTAGTAGGAAAACACTTAGTGTAGGTAGGTGCACACACCCTCACCTCACTAGATCATGTCTGGCACAGGTGAACCAAGTGGATCTCTACCTGTGGTGAGTGACCCTCCCAGGGCACCCTCCAAATTTGATATACTCTGCTTCAGGGAACTGAGGCACTTGTGTACTACATGAAAGCTGAAACAAGGGTCTAACCCTACCCTTCAGCAACTTATAGAACTCCTAGAGGAATCTGAAGTTATAAAGGCCTCTGGTTCAGGCCCTACAGGGAATGCAGATGAAGTTCTACCCTCTACAGATGATGACACTGACCCTCAGTCATAGAAGATGAGGTTGATGAAGATTCTGGGGAAGAGGTAGACAGCCAGGTACCAGTCAGAAGACTTAGCCAGGCTAACCTAAGCCAATTTGGGGCTGGGAATGGGACAGCCCCATTCAGGCCTTCAAGTGGGCTTAATCAGAGGTATAGAAGGAATAGATCTCACTCAGGTGAATCTCTTCACTCCAATGCTTCAAGGGGTTCTCAGAGGGTAATGACTTCTCCTCAGAGAAGAGAACACCAGGCTAGGATGAGGGAGGTCCATCTCAGAATAGAGAGAGAGGAATTTGCCCCAGCTAAAGAAAAACTTGCTTGTGCTAGAGAAAAGAGGTTGAGTGGAACAGAACCCACTGGTGGCAGCAATATCCCTAGGAATAAAGATAAGTCCTATGACAATAGAAACCTGAGTAAGATTGTGCCCCCCTACAAAGTTGGGGATGACATCCACAAATGGATAACTGCTTTGGAGAGGGCCTGCAAAGTACAGCGGGTACCCCAAAGTCAGTGGGCAGCAATCTTGTGGCTCTCCTTTTCAGAAAAAGGTAGCGATAAGCTCCTCACAGTTAGTGATGATAATGCTAACAATTACACTGTCGTGAAGAGTGCTCTGATTGATGGGTTTGGCCTAACCACTGAACAGTACAGGTTAATGTTCAGAGATACCCAGAAGACACAGACTCAGGACTGGACTGATTTTGTTGATTGTGCCACTAAGGCTCTGGAAGGCTGGTTATTGGGAAGTAAAGTTCAGGACTGTACAGGATTGTATAATTTGATCATGAGAGAGCAAATACTTAACAATTGTCAGAACCAGTTGTTGCACCAACACCTGATTGACTCAGATCTGACCTCTCCCCAAGAATTGGGTAAGAAGGCAGACAAATGGGTCAGAACCAGGGTTAAGCAGAAAAACCAGGTCCAAGGTGGTGATCAGAAAAAGGCAGACCAAAAAGGTGGGGATCAGAAACCAAAAGACCAGAAGTCTTCAACAGGCCCCCAAAAGTCTAATGAAGGGGGGTCCCAAAACTCTAAGAAGAAGATAGAAGGTCCAAAGAAACCTTGGTGTAATTATTATAAATCTGCCTCTCACTGGTTTAGTGAGTGCACCAAAAAATGTACAGCCCCTACCACTGTAGCCCCTAAGGCATCTGCACCCCCTAGTACAGTTAACAGTGGTAGTTCCCAACCCAAGGCTATAGTGGGGTTAACCATGGGTACTGAGATGGATTGTGGCCTAGTCAGGATTCCAACTCAGGCTGTTCTTGTCTGTAATGGGGACATGGTTATGTCCTCTACTGTGAGTCCCAGTACTCTGGGCAAATACAGGCAAACGCCTTTGATCAATGAGAAAGTGTCTCAAGCATACAGGGACACATGTGCCAGTGTCACTATGGTGACACCTGACTTTGTGGACCCTGGACAGATTGTACTGGGTGATAATTACCTGGTGACCAATGCTAGCAATGTCACTACTACACATAGTGTGGCAGTTGTTAATTTTCCTGGGGAGGGGTAACTGGCCTCAAAAGAGTTGTGGTAATTGCAGACCTCCCAGTTGAATGTCTGTTGGGCAATGATCTTGAATCCTCAGTATGGTCAGAAGTGGAGTATAGGACTCATGCAGAGATGTTAAGTATATCAGCACATGTCCTTGCTGTGACCAGGTCATAGGCCAAAAAGTGCCAAACTGAACAGGCCTTGGATCCTGAAACTATGGACCAAGTGCCACCCAAGAGAAAGATCAGTAGGGTTAAGGCAGTGCCTTCCCCCTGCCTGCAAGTGAGGATCAGCCTTCTCAGGAAGCTGATTTTGAAACCCCTGAAGGAACTGTCCTAGAAGAACTTGAACCTGACCAGGTTGAGTTTCTTGGGACGGGGGACCTTCAAGGGCAGACTTGAGGCAGGCACAGTTAGACTGTTCCTCTCTTGAACCCCTCAGCCGCAAGCTGCTTCTGAGGCTGCTGGGAATGCTACAGGTACCCACAGAGTTTACTGGGATGAAGGACTCCTTTATTCTGAGGCTAGAGACCCCAAGCCTGGTGCTTCCAGGAGGTTGGTCATACCTCAGGCATTTAGGGGTTTCCTTCTTACCTTAGCCCATGATATTCCCTTAGCAGGACACCTGGGCCAGAATAAGACTTGGGACAGGCTTGTCCCTCACTTTCACTGGCCCCATATGTCAGAAGATACCAAGGAGTTTTGACGCTCCTGTGTGACCTGCCAAGCCAGTGGCAAATCAGGTGGCACAACAAAGGCCCCCCTCATACCACTACCTGTAGTGGGGGTACCCTTTGAAAGAGTAGGGATTGACATTGTTGGACCAATGGATCCCCAAACAGCCTCTGGGCACAGATTTATACTGGCGGTAGTGGATCATGCCACCAGGTATCCAGAAGCTATTCCCCTAAGGACCACAACAGCTCCTGTTGTGGCAAGAGCCCTCCTGGGAGTTTTCTCAAGAGTGGGCTTTCCGAAGGAGGTTGTCTCAGATAGAGGTGCAAACTTTATGTCTGGGTACTTGACTGCAATGTGGAAGGAGTGTGGTGTAAATTACAAATTCACTACACCCTACCATCCACAGTGCAATGGACTTGTTGAAAGATTTAACAAGACCTTAAAGGGTATGATTAAGGGTTTACCTGAAAAGCTTAGGCGAAGATGGGACATCCTTCTACCCTGCCTTCTGTTTGCTTACAGAGAGGTCCCACAAAAGGGGGTTGGTTCAGCCCTTTTGAACTTTTGTTTGGGCATCCTGTATGTCTGGTGAAGGAAGGATGGGAGTTACCTCTCATAAAGCCTAAACAAGACATAGTGGACTATGTACTTGGTCTCCGCTCCAGGATGGCTGAGTACATGAAGAAGGCTTCCAAAAACCTTGAGGCTAGCCAAGAACTCCAAAAAGCTTGGCATGACCAAAAGGCTGTGCTGACTGAGTACCAGCCAGGACAGAAGGTGTGGGTGCCGGAGCCAGTGGCCCCAGCAGCACTCCAAGACAAATGGTCTGAACCCCACACAATTGTTGAGAAAAAGGGAGAGGTCACCTGCCTGGTGGACCTTGGAACTCCCAGGAGCCCCCACAGGGTGCTCCATGTCAACAGACTCAAAGCATATGTTGACAAGGCAGACATGGGCTTGCTCATGGCTACAGATGAGGGGCAGGAGGAAGAGAGTGTCCCTCTCCCAGACCTGATGACTCAGAACCACGATGATGGTTCAGTTGATGATGTGGCCTTAGCTGGCAGCCTCACTGGCCAGCAACAACAGGACTGCAGACAAGTTCTACAGTCCTTCAGACATATGTTTTCCTTCACACCTAGTCAGACTAACTGGTGCACCCATGAGGTGGACACTGGTGACAGTCTGCCTGTGAAGAGTAAGATCTACAGGCAACCTGACCATGTCAGGGACTGTATAAAGACTGAGGTGTAGAAAATGTTGGAGCTGGGAGTAATTGAGCCATCAGAGAGCCCATGGGCCAGCCCACCAGTCCTTGTGCCGAAACCCTCACACCCAAGATGGTAAGAGAGAGATGAGGTTCTGTGTGGACTACAGAGTTCTCAATGCTGTCACTAGGACAGATGCTCACCCAATTCCAAGAGCAGATGAGCTCATTGACAGATTGGCTTCTGCCAAGTTTTTTAGCACATTTTATTTGACAGCTGGCTATTGGCAAATCAGGTTAGCTGAGGATGCCAAGGCCAAAAACTGCTTTCTCAACCCCAGGAGGTCATTACCAATTTGTGGTGATGCCCTTTGGCTTGAAGAATGCCCCTGCCACTTTCCAAACGTTGGTGAACCAAGTCCTCACTGGGTTGGATGACTTTTGTGCAGCTTATCTAGATGATATTGCTGTCTTCAGCTCCACCTGGGAGGATCACCTGATCCACCTGAAGAAGGTTTAGAGGCCCTGCAGAAGGCAGGCCTAACTATCAAGGCCACACAGTGCCAGATAGGGCAGAGTAAGGTTGTGTACCTGGGCCACCTTGTAGGTGAGGGTCAGGTTCAACCACTGGAGAGCAAGATCCAGGCCATCAAGGACTGTGCTCCTCCAACCATCCAGACACAGGTCAGAGCTTTCTTGGACCTGTCTGGTGATTACATAAAGTTTGTTAAGAATTATGGGTCCATTGTGACACCACTTAATGACTTGACTTCAAAGAAGATGCCCAAAAAGGTTCAGTGGACAGTAAGCTGTCAAAAGGCATTTGATGACCTGAAGAAGGCCATGTGCTCTGCACCTATCTTGAAGAGTCCCGACTACTCCAAAGAGTTCATTGTCCAAACTGATGCTTCTGAGTTGGGGGTGGGAGCTGTGCTTTCACAACTTAATGTAGATGGTCAAGACCAGCCCATTGCTTTTATTAGCAGAAGGCTGACCCCTAGAGAGAAACGTTGGTCAGCCATTGAGAGGGAGGCATTTGCTGTGGTTTGGGCCCTGAAGAAGTTGAGGCCATACTTGTTTGGCACTCACTTCAAGATTCAGACCGACCATAAGCCCCTCTTGTGGCTAAATCAGATGAAGGGTGAAAATCCCAAACTGCTCAGGTGGTCCATTTCCCTACAGGGGATGGACTTTACAGTGGAGCACAGACCAGGGACTGGCCATGGTAATGCAGATGGTCTCTCCAGGTACTTCCACTTAGAACATGAAGACACAACTGGTCAAGGTTAGTCTAATGTCCCTGCGTTGGGGGGGGGGGGGTTGTGTAGGAGAGTAGGGTCAGATTTCCTATGGTCACCCCACTTTTTGATTCACTGGTTTTAGACTTAATGTGGCTGTGGGCCTGCTAATCAGACCCACAGCCCAGATGTGCTCTCTCTAAATTCAATACAATGCACTTTAGGTACATTACCAATTGGACATTGGATCACCTTATGAGCCCCTGTCCAGTGTACTATAGGTGCCCAGGGCATAGGTCCATCCAAGGCCTACTAGGGGCTGCAGCATGTATTATGCCACCCCTGGCTGGCAACTCACATTGACACAGCTGACTGATCACTCAGCTGGGGCAAGGTCTTGTAATCACCCCTTGCTTAGATATAGCATTCCTATATCTAACCTTATATCTAGACACATATACACCTATAAGTCACACCTATGGCAGGACTTAACAATCCTGGAGGCAGAGTGCTTGGTTTTAAGTGAGATGAGGCTCTAGCATGAGCTAAGCCTGTCTGCAGCTTTCGGAACCATGTCCTTATAGCTGTTCTAGGATATAGCCATACCATATACTCTTATACGGTTAAATGCTAACTCTGGTTTGGCTTTATCAAAACATGTCGTGTAAGGTGTCATACGCTTTGGAATACTACCCCCTCTCCAGTTCTGGTGACGTGGGTAGCATTCCACCCTTTTAAGGGGAGAAGACATGTTGTTCCTACTAATCCCGGTTAAAGTTAACCAGAGCCTCAGCATCACAAAATGGATGCTGCCGCCACAGACACAAGTCTGACCTCCTGCTGCTGAGAGTCCTTCCAGCAAGGGAGGCTTGGACAGTAGGTTTCCTGTCTTGGGAGGTGCTAGCACCACCCCAGACAGGCTCTAGTGTATTGGGGCAGGGAGGGCTGCAAGAAATGAGACACTGCCTGGGGCACACAAGGTGCCCCATGCATAGTCCAGTTCAAACCGGTGCTAGGGCACTCCAGCCCCAGCTCTGGTGTGAAACTGGACAAAGGGAAAGGGGTGTAACCACCCCCTTCCCTGGTCCCACCCATAGGAGCGACCTAGCAGGTAATCCAGCCCCTAGATTTGGTATATAGGTAGGAGCTGAGTCCCAAGACTTTAGATTAATCCGGACTGAAACGTGAAACGAAACTCTGGACCTTCGACGTTCTACTTGAAGATAGAAGACTGAAGAATGTCCCTTGTGGTCAAGGAGTGACCACCCTGCACAAGCAGACACCATCAAGCGATCAACGGTTTGCTTTGTCGTCCCTCCCGCCGGAGCCCAAACACAAAGCCTGACAAGACCCGGAATTCCAGACTTCCTTCCGCCCGATCCACAGCCTCCGCAAAGCTGACACCGTCGGAGGCAACGCGAGACGTGGGACAGGCCATCTTGGAAAGCCAGAGAATTACTTTCCATGCAACTTCTGAGGCACCCTAGAAGTTGTGCATTGGGGATTGAGAAAGCCCCAGTCCAGAGCATCATCTGCACCAAAGATCATCCCTCCAAACTCCACGAGTGCTGCGTGGGGCCCTTTTGCATTTTCCTGCTTGACGCGTCTGTCCGGTCACTTGTCCGTTGGATAGTGGCCTCTGTGATGATGAAATCTTGAATCTACACCACTGGTCTGGTTGCCCCAGACTGGCCATTGTTCCCCTGAAAAGGAGGAGCCTATCAGACCTTGCTGGTTTGATTAAGAAGCCATCTTCGATTCCTGCTTGGGTTGCCTTAGCCAAGGTTTGTTGACTCCAATCCGGAAGCCAGTCAAGTCAAGTCAAGTCAGAGAATTTATATAGCGCACTACATACCCAGAGGGTCTCAAGGCGCTTAGGGAGGGGAGGACGCTTACTTGTCAAATATCCACGTTTTAAGTTGCTTTCTAAAAGCTAGGTGGTTCTGGGTAAGGCGAAGGTAGGTGGGGAGTGAGTTCCATGTTTTAGCTGCCAGGTATGAGAAGGATCTGCCTCCCACGGTGGTCTTGTTGATGCGGGGAACAGTGGCGAGGGCTTGGCTGGAAGAACGTAGTTGGCGGGAGGGGGTGTAGAAGGACAGTCGTGAGTTGAGGCATTCTGGTCCGATGTCGTAGAGTGATTTGTGTGCGTGGGTTAGCAGTCGGAAAGTGATCCTCTTATTGACGGGTAGCCAGTGGAGGTCTTTCAGGTGGCAAGAGATGTGTTCGTTACGTGGGATGTCTAATATGATCCTGGCTGAGGCGTTTTGGATTCGTTGGAGTTTCTTCTGGAGTTTAGCGGTAGTACCTGCGTAGAGGGTGTTTCCGTAGTCCAGTCGGCTCGTGACCAGAGCATGGGTGACTGTTTTTCTGGTTTCGGTGAGGATCCAGCGAAATGTTTTTTTGAGCATGCGAAGAATGTTGAAGCAGGATGAGGATACGGCGTTGACTTGTCTGTTCATTGAGAGTGAAGAGTCCAGGATAACGCCTAGGTTCCTTGCGTGGTCTGTCGGGATGGGTGCTTTTCCAAGGGCTTCCGGCCACCAAGAGTCGTCCCATGCAGAGGGGGATGTACCTAAGATGAGGACTTCTGTTTTATCTGAGTTCAGTTTCAGACGGCTTTGTTTCATCCATTCGGCAACTTCTTTCATTCCTTCGTGTAGGTTTGTTTTGGCGGTGCTGGGGTCATTGGTGAGAGAAAGGATCAGTTGAGTGTCATCCGTGTAGGAGATGATGTTGAGGTTGTGTTGGCGAGCGATGGCCGCAAGGGGGCTCATGTATACGTTGAAGAGGGTGGGACTGAGTGAGGATCCTTGTGGTACGCCACAGATGACTTCAGTGGCTTCGGATTTGAATGGTGGAAGGCGGACTCTCTGTGTTCTTCCGGTGAGGAACGAGGTGATCCATTCAAGTGCTTTTCCTTGTATTCCGATGTTTCTGAGGCGTTGTAAAAGGGTACTGTGGCAGACTGTGTCGAAGGCTGCAGAGAGGTCGAGGAGGATGAGGGCGACTGTGTCTCCATTGTCCAGTAGAGTTCGAATGTCGTCTGTTGCTGCGATGAGGGTGGTCTCAGTGCTGTGTTTTGCTCGGAAGCCAGATTGTGAGGAGTCGAGGGATTTGTTGGCTTCGAGGAAGGTGGCGAGTTGGTTGTTGACAGCTTTCTCGATGACTTTGGCTGGGAAAGGGAGGAGCGATATGGGGCGGTAATTTTTGAGTTCGGTGGGGTCCGCTGTGGGTTTTTTCAGAAGGGCGGTGAGTTCAGCGTGTTTCCAGCTTTCCGGGAAGGTGGCGGAGTTGAAGGAGCAGTTGATGACGTCTCGGAGGTGCGGTGCTATGATGGAGTCTGCTTTGTTGAAGATGTGGTGAGGACATGGGTCTGTGGGGGATCCTGAGTGGATGGAGTTCATCAGGCGGATGGTGTCCTCAGTGGAGATTGGGTTCCAGTCGTTAAGAGCGTTCAAGGGGGGAGAATGTTCAGCATATGGTTGGGTGGGTTGGTCTTCGGGTTGGTCGTCGAAGCTGTTGTGGATGTCTGCAATTTTGTTGTGGAAGAATAAAGCCAGGGAGTCGCAGAGGGCTTGAGAAGGGGTGATGTCGTTGGAGTTGGCCGAGGGGTTGGTAAATTCCTTGACGATGTTGAAAAGTTCCTTGCTGTTGTGGGCGTTGTTATCTAGTCGATCCTTGAATGCTGTTTTCTTGGCCTTTCGGATTAGTTGGTGGTGTGTGCGGGTGGCGTTTTTGAAGGCGTCCTTGGTGCTGGTGGTTGGGTCTTTTTTCCAGGCCTTTTCAAGGGAGCGGCAGAGTTTCTTGGACTTCTTAAGATCATCGTTGAACCATGAGGCCTTCTTGCTGCTAGGTTTGCGTTGACGTTTTTTCAGTGGTGCTAGGATGTCGGCGGTGTTGGATAACCATAGGGTGAAGTTGGCGGCGGCTTGGTCTGGGTTAGAAGAGTGGGCTGGGGTGTTAAGAAGGAGCGATGAGGAGATCTGGTCGATGGTGATTTTGTTCCAGTTTCTTTGCAGAGTTGGTTGGAGGTGGTTGGTGGGTTTCGGCTTGTTGTAGGTGAAGTGAACGCAGCTGTGGTCAGTCCAGAGGAGATCCGTAGTGTGGCTGAAGGAGACATGATTGCTGGAGGTGAAGATGGGGTCGAGTGTGTGACCTGCGATGTGGGTGGGGGAAGTGACCAGTTGTTTAAGTCCGAGGTTGGCGAGGTTGTCCAAGAGGGTGGTGGTGTTGCTGTCGTTGTTCTTTTCAAGGTGAAAGTTGAGGTCTCCCAGAAGGATGTAATCTTTGGAGGGGAGCGCGTGTGGAGTGATGAAGTCCGTGATGTCTTCACTGAATTTTGCGCGGGGTCCTGGTGGTCTGTAAAGGAGGGTGCCTCTGAGTGTGGTCTTGGGGTCGATGTGGATCTGGAAGTGAGGGTGTTCAGAGTTGGCGAGGTTGACGTCAGAGCTGGTTGAGATGTGGATTGATTTTTTATGGACGATAGCGATTCCTCCTCCTGTGTGGCCAGTGCGGTCCTTGCGTGTGATCTTATAGTCTTCAGGGAGAGCCTTTGTGGGATAGTCCGAGCCTGACTCCTGGTTGTTGTCGACACCTCCTGGTCCACGTAGCTGCAGAGACAAGCTTCGCGACATCGCCTGGTTCCTTCCTGGTCACTGGCTAGTGACCCAGACTCTGTCCCCTCTGCTTTCAGGTACTCTTCATCCTCGATCCGCCCTTGGATCCAACCGGACACTTCTCTCCTGGTCGCCTGCAGCATCTTTCTCCAAGGCTCCATAGGATTCAGCGACGAAACCAGACACACCTTGACACCTATGTACCCGCTTCCTGTGGGTGAGGTAACGCGAGTACTCCGGTGCTCCTGTGGGTATTAACTATCCTAGTGTCTAACTTTCAAGTAGCTTTCTCCTAGTCCATCCGGAAGTGACCTAAAATAACTAGTTTCCAATTCTTTCGTTCCCATTCTAACTCTATGGTAACTTGTGTGTGTAAAGACACTGCACACGCCTCCCGTGGGCCTCCTACCTCCTATCCTTTGGGATTACAGTGTAGCCCCAGCAGTTCCCTATGCCCTAGGCCTTTCCTTTGTTCGTGACGTGGTTCTTTTAAAACTATTTTAGTATATGGTTTGACGTGCTACTGTGCTTTGTGCAAGTTATTGTATGATAATTAAGTGTCTTGTTATGTGCTTGTGCCTCTGATCTCATAAAGAGCTCAGAGGGGTTGTTTAGAAATAAATACATTTATATATTTTATATATATCCTGTGTGGTGTCCTTTCATTTGGTATTCAAGGGGTTACATATGGTAAAACAGCTGGCTTTACATGCCCTCTGAAGTTTTAGCCTAAGACTGCTTTGTCCATGCTACCTCTAGGATAGCCTGGTCTATAAGGTTGACTTTACAACCATCACCATAAGGGTTGTATGGACTGATACAGGGTGCCCGCTAGAATAGTGGACATCACATATCAGGCCAACTTCTCACACATTCCAACTTAAGATATTCAAGTCTGCTCCAGTACTGCTTTTGATTGAGGGTGGCATATCATTAGCATTGTAAGTTAATACCATAGTGGTAGGAGGAACCGTCTTAGTTCGGGGTGGCTTATCATTATCATTATAGGTTGATACTATTGTAGCGGAAGGGTCTCCAAATAGGGCAGATGATACTGTTGGTCTGCCATTAATGGTGGTTGTCACTCCTGTGCGTCTAAGCTGGAGAGTGCATTAAACCTATTGGTTAACAAAGGGAGGATATGAGTGTCCCTAACAGGTTTAAAAGGTGGCTTATAAAAATAGCCCAAGGGGAGTGCACTAATACAGGTATTTTGTGTGGAGTGATACTCAAAAATGTTCAGTAAGCGGTGAACCATATGAGGTCTACGAAAATTCAAGACAATACAGTCACCATTTATATTCTTGGCAGAATGGCCAACCCACGCTACTCTTCTGGCCATAAGAATTTCATTCATATTGGAAGGGTGAAAACCCTTATATTTACAAAGCCAGTCTACGGACTTATTGCGCAGGTCTCCCCAAGACCCCTTTTGGTCCTCCACTAAGTTAGGGACACCAGCACATAGGGAGAGGAGGCAGGAGGTAAGCTTAGTACATCAGTATTTGGCCTCATGCGAGCCTTCCTAAGGCTACTAGAAGTATCTTTTCTAACGCTCAGATCACTAGTCCGTGGCTGAATAAAATGAGTGCTTCCTAGGGCAGAATTTAGGTTAACTACATTGGGTTGAGGAGCATCCTGTCTTCCCCTCTGCTCGCTGATAAATTGTGGCCCTGGAAATACATTTAAATTACTACAATTTGTAACATATTTGTTCAGGACAAGACCAGATTGTGGCTCGTGCCCAAGTGTGCCGCCCGGGAGAGTTGAAGAAATTCCTCACCCACCATCATTATGAACAAAGTCCACCTCCCCACTCAGGTTGGCCAATTCAGAATTCAAATTTTCCAGTTTCCCCCAAAGTACGTCAAAGGTCAATTTAAATAAGTCCTTAAGGTTTGCCAGTACATATCCAATAGATTCCACTGCAAAATCAGTGTCAACAGCGGCTCCCATGGTATCTGTATTGAGATCATTACAGGCAGGGTTGGAGAAAACGTCAGTCTGTGTGCCCACTGAATCGGTAAAAATGGCCACCTGGTTTGGTGTATTATTAACAAGTTGGCAGCCATTAGTATATTTGGTCTTAGTCGCCCCAATGTTCCTCTTTCTTTATACAATGTTGGCGGTTTGAGATTTCACTTTGGGATTCCTTTGTGGGCATGCCGCCCGAGCTCTGGTGTGAAGACTAGGCGCGTCTGGGGAAACCTTACTAGAGGCTCCCAGATTTGGTGAGTATAGACTTGTGGGAGCGGGGCATGCTTCCGTTGGCCGCACGTTTTTTGGAGTTGCGCAAGTTGCGCTATCTTTAATCAAACCACCTAGTGATAAACGAGATTGTAAGGATACAGGGTCGAGGGACAGGCGACGCTCTGAGAGTTCGATTTCATGGATTAGCAGGGACTCAGCCCTCACAAGAAAAGCGTCCAGTGTCCCAGCTGGTCCCCTGCGTTTGCTCATTTTCCAACAAACCTAAACAGTCCGATTGTAGAGCCACGAGGTAGCACAGACTCAAAGAAGTTGAACAACTATATTAGCAATACTTAGACCTTACAGTGTAGATGCTTTCTTCGATAGCAGATGTCAGAGGGGTGGCCCAGCCCAGCCCAGCCTCTTCCGGCCCCTGAAGGGCTCAGACGGGCCCGCCCTTGGTCCGGGCTGTGTCCCGCGCGCGTCCTGCGTCACGGTGGGTGAGGCTGCGCTATGAGCGCATTGGCCCCTCCTCCCCCTCACTCGCAGCAGCTGCTGTGAACGGCAGGAACAGCAGTGCACTCTGGGGGCTGCAGTCCCCGGAGTGTAATTGCCAGCGTAGATGGTGCGGCGGCATCAGGCGTTGCTCCTGGGACCCTTGTCCCACCAGGGGTTCTTAACAGGACGGTGGTGCGGCGGTCAGCAAAAAACAGAACACCACCAGGCATAGGGTGACCAGACGTCCCGGTTTTCCCCGGACGGTCCCCGTTTTTGGAGAAGTGTCCCCGTGTCCCGACACTTTTCTCCAAATGAGTCAAATGTCCCCGTTTTCGAAAGGTGTCCGAGTTAAACACAAAAATGTCCCGGTTTTTCATTGCGTGTGATGAGCGCTGTAGCAGGAAGGGAAATCCTTAGAAGAGAGAAGTTTTCTCTCGGGATTTCCCTTCTTTGTCCACGCAGCGCCACCTACACTTTTGCTGACTTCCAAGAGGTGCCCGCACAGGCGTGTTGCAAGGATGTTAATCAGGGCAGAGTGGAGCTGCAGGGCCTCCAACAAGGTGTGAAACAACAGCAAGGACTAATTAAAATTCAAATGGTCTTTTAAAGACCTGTGAAACGTTCGGGTGTGGCTCTGTGGGTGCCCGGAATCGGTCTCATCCGAGGCTGCCACACACGATGGGGGGGGGGGGGGGTGAAGTCAAATGGGTGTTGCATGCCTGATCAGGCCTCATGCGCACATTAGAGGAAGTGGAAATCGACAAATGTCTAGTCAAACCTGTAAATACACTGCTCAGCAATTGTCCGTTTTTAGGAGAAAAAAGTAAGATTTAATTTACTGGAACGAGTAGGTGTTGCATTTTTTGTAAAATAGTCTTTCAAACAGCAGGCCTTTAATGAGTACACTAATATTCTCTTTTAAAACGTATACTTGCTCAGCTTAACCCCTTCGAGGCTAATGACGAGCTGGCCTCGTCATGGCGCTTACCTGCCGTGCGCGGATGACAAGGCCAGCTCGTCATAAAACAATATAAAACAATAAAACCCAGCGCAGGACGGGAAAACGCCTAGCAGCCATGGGGTTAATTGACCATTATGTTAGGGATGTTCGGTGAGTTATTCTGCAGCCACACAAATGACTTTCATCTGGTCGAACTGAATAAAGTGATGATTTGAAGCGCTTTAAAAAAAAGTGTTGCAAACTGATGCTCCTTATAAACTTTTGAGTATCTTCCTCCTTTGGACATTTACCAAAATCGTATTTTACGAATTCAACTTAATCATGGTTACCACCTGAGGAATTTATCTGCACATTAATATAATGCATGAGGGATTCACCAGTGGGGACACTCTTGAGCCGAGGCATACACCTGTATGGAGAACATCCTGCAAGTTGATGAGTGCATATTCTGTGACACCGAGACAAACTGGCTTTCTTTCTTACATATCCTGTATACGGAACACCCATGAATTCCCTATGTGACATGCAGTGTAAACCTCTTGCATTAATTAATTAATGTTCTCGAGTAGCCCACATTGTGAACTGAGGCACAGAAAAGGAAATTAAGTTACATTTGTCAGCGCCAGTCTTCTGCTTCCAAAGTATGCAGCGAGGAATTAGATTGCATCTTGCATGCGTAGGAGCCCACAATCCAGTCAAGTGAGGACAGCCAGGATCACAACACAGGTCTTCTTAATCCTACAGGTGACATATCCACTAAACCCCATCAACTGAGGTGCATTCGTGAGAACTACGCTGATACGCCCCTCAGACTGCAACACACCACATACACACACCAGCGAAAGAGCACAGGCAGTGATAGGGCAAAATCCTGTCTGGTAGAGAGCAGGTATAATGCAAGCAGCACCAATGAAAGCATCACACACATGCACACTTGCCTGGCAGCATGTGCTGTCGCAGTGCGCTTTTCTCTTATACAGCACAGGCTCAGCACAGACAGTGGCACTGCAAGCTTCCTTCACAGATGTATGTACACCCAGGGTCCTGCTCAAGCAGCCTGTGACAGTGTGAGTTTCCTTCACAACCTACAGGTTCTGCATAGCTAGTGCCCACTCGGTCTGTGGAGGGAGCTGTCATTATAGTCCCTTTTCTACGTCTCATTCATGGTCTCCCTAAACTCCATCATGCTACCTCTGTATTAAAGAATTTGCATTGGTTGCCCATTAGGGAGCGGGCCCTCTTCAAACTTGGCTGTACTGCGTTTCAGGCCCGAGCTGGAACTGCCCCAGCATTCATAAACTCGTCAATTTCCAGCTATACACCAGTCAGAGAGCACCGCTCCCCCTCCCAGGCCCTTCTTTCCGTTTCTCGTTTCAGGAAGAAGAGGATGGGGGCGGGGGGTGAAATTTGCGGTCCTAGGTCCTACTTTCTGGAACTCCCTCCCCCTCAATATACGATCCATCCCACTTTACCCTGACTTTCGCAAGGCCTTAAAAACCCATCTTTTTCTGCAAGCATTCACAGCCTAGCTTTCTCACAGCTACCACCCAGGTTCTAAAGTCCGCCAGCGCCAAGAAACCGCTAGGTAAATGCGCGCTTTATAAGTGTTTTTAAATTCAAATTATGACAGCTGTCAAATAGTCCTACTTTTATGTCGATGGTTACTGCATACCGTAGTCCTACTTCTATGTCTATGACCTGTCCCCGTTTTTAGGTCTCGGACCGGAAAAGCTGGCTTGCCAGCTTCCGGTCAGAGAATTAATGATTTTGAGTACGGAGCTTGAACCCGCCTCTGTACTTGACCTCTCCTCAATTGGCTGGCTTCCTAAACGGAGGCCAGCCATTGGAGGAGAGATCAGTCACTCCAATGTAGCCCCGTCCTTTTCGGATTTGGGGGCGTGATTTTTTGCGTTCTTTAGACAGTGACGTTGTCCGTCACTCAGAACAGCAAAACACGCCCCCAAATGCGAAAATGACCATGCTTTCTCCGAGGCATTTCTGCTTTGCCTCGGAGAAAGACGGTGGTTGTTTCCAGAGCTGCTCTGAGCTGCTCTGCTCGTCCCCCCTTCCCTCCGCTTTCCTTCGTCCAGCTCTGTCCTTCCCTCCGCACGCAGCTCCGTCCCCCTCCCCCATCCCTCCGCCCGCAGCCCTTCTTCGTCCCGGTCCCGCTCCCCCCCCTCCCTCCGCCAGCAGCTCCTTCGTCCTGCTCTGCCCCCCCCTTCCCTCCGCCCGCAGCTCCGTTGTCCTGCTCTGCCCCCCTTCCCTCCGCCCGCAGCTCCGTCGTCCTGCTCTGCCCCCCCCCCTTCCCTCCGCCCGCAGCTCCGTCGTCCTGCTCTGCCCCCCTCTTCCCTCCGCCCGCAGCTCCGTTGTCCTGCTGCCCCCCTTCCCTCCGCCCCGGCATTCCCCACACCTGCTGAGGCTTGCTAGCACTGCGCAGGTGGTGTCCGCATAACACAGACTTGTCAACTCAAGCTTTCCGAGTCAGATGCACACCTGCTTCTGTTCACTTTGTACTCCTCCATTAGCGCAGACTGAGCCGGCACTTTTCAAAAGTTTCTTTAAGAATTTGTACACACGACTTGTTGTTCAGGTGTGTTTTATAGCGTCATGTGTGTCAGTGACTTCAGAGTACTATAAATTAAAACGCAACGAACTCTGAGTATGGTGCCTCAGCGTGTGCCGGTGGCCCCCTCACTCCATCACAAGCCCTGCGAACAACCCTGCTTTTCACCCACAAACATTTGCTCCCAGTTGTTTTAGTCTGGTTATGTCAGCAGCTAAAACTACACTACCCTGAACGCCTTAGGGCGGCTATCACACTAAAGTGCAGGACTGGAAACAGTGCCCGTGATGTCACATAGTGAAGTGGTCCAAAATCTTTAGCCCTTGTACCCTACACCCCATCAAGCAGCCCTTTAAATTGCTCGTAGTTCATTTATTAAGAATGGTGCACGTGTTTTGACTTTGTAAGGGATAATGGCTCTTTTCTTGCTACTTTTTATACCACAAAAAGTTTACTAATGCATTGACTGCTTCGATTGAAAGGCCTTAAGAAACAGCTTTTCAGAATGGATGTATATTTTTTTTTAACACGTCATAGTAGGTTTTGTTCCCGTTATCACTGCTTGCTAAATCATTGACTATACTTATTATGATGCCTCGTGGCCACTTTGCAACAATAATTCTTTTAATAGGACTTTGGTCCTTGGGGGAACCAGTGGAGTGGCCCATCCCATGGGTGGGTCTGTGGTTTGACAGAGTGTCAGGCTCACATTTACATTAGAAGAATGCCTAGATGCAGAGGCAGCTTTGTCTTGCCCACGTTGCCCCTGAGGGTCAACTAACTAGAAGCACCAGCCAGGCACTCAGGGCAAAGGGAATAGTAAAAAGAGACACTGGCTGCTCAGCGCCTCAACTGGAAATCGTATGGATTCTTCACCTGAACTGAGGTTTAATAACTTAACACAAAAGGCAACTAAAACTCTGTTATTCTAATTCATAGTTTGCCTTGAGAATTATTGAATAATGATCTTCCTTATAAAGCTGGCAGTCATTCTGAAGCCATACGCGCTTTGTATGAACAAGAACATGGCTCCTGTTACACATATTTCATCAATAAGTATAAGTTTTAGTACCTCTTTTATTTGTCTGTGTGTAGTGTATACAACTTTTGAGGTCCAATCACTATTTGGTCTTGAAAAAGGTATTATGCGGCAGGAGGAGACCAATTTATGTGACAGATTTGACTAAATTATGTGCCAGGAAAGGGCTAATTATGCAGAGTAATGCTGCATATTGTGTGAAAGTATTCTTTTGACATTTTAAACCGTGCTAATACTTTCTTAGCAAAGTTTTCACCTCATAAATTCCAGCCCTCAAGTACAGCAACAAGCTACTGACAAGTGACTGGTCAACCTTTGCGAAGGGCCTTCTACAGCGCAGGAACTCGTCGATTCACTTATAATAATTTTCGATCTGTTCGAGGTAGAAACAGTTTTGTTAAAACCTACTAAGGATGCAGCAGATGATGCATTACGTGGCAAGTGCAGCACAAACATAACTATTAAAAAAGCTGCACAGTAGCCGAATTGCATAATTCCAGTGGCCCAGATTATAAACTTGGTAAACCTCAATTGTATATCTGAGTTCAAGGGTTCTTCAGGAGAAAGACACAATCTACCACAGTTCAAATTAATTAACAAAGATCATGAAAACAACAAGCTCTCTCGCAGCACTGCCTTAGCAGGAATATCCAAAATCCATTTGGTAGCAACTAGGAAATCTCAGTCGAACACTCGTTTGGGAGGAGTTCCACAACACCCAGGGCGAGGGACGCTTGGCTTCAAACATGAAGAGACATGCGCATGTTGGCACACTGGTTGCTAAACAAAGATCTCCATGGTAAGCATCTTAATAGACTGAAGATTGAAAAATAGACGCCACAAGCTAATTTACTGTTGGACACTCTGGAGATTTAGATCTTGCGTAAAATTGACCACCATCTTTGATTGGGAAATAATTTTCTTAATTTATTTATTTATTTATATGCTTGTATAGCGCAAGAATCCTCCATCTCAGTATAGACCGGAGACTTTCATGGATTTTATTCCCATAGGATCTGATGTAACACCTTTAATCTCTACCTCAGAACTTTATTATCTCAGGTATTGAATCAATACCTTAAATGTTGCTTATCAAGATTTTTAAGATATAGTAATTACTATGTCTAAATCGCCATTTACTAGTCAACATGTTTTCTGCTCGTTTGTACACTTCTTTTTGTATTTATATCACATGTTGTTAAGCGCTCTGATACCCATGGGTCACGTACGCGCTATATAAAACTGTTAATAAATAAATACATAAATAAATAAATAAATAACCAATGGGATCAGCTCTGCCTAGTGCCATACATTGGGCATTAACCTATCCAGTTCTAATGCTGATGTCCACATCACATCATTAAAATGCTATTTTGTGCATGATTACCGAAGCCCTCTGAGTCCACTGAGAGCCATTGTACAGGAGTACTGTTGTTACAGAATACTTCATTTGCCACCCTTCCTTCAAGGTAGTGTTTGTTAATGATACAGTACCTATTTACATTTTACGTTTTATTTAATCTTGCATTGTCTAAGATTGCATGTCTTTCTCTGATGTCGTGCTTCGCTAGTTTTTTTGAGCAACATGTGACTTTTGTAGAGTGCATATTGTTTAATGACAGGCCCTTAGGTGCCTGACGGAGTTCAAGTTGTGGGCGTGTGTTCATGCTAGGACATGATTGGGCCCTCTGGTGCTAAGGCTGAAAGTAGTGTGAATTTCTCACAGTACCTGCCAGTGGATCATAAAGTTGTTTTATCACTACATGCTCATCCAGTCCTTGGCCTCTCTGCACCATTTACAGACCGATTGTCACACATGTTCCAGTTGTGATGACTATTTTATGTGAAAGGATTGCGACGAGGTGCACGGGTGTCAAAATACCAAGTACATGAAACTAATGATTATTTTTTTTACAGGTGAGAGTGTGTGTGTGTGTGTGAGAGAGAGAGAGAGAGAAGAAAGAAAGCATGTTGAAGAGGTTACACCAGGAACAACAGCTTCCGGTCAGAGAATTAATGATTTTGAGTACGGAGCTTGAACCCGCCTCTGTACTTGACCTCTCCTCAATTGGCTGGCTTCCTAAACGGAGGCCAGCCATTGGAGGAGAGATCAGTCACTCCAATGTAGCCCCGTCCTTTTCGGATTTGGGGGCGTGATTTTTTGCGTTCTTTAGACAGTGACGTTGTCCGTCACTCAGAACAGCAAAACACGACCCCAAATGCGAAAATGACCATGCTTTCTCCGAGGCATTTCTGCTTTGCCTCGGAGAAAGACGGTGGTTGTTTCCAGAGCTGCTCTGAGCTGCTCTGCTCGTCCCCCCTTCCCTCCGCTTTCCTTCGTCCAGCTCTGTCCTTCCCTCCGCACGCAGCTCCGTCCCCCTCCCCCATCCCTCCGCCCGCAGCCCTTCTTCGTCCCGGTCCCGCTCCCACCCTCCCTCCGCCCGCAGCTCCTTCGTCCTGCTCTGCCCCCCCCCCTCACTCTGCCCGCAGCTCCGTCGTCCTGCTCTGCCCCCCCCTTCCCTCCGCCCGCAGCTCCGTCGTCCTGCTCTGCCCCCCCCATTCCCTCCGCCCGCACCGCGTTGTCCTGCTCTGCCCCCCTTCCCTCCGCCCGCAGCTCCGTTGTCCTGCTCTGCCCCCCTTCCCTCCGCCCGCAGCTCCGTCGTCCTGCTCTGCCCCCCCCTTCCCTCCGCAGCTCCGTCGTCCTGCTCTGCCCCCCCCTTCCCTCCGCCCGCAGCTCCGTCGTCCTGCTCTGCCCCCCCTTCCCTCCCCCCGCAGCTCCGTCGTCCTGCTCTGCCCCCCGTCGTCCTGCTCTGCGTAGTGATCTTTCAATGCAGTAACTCCAGCAGAAGGGCCGCCCCCACAGTTGATCACAGTTCAAAAGAGGTTCTCACTCAGCCTCCACCGCCGGCCGGTGCCCGTCCTCAAATCCGGCTGCGTTACACCACTATAGCCTTGAGGCTGATCACCCTGAACCTACTCACCTGTTGCCCGAGGGGATCGGGCTGTCACAGAAGGGCGCCTTCTCACCCGGCAGTCAGAAGTGTTTCCCTCAACAGGATGGCAGACGACCACTGTTGTGCACCTCCGGCTGCCTTGGCAGTGAGACCGCTGGCCCAGGTCTCAGCAGCGAAAGCGAAATGGCCAGCTGAGCTCCCATTCACCCAAGCTCGTCTGGGAATACCACCAATTATCGGCCCATCAGAGATCGCAGTTAGCGGCAAGGTAAGGGAGGTAGACTTTACAAGCAGATTTTTATTAATTTTACAACTTGTAACACACAGGCTTTTTATCAATCACTCGAGTTGACGGGCGCCCCAAGAAAATCGTCTACTCCGCCATCTTTTTAGGTCACGCCCCCTTTACTATGTAATGATGTGCTTTGTTTGCTATGGTCTCCTTCCATGATTGTGTGGGTCACAAATTCTTTGCTTGTATGATACACTAGATGCCCTGTGTCGGGATGATTGTGTGGGGACGGTGGACACTAGATGCTCTTGTATAGGGATGACTGTGTGAGGGTGGATTAGATCCTTTATGGAATGGATGTGCGTTAGTTAGTCCACCCATTTCTGATGCAGATTTGTTGTTTGCATGGTTGTGATCTGCTGTGCCACTTTGTGTTTGTTTCCTTGTGTATTGCTGTTCGTGCTTGTCTGGCCAACTTCTGTGTTCTGTGGCATGTGGGGTTTGGTATGAGATGTAGGACGTGGTACAGTGTGATGTTGTCTACTATGGTTTTGAAGGGAAGGAGATGTGTCCCTTTTATTATTTATTGCGGGTATATGTGTGGTCTTTTATGTATCTATCTGGTACTCAGGGTTTTTGCATGCAGGGTTTCTTCTGTATTACATATAATTTGTTTCCATGCATTCTTCATCAGATAGTGACATGTCTAGCTGTTATTCGCTAAATGTTCTTTCTTTTATTTAGTGTTTTTCCATGCATGGTTTCTTATGTATTATATCCGCTTTGTTTCCATGTATGCTTCTTCAGAAAACTATATGTCCATTTGTTTTGCTTATATCATTACCTCACAACATCCCTCTCCCTCACTCTTTCACTACCTCACTCTCTATCTACCTCATTCTCTCTCACTACCTCACTCTCTCTCTATTTCAATACCTCACTCTCTCTCTTTCACTACCTCACTCTCTCTCTGCTAATGCAATAGGTATCACATATGCAAAAAAAGCTAATGCCGATAGAAATGACAATGCCATTTATTTAGGGATACAAAAAAGATAAAAAAAATAATGAGCAATACCAATAGCTCTACCTATAATATTGCCGAGACCATTGCATTGTAAATGCTTGTTTGTTTTGAGAATCTGGTCACCCTAACCAGGCAGCAAGCAAAGGAACTCCCACTCTGGGGTCGGAGTGTAAGAACACACGCTCTTAAAGAGTAAGACACCGTATTGCAATAAAATAGCTTCATGCTGGATTAGTTTGCGTGCTGTGACTGTGCGACTATAATTCGAAATCTTCTCGACGTTCATATTTAGAGGTGTAGTTGTGCATCACCCAGTTGGTACTACTATAGTTTTCATAAACTGCCCCTAACGCTTCCTTGTGTCGTTATAACCATCATACTAGCTGGCTATAAAGTGAAATATTTGTCACAGCGTAGTGTGGGTGTGCTGATTTGTCCAGCTTGTGTATCTTTGCTTTCAACAGTAAAATAAAACCATAATCACCTTTATTTTATTTTCTCTCCTGCGCTCTCATCGATTCAAATGGATGTGTCTGGCACTTCACAGCAGAGAAAACTCTGACAGAGGCAATATGTGCCACAACCCCAGCACTGCTGTAGCTAGCAAAAGACCCTGCACCATCCCCTCTACGGTTCAAAAGCATTTGATAGGATAATGTGTTCTCCGTCTTTTCTCCTGCAGAGACCAGCTCAGTGTCCACTGTCCAGGAGTAAAACGTCTTCACATGTGCAGAGATCTGGGCTGTTAGTCAGAACGCCGACTGGGGAACCGGGTTCGAGTCGGCTCAGCATCCTGTGATTCTGGGCAAATCACTTAAATTCCCATCCCTATAAACAAATGCGTGTGACCTTGTTTAATGGAACTGGGGCTCATGTCAAGTGCTCAATAACCTTCCAGTCGGGTTTGCGCTATATTTTGAAAAGTACACAGATAAAAAACAAACCTTAGCGTAAGAAAAGACATATTGATACCCATCTATTAGCTGCTTTGTACAAAGTAAAACCAGAAAATCTGGATGCATAGTGACTTCCTCACTTAAATTATGTATCAGGCAAATTATTTGTTTCACTTAAAATCCTTTTTCTTCATTATAGTTTATGAAAGCTCTTCCAGACATGCGAGTTCAGACTGCCAGTTGTACAAGTACTACTCATTGCAGTGTTATATTGTGCCTATTAGTATCAAAGGTTCCGTGTTAAAGAACAGTAGATGTTGTACCACCCAGGATAATGTGCTGCATGGCTAAATACTTATAAGGTCCCAAAGACGAGACCTATTGCTATGCCAGTGCTTGTTTATTTGGTATTTCAAAATATGGTCCTAGGATTTGAGTCTGGTGGTACCAGGTGGCCAATCAGATCTAAGGTATGGCTGCAGCCGGCCAAGCATCAGAAGTGTATGCATGGAGATCTTTGTGAATAAATGTTGGAGCAGCCTAATTGGTGGGGTTCCTTTTTGAGCCCACAAACATCCATCCACTTGCTACATCAGCTTACACAGAGAAGAGAGAGTGGCAATCAAAGGTTGATGGTGAGCAGACCTCTTGCTCCTCTCCAGACCTAGGCCTTTCTTGTTGCAACATTTAGGGACAGGTTTACTAATGTTTCATGAAAGCAAAGCAACCAAATTTGCTGTGATACACAAGGGGAAACCAATGCAGAACCATATTTACTAAGAATGGTCTGCTGCGGTCATCCCCTGCGTTGGGGCTCTAATTGTGTTGCCTTTGCAACACACAGGCTCACACGGTGATGACAGAGGCAAGGGTGTGCAATCTATCATGGGTTTGTATTGGAAGCTTTCAATCTGAGTACAAATTCCTGTACCTAGACAAATTTCAGAAGGATCCCACGTATTAGATGTGTGCTGTGCACTTCCACACATGTGCAATGCGTGGTTTATTTGATCGGAGAAGTAAAAACAATCACCCTCGTTTATGCCTGCCTGTAGTAGGTGTTAGTTTTTAAGGAGATGCCTAGTCTGGCTATCACAGTAGACTGGGTTTTGCGTCAAAACCTAGGGGTATTTGTGCTGATCCAGAGAATTAACACCTCATTAATGCTGCATCATGGGGGGCATTAATGAGGTGTTACTTCTCTGGATCAGCACAAATACCCCTAGGTTTTGACACAAAAACTAGGAGATAAAGTGGTCCCCCTTACAGGCTTACCTATTGAGGAAAATTAAAAGGGAGGCGGCACACTCTTACTGCTGGTATGGGATGGATTTTCAGGAGTTGGGAGACCTTCTTACTGCCATTCATTGAGGATATGGCCACTCGTCACGCCAGAGCCACTACTACTTGTAGATAACACTATCTAGGCTTCACACTGCATTTCGAGGGGATGGGTCGTTAAGCTCCAAAACAGGTTCTGACATGCAGGTCCCTAACATGCACCAATGATGGGTCTTTCTATGATGACAGAGACTTTGCCCCTGAAGACGTTTAGGTCAGTACAAACATTGCATTTGATGAGATTTACAAGGGTAGGTCCTATTCTCCAGGATGAGGAAACTATGTGGTAGAGTTCCTCCATGTTTGAATCCACTGAAGTGGACCTAGACTCAGGGGCGTAGCTTCATGGTGGTTGTTTGGGGTGTTACCACCCCCCCTAAAAATGTATCTGTTAGAGCATTCTAACGGCAGATTCCTTACCTTTGTATTTCCCAGGCCTCATGCTAGATCCGGAAACTTTTGCTTGAGCAGTACTCCTTGTGCGTGCTGTTGGGTGGCTCCATTTGGCTCCGCTTGATGTCGTTACTGTCAGTTATGACGTCGCATTCACCTATCTAGGCGTCACCCAGGAGCACGGACGTCAGTCCTTTTCTTTCTGCACCAGCTAAGTACCAATTCGGAGAACAGCTACCCCTCTCACTTTTTGACCGTTCCTTTCGATTTTTGTCAACGTTACTTTTTTCCATCGTGTGCGAAGTCTTAGAGGAAGACAGGGTTTAAACTATGCAGTGCCTGTCACCGCATGTTGGTAACCAATCCCCCACCTCATCTGTCTCTGGTGTCTCGACCACGACATGAAGTCATGCTTCGACTGTCGGTCCATGGCTCTGAAAGCCTTGCAGGAACAGGCTATGAAGCTCCTTGCAGACCGGCAGTCAACACCATCCAGAGAGACTCAGCAGAGGTCCCGGTCTCGTTTGAATACCCCACCCCAAGTCCTCTTTGTCCCACTAGAGGTCATTGTAACACTCGGGGAAGAGGCACAAGAAGAAGTCCAAGAGGATTTTGTCTTCGCCTCGATTGTCGTCCGTCGCCAAATGAGGTAAGGAGCACCAATGCTCTAGGCACTGTTCTGCGCAGCCGGAGCCAGGGTCGACTTTACGCCTCACACTAAAATTAAAGACTTTTATGAGGCCAAGCGCCGCTTGTTGGAGTCCTCTGGCAACGCGGCGCCAGAAGGGGCCCTATCGGATTCAACCCAGTCTGCTCTGCCCACGCTACCGGTGGGGCATCAGGGATCCGATCCCAGATCCGGGACGGTGCCTGTCATACCATCGCAACCTTCCTTGGCGTCAGACCCGAAGTCGGTGCCTTCAGAGTTCCAGCCCCATCCTTATCACTGACGTCATGGAGTCAGAACGCCATTGCTTGACGCCAGTTGAACGTAGGTGTTTTATTTTGTCACTTGAACATTTTGATGATGTATTAGGTTCTGGAGGGGTCTGTAGAGCAGATGGACTGGTATGGGGAACTTGGGGAGGCCAGTGGACTGGACACTTCCCCTGATACTGACATGCTCTCCCTTTGAGAAGTTAGCCTGGCATATGATGTCCACTATTCTAGTGGGCAGCTTGCACCAGTCTAAACGAGCCTTATTGATGGTGGTTGTAAAGTCAACCTTATAGACAAGCTATCCTAGTGGTAGCATGGACCAGCAGTCTTAGGCTAATACTTCAGAGAGCATGTGAAGCAAGCTGTTTTACCAATAATAATCCCTTGAATACCAAATAAAAGGACCACACAAGGTATATATCAAATATATATGTATTTATTTTTAACACAACCCCTCTGCACTCTTTATGAGGTCAGAGGTAAAAGTACATCACAAGTTACTCAATTAGCATACAATAAGTTGCACAAATACAGTTATGCCACTACAGAAATAGTGAGTAGGCCTAGGGAATTGCTGGGGCTACACTAAACAACCAAAGGTTAGGAAGTAGGAGGCCCAAGGGAGACACGTGCAGTGTCTAAACACAGTCGCGAGTTACCATTGACTTCTAATGGGAAACGAAGAAGTGACTAAGTTACTGTTTAAGCACACTTCCAGATGGACTAGGATGGAACCCTTTTAAACTAGGACACTACGAGAGGCAAGACCCACGGGAGCACGGGAGTACCCGTGTTAACTCACCCAGGGTGCATAGGTATCTTTTCGTGTCAGGTTTTGTCGTCGTTTTCTATGGAGATCTGCAAAGAAGTGCTGCAGCCGACCAGAGGAAAAGTGTCCAGGTGGATCAGTGAAGTGAAGAACCTGAAAGCAGAGGGGATAGAGTCTGTGTCACTAGCCAGTGACCAAGAAGGAACCAGGCGATGTTGCGTGCTTGAAGGTGAAGGTGAGCTTGTCTCTTCAGCCACGAGGTCCAGAAGGCATAGACAATGACCAGGAGCTGGATACGAGCTGTCCCACGATGGATCTAGTTGACTGCGGAGTCGGTATCCGGATTTGACCCAACAAGCCTTGGCAAAAGCAACCCACGCAGGATGTCTAGATTGGCTTTGTTGCAGACCAGCAAGGTCTGTGGCACTTCTCATTTGAAGGGAAACTGGAGCAAGCCTGGAGCAACCAGAAAAGGGGTTTAGTTCAAAAATAAAGTCTTCAGGGGGGCTCACTAGCCAATGGGCAAGGAACCGGGAAGACGCGTCTAGCTGAAATGCAAGAGCAGGCCCCACGCGGCACTCGTGGAGTGTAGAGGACTGAACTTCGGTGCAATAGGCGCTCTGGTTTGGGCCTTCTCGTACCCCAATGCACAACTGCGAGGGTACTTCGGTAGTCGAGCTGTTAGCAAAATGCAGGATGTCCAGGGTGTCCGGTCCGAACGTCTCTCGTGCCCGCTACGGGTCTCAGCTTTGCTGTGGATGTGCATTAATTATAATGGGGTGACCCAGTGACCCTCAGAACCTGGGTTCTAAACTTCAAACAAAAACAATGGTTCTGTCGGAACTCAAGACAATTTCTTTATGTTTTACTATACTATATACTTTAAGTGCATTTCACATCATTAATCCTGGAAATACTGTATGCGACATTTGTAAAAGGAAAGAAAAAACACACCACAGTTCTGATTTTTGCAAGGGTATTCTTATTTTTTGTTATCTTGCACGGATTAATCAAAGTTAAAAAGTAGTATGTCAAAAACAATAGTGACTGGAATCATAATTAGGGTGAAGTGCTAAGGTGAGTGGTAGTGATAAGTGATTATGTGACTATGCAGTGAAACAATAACATATAGACACATGAAATAACATCAGTCCATCATTTGACATCAATGGTCTCAAACAACATGATTATTCTCGATGTGGAGGGGAGTTGGAGAAGTCTGAGAGTCCAGTTCCTGTGTCGCTGAGTCTTCGGGTTCCAGCGGGAGCGTCGACAAAGCAGACCGGCAAGTTACTGGTGGTGCCTGTTTGCACAGGGTGGTCACTCCTTGACCACAAGGGAGATGTCTTCCGTCTTCTAGTCAGAATAGAATGTCGAAGGTCCAAGGTTTCTGTATCAAAGTTTCTTTCCAGGATAATCTAAAGTCCTGGGGGCACAGCTCCTATACTTATACTAAGAAAAGGAGCTGTATTACCTGCTAGGTCCCTCCTATGGGTGGACCTGGGAAGGGGGTGCTTACACCCCTTTCCCTTAGTCCAGTTTCACACCAGAGCGGGGCTGGATTGCCCCAGCAACTGGTTTAAACCGGGCTATGCATGGAGCACCTTGTGTGCCCCAGGCAGTGTCTCCAAAAGCATCTGCTGATGCAGCCCTCCCTGTCCCAATACACATCTGCCTGTCTTGGGAGGTGCTGGCACCTCCCTGGACAGGAAACCTATTGTCCAGGCATTCCTTGCCAGAGTTTCGTCCAGCAGCAGGAGGTCAGACTTGTGTCTGTGGCAGCAGCATCCAATTTGTGATGCTGGGGCTCTGTTTAACTTTAACCGGGTAAAGCAGTAACACACGTCTTTTCCCTCTAGAAGGGTGGAATGCTACCCCCCCCGCCCCCGAATTTGCAGGGGGGTAGTATTCCAAAGTGTTTGACACCTTACACGACATGTTTTGATAAAGCAAAACCAAAGTTCGCATTAACCGCGAGGTTCATAATGTACTTAAGAGTATATGGTATGGCTATATCATAGAACAGCTATAAGGAGATGATTCCGAAAGCTGCAGAGGGGCTCAGCTCATGCTAGGGCACCCTCACATAAAACCAAGCACTCTGCCTCCAGGATTGTCAAGGCCTGCCATAGGAGTGACTTATAGGTTACTATGTGTCTATATATAAAGGTAGATATAGGTATACTATATCTAAGTAAGGGATGCTTACACTTCAGATAATATCCTGTCTCATTGTTACCACACACGTTTCGAAAGCTAAAAAGGTGCAGTCTGCCTGCTTTATAGATTATATATTGGTCTTTAATGTTGTTGACTGCTCAAACTTAAAAGATGGGGAATTTCAACCAGATAATTGAGTCACTCAGTCTTTACACAGGAACACTTGTGCTTAAGTTAAACTCACACATAATGGGCATATTGCCAGCAAAATCAAAACCAATAAAGGCCAGAAAACAGTGCTGTGTGCTGGTACCCCTGCAGATTTGCCTGATGCTTTTAAGGCCCAAGGGTCATATCCCTGCCCCCTGTCCCCCCAACTTGGGTGGTCTCTTCAGTCTCTGCAATATGCAGATCACAGTGATATTCGATAATACAGCTGCAGGACTTCAGAGGCACTCCATGGCATAGATATGTATAATTCCACCACTAAATTAAGAATCTGAAAAAACCTGCTGTGTTATCTTTCAGTGACAAGCACTATGTTGAGCAGTTGGCTTATTGGAGAAACTATAGTAGAGAGACAAAAAAAACGATTATCCCAGTGTCTGGTTTGACTTCAATGGTTCCCCAAGAGAACATCAGGTACACTTGAAGTCTAACGCTGCCTTTGTCAATATGCCATCAAACAGCCCTATATTAATCTGGAATCTCCTACGCTAGCACATTTACTATCATACGAGCCAGATTTCTGCCTTCCTTTGACAGTGGCCTGGGGGCGTTTCCGGGGAAGCTGGCACTGTAGCTTAGTAGATATTACTTTTTTAGCCATATAATACATCTTCCTAACACAAACTCAATCACATACTATACTTGAATTAAATTTACAGCAGCCATCACTACAGGCGATGCTGGAGTCCTTAGTTAATCGCCACAGACTGAGAAACTTTAGAGACACGTCTTTTAAGGCCGTGATCTTGTCTGCTCAGACAAACTCTGCTAATTTTGACCCCTGGGTGGATTATTTTAACATCGCAAAAAACATGCTGCAGCTGAATGCTTATTATATTCCACCACTGTCAGTGGAGAGCTTTAAGAAGGTGCCAACAACAGAAAATGTTATACTTTACAACGAATTTGGGAGCTCAACTCCCAAAAAGATGCCACCTGTACAGGCACTATGTTTTCAGGAAACGTTACACCATTTTGCTCCAATGTCGAAGGCAGTCGGGCATCTTTTTATTTGCCTTCATTTCTCATTAGTCCTATTCTCAGGACTTTGACACGCCTTGCTGGCATACAAACATCATACAACAAGCTGCCGATTCTGTGGCTATCAGTCCGAATCACTAATTCACATCACATGCCCCTGTATATTAATGGAGTGAAGAAAATGGTTAAGACCACTCTTTCTGAAACGTAGCGGTCGTCATACGAAGAAGAGTGAGATATGCACGGAGTGCCAAAAATGTGCAAATGTCATATTGCTTGGTTACGTACATTATTGTGACCATTCACATGCTGAGTGCTAAAGAGGAAGGACTCACTAAGACGTTCTCTCTGCAGTGAACTGCTAGTCTACATGTTGAGAAAGCTTTAAATGCAAAATCAACTTTTTTTTTTACTTTGAGAACATTTTAAAACCAAAACTAATTTGAGTTGAAGTAATACATTCTCAGTTTTCATTTCTACACTGAGATTTTAAGGATACCTTATTTTAATGACATGCACTTGCAGAAGTCTTTAACCTGTATAATTAACTTGATGCTTTAGGTATTGTTGCCATATGCGCACTTTACTCTTTTTTTCTTCTTTTACACACTGTACTTATGAACTTGTCTCTTATGGTTATAATTAACCAAAACAGAGGCTAATACACTTAGTGTGAAGCGGGTGGACAGTGCACAGGATAAAGACACTGCAGAGGAATGCATTATCAACCAAAGCGAATGTCATGTAATACATATTCACTCTAAGACTACTCTGCCAGCAGAATCTTTATCTTGGATGGTCCCTTGAAACCCCGGCCTACCAATGGTGCAGTGTTAAAGTAAAGTCGTACAGTCCTGCAGCCATAATATTTTAAAGATAAAGACTTGGCCACGAAGACGGAGTATTCATTATTAGAGCAACGCTTCTAAAAGTATGCTGAGTTCTCATTCAAGAAGTTAAAACTCCAGAAAGTAATTACTTGTGGTCACAAAATATCATGAAGCAGTTGACTGTGCAAAAACACAATTACTGGCTCATACTTTAAGATTCATGGAGCCTAACATGCAGGAAGATGCTGCAGAATTTCAAAAATTCTGGTGCAGTATTGTTTCTTAACTATGGTATTTACCAGCAATATTAAATAGGAAAGATTCTCTATCTTTTTGAAGAGCGAGCACCACGGATGATCAATAAAGAAGTGATACTGATAACTACAAAAATGTAACCATTTTATTTTTTTGAAAGGTTACAAATCGATTTAGACAAAACGTTTTATTTACAAAGGTTTTTTTTGCAGTTGAAAATTCAAAACAATGGGGGACAATGTGTTGCAACGACATTAAAACTGCAGTTAAATAAAAAATACAATAAAAAAGTGTTCTGCGCCACCAAAGAAAGATGAATGTAAAAAGATTTTCCATGGGTCTGTCTTCACCTCCGTTCCATTAAATCAGATCGGCAACTGCAAAAAAAGAAATTGTTAAATGGCCATCAAAAGTTTTGTTTTAATAGTTAATACCCCATTTAAAAACATACATTTAACGCGTTTCCAGTGTTATATGGCTGAATCAGAGCTCGTTTAAAGCCTTCTACTGCAGTTCACCACACCCTAATTACCAGGAGTTCTAGAACACAGATAAGAAGCCAGTGTAGGAAAACGAGTAGTGGGATGATGAAAAGAAGGAGCTACCCAAATCACTGACGTGGCTTGAGGTTCTTGCAGAATCTTTTTCCATATCTACCTTTGTTAATCCAAGAACAGTCAACCATATGCACCTCATAGCTCAACAGGGAGTACTGAACAGCAGAGCGGCCCTTTTCTAGCTCTGCTCCCAGGTAATACAACAAAATGAAGAACATACCATATGAAAGAGCAAACACTCCATTTCTAGTGATGTGTCCTGTGAATAAAATACTTATCAGGAATCTTGGATACAGATGATTTTCTGCTGATACACCCTGTTGCAAAGTCATCCTGTTCCCTGGGCACCCCCCAACTTTTTGCTGACTGGAACTGGTGGTAACTGACTCCGACACTGGGCTCTGTTTAACCAGGCCCAGGGCCAGTGCCAAGCTAAAAGGAACACATTAGAATACAGTTAAGACACCCAACATACACTAGGGTACACTATGGTATGATGGGGTACCCCTGTAATTGGCATGACCTACCACCTAAGCCCCTAGTATGTAATAGGGCAGGGGATTGAAACTACCTAGAAGTCTCCAGTATCCTGGGGCATGGCAGTTTAGAGGCCAGCAGATTCTCGGCACCAGCATGTGTGCAGTGCTGAAGCCTGAGGTCAGTTTAAAAGCTGCACTGGTGGCCAGGACAGCTTTTAAACCTTAAATTGTGCCCAAATTCGACTTTGGGGGTAGGGGCCATTAAATACCTACCATGTTTTTGCATATTAGGGAACCCCAGGGTCACCCCTAGGTATCCCAGGGGTGGGGGGTCAGTTATCTATAAGGAGCGCCCTTATAAAATGAGTTTTTATATGCCTGGGTAAAGTGAAATTTTACATTTCACTGCCCACATTGTATTAAAGAGCTGCTCAAATTCGACTTTGATGCTAGAAGGATTGGGTAAGGATGATCTGCAATATTTCTGCAGATTCAGAACCCCTGAAGTCTCCCCTAGTTGCACAGGGGGTGGGGGTCCTGTAGAAATTAGGGAAATACTTATTAAAAATGGTTTTATAAGCCCTGGTTCTTGAAAAGTGGCCCTATTGCAAACCCCATGACCCATAGGTTAACATGGTAGGAAGTGATTGATTAATAAATATTGAAAGGAGAGGACTAGGCGGACCATTCAAAGACTTCCCAGAATGGTAGTACTAAATCCAACATTATTATATTGTTAAATTTCTCCTAAAGTGTACATACAATAAGTTATGAGACTTTGTAAGTCCAAATTCAGCCTTTCAGTGGTCTGCCCTGATTGCTCAGAGTAAAGTGGATTAGCCAGGTTGCTGGGAGAGCTGTGTGCTGTTCTATAGGAATGCCAGGCCAGGAGGTGGCATTGTAAACTACGCTCTTCAAAGGCAAGAGGGGAGGCCTGGGTTTCAGTCCACTATGACAGTCTGACCCAGAGTCAGGGCTAGGCTTAAGAAAGGTATGTGCAGATGGTAGGGGGTGTGTTTAGCCAGCTCTTACCTCCTTGCTGGAAAATCAGCCATTATGGATTTGGAAGAATGATGGGACAAACTAATGCCACACTCCAAAGGATGTGGTCATAACTATGAGGAGTTGCCCTGCTCTCATTGGTCAGCAGTGACCTGGTGCTTGACCCAGAGAATTTTGAATAAGTACCTGAGAGGGGCAGAGCCCTCCAGATCTGCTGCTTGAAACTGAATGAAGCAAGAAGTGCCCTGCTAAAGATTTTGCTCTGTGCAAGAAACTAAGGCCTGACCTATGAAGACTGCACCATCTGAAAATACAGCCCTGTGGATACCTTGCTGCCAAAAGACTCAAGAGTGGAAACTCCCCTGCAAGCTACAGGTTAACAGAGCACACCTGGACAGACCCACAAAGAATTCAAAGCCTGGAGTACCAGTGGATTTGTAAGGGTTTTGTTCAAGTGGATTGCGGAATTGAAGTTTCACACTTTCAAGGACCCTCTTGGAGATTCCAGAACCTTGGATTGTGTGTTGGATACTTTGGGGCTCGCAAGCAGAACGCCAGGAAGGTGTTCTAACTGGACCCGCTTGCTGAAGGCGGCGGCCCACTACAGTGGTGAGAATTCTTCAGAACAATTTATAAAGTTGTGTCCCTGACAGAAAAAACGAAATGACGTAAGGGGCACTGTTGGTTTCTAAGCACTAGAAAGTGACTAATCTTTAAAAATTAATATCTCTGGTTCCCTACAGTGGATTATTTTCCTTTGGTGTCATTTAAAAGATAAAAATATTACCTATTTTTATAAATTGGTGTTGGATTTTTATTTTGTGTTTTAATTATTTACTGAAATGGTGTTTTTAAATGCTTTACATACCTGTCTTTGAAGTTAAGCCGGTCTGCTCGCAGCCACGTTAACAAGGGTTGAGCAAAGGAATACTTTTCTAAGACCTATGCTGAGTCCTATCATGTGTTAGTGGCCTTAGACCTACATTTGCCCCTACCAATAACCCACTTTCCAACACACCCTAATAAGGAAGGGAATAGGGGAGTCTGAGTGGATTTGGGTGGCGCTTTGAAGGCAGAAGGTGGTATAGATCAATAACCCTGGAAATTAGCTGCATACAGACGGAAGCAATCACGAGCAATAGCAGATTACGTCTCATCCACTTAAAATTTTTGCATCGGCTGTACCATACCCCCGCTAAGCTACACAGGTTTCACCTTAGAGACAATGATCGGTGTGAACGTTGTGGTAGAGAGGGCGCAGGCTTTATACATTTAGCATGGACCTGCCCCCAAGTAGCAGATTACTGGACACTGGTCTTTGAGGGGGCTGTCGGATATGCTGGGGGTTGAAATCACGCCATGCTCACTTACAGCACTACTAGGGCTAACGCCTGACATTAGGACTGTCCACAATTTTTTTTAGCAATGGGGCAAATGAGGAGACGGAGGGGGCGGAGCAAGCCGGCAACGGGGAGACGCACCTATGCTAGATGCTCTTGTGGAGAGCTCCGGAGAGGTTGACAATACCGTTTTTTTTTTGTGACATGGGAATGATAGACGAGATAGAAATGCAAGACTTGTGCCTATTTGGAGTTATGTTAAATTTCCTCCACGTACTGCCACAACTTCAGTCATACTGTAATGTGCTGATGACAAAATGCTGAGATAATTGTTATATTGACATGTTTAAAAAATGTCTTCAATATTGCGTTTTACCTTCTGTACACTGTGCATATTGTTTAAGGGGCGGGAGGGTGCGAGTTTCTGTTTTTTTTTGTCATGGACAATATGACTGTAGACACAGGAAGGTGTTGATTCCATGTTTGAAACTGACAGATGATTGGATGATTATATTACACTGATGTACCGTGCAACTGAACAATATAGGTTTTTGAAAGCAAAAAAAAAAAATTTTAAAAAAATAGATCAATAACCCTTCATTTGATCAAGAAAGAGGTCAAATTACGAGGCACTTGGCTAGCCTGATCCTGTAATGTTACACAATATCCAAATGCTGATACTGCCATGATGAAAGTAGCTTAAAGAGCAATATCTAAAACTTAAGAAAAAATCCTTGCATTCTCTTTCGTCAATACCCTAACACACTGCCAGTTGTACTCGCCACATTAAGCTAAGTTATCCGACTCCGTATTTTGTGTAGTAAACCTCGTGGCAAACTGTGACCTAGATGTAATTTATCATACTTGTATATCGGTTGTGTTGTGAGCAGGTATCTGAAGGGGAAAAAACAGTGCAGCTGTTTGTTGGGATGAAGGTTTTTGGTGCAACACTGGTTATTATCCTGCCTCCTTTCTCAAGTCTTCATCCCATTTGATCTTTCTGGAGATGGCAACTAATAGAAAAGTTCAAAAAAATCCGGTTTATCTCATGGCTGGAGTGAGCCTCCCAGGATTTTGTTAATTATTTAGAACTGCAGCACATTATGAAAATGCCAGGGGGTAAAGCTATTGCCATCAAATTATACAGTAAGATTAACACCACTAATGCATCTTATCTACATCCTAAATCAGCTATATTTACTACTTATGAGTGTACATATTTCTGTAAACATACCTTAAATCTTTCAAACATCACAAGCATGATAATCTATTGGTCAAATTGAACAAGCTACTTGCCTTCGGTAGTACATTATCTGATAGAGACAATATCTAGCTGCAGATTCCTTACCTTTGAATTTTTCAGGTATAAGGCTCGATCCAGAAACTTTGCATGAGCAGTACACCTTGTGCGCACAGTCGTATGACTCCATTCGGCTCTGCCTGATGGCGTCCATATCGTCTGTTATGACGTCATGGTCACCTATATAGGCGCCATGCAGGCACGCGGATGTCAGTACTTTTCCACCCCAGAAGCGCATAGCCATGACATGACTGGCGTGTGTGCCAAAACTAGGGCCCTGAAAGAGGGAGGAAACCTAGCCCCAACGAATATGTTTACAGAGCAGGGAGGCACAGGTGGGTCTGTAAGGAATCTGCAGCTAGAAATTGGCTCTACCAAATAATGTGTTACTGAAGTTAAGTAACTGGTTCATCTGATAGAGACTTCGAGCTGCAGATTCCTTACCTTAGAACAGATACCCAAGCCAACCTGGCGGTGGACTGCAGACAAATTCCCCACACTAGAAAATCCTGCAGGACTGAAAAGATAAAATGCCCGTCCCTGCAGACCTCACTGTCCAGGCAGTAATGCTTGGCAAATGTGTGCAGTCGCCACGTTGCTGCCTGACAGATGTCCAGGTCTGGGACAACCCAAGCCAAGGCTGTAGTCACAGCATTTTTCCTGGTGGAATGGGCTCTTAATCCCTCAATGGGCTACTTCTTAGCCAAGGCGTAGCAGATCTTTATGCAGAGAACGACCCCGTGAGAAATAGTTATCTTATGCACTGCCCAAACTTTCTTAGCTCCCACATTCCCAACAAAGAGTTGGTCACCCAACCGGAACTCTTTTGTGCAGTCAAGGCAGAACGACAATGATCTTTTTGGTTCCAGATGATGGAGACTCCTCTTTCTTAGAGGGATAAGAGGGGCAAAAAAGGTGGGCACCGTGATAGATTGACCCTGATGGAAGGGGGTCACCACCTTTAGAAGAAACGAAGCACCCCTATCTATGAAAGTAGTCATAGGGGGGGTTACAAGATAACGCCTGCAATTCGCTCACCCTCCAGGAAAATGTTATTGCCACTAGAAAGGCTGTCTTGATGGCAAGCAGCCAGAGAGAACAATTATGCAATGGCTTTAAAGGAACACACATGAGAAATGTGGGAACCAAATTAAGGTCTGACTGAGGCATGACCAAGGGCGTGAGTGGATACAACTGACCCAGCCCTTTTAAGAACCTATTTACAATTGGAGATTTAAAAAATGAAGGTTGGTCTGGCAGCCGCAAAAAACAAGCAGATAGAGCAGAAAGATAACCCTTAAGAGTACCCAAAGCAGAGCCCTGCTGGGTCAGGGTAAGAATGAAAAGAACAGTAGACGGAGAAGCAGAAAGAGGGTAAATAGACCTTTCTGTACAGTATGATACAAATGTTTGCCAACGGCAGGCGTATACCGTCACCTGGCCGCCAAAATAACTTGCATACTTCAGAATGGAAGATCAAAAGCTACGAACTGCCGCCAATCAATTTCCACGCATGGAGTGGGAGAGTTGACAGGTTCAGCCAGGGAAGCCTCCCCTGCTGCTGCAACAGAAGATCCTTCCAAAGGGCAGCCTGATTGGAGGATCAATGCTCATTCGAAGCAGCTCTGGATACCACTCTCCTTGCCCAGTTCAGAACCACAAAAATGGGGAGGCATGGTGAGCTAAAGAATGTTTTGATTTGTTCTGTATTCCGTCCATCAATTGTGTCTCTTTTGCTTTCTCGCCCTACGTGAGCCGGGTATGCTCAGACGTGGGTCCCGGGCTCACTGTGCCACTGGTGTGGCATGGTGAGCAAAAGAAGGATTGGATTTAACCACAGATCTCTTGACTGGGGTGAATGTTTTAATTTGTTCTGCATTCCGTCCCTCAATTGTGTGTCTTTTACAAAAATGATTTGGGCCCAGTCGCTCTTGATCTTCAGAACCCTGGGCAGAAGTGGTATGAGCAGACAGGCGTGCACCAGATCTGAACTCCACTCGTGAAGAAAAGCGTAGCTGAGCAACAGCCGCCTTCGAAACTCCAGTGTGCAAAACTGCAGACATTGCGCGTGCTCTTCAGAGGCAAACAGATCTAACCAAGGTTCTCCCTACTGCTGAAAGACCATGCGCTACCTCCGACTGGTGATGCCATTCATGACCCGCTGAGCATTGACAGCGGAGTTAGTATTCCATGGCATTCAGAGAACCTGCCAGGTGTTGAACCATTAGGGTTATGCCCTGTTCCAGCCATGTCCAGAAACGCAGGGCCTCTTGACAAATGGTCTATGACCCCACCCGCCCAGTTTGTTGCAGTACCACATGTCGGTGGTGTTATCAGTGTATACCTGCACTAACTTTCCTGTGACAGAGGGAAGAAATTCTTTCAATGCCAATAGGGTCCCTCAAAGCTCCAAAGGATTGATGTGGAGACCCGACTTCGCCAGGGACCCGTCTCCCCTGATCTTCACCTCTACCGGATGGCCTCCCCATCCCAGGAGTGACGCATCGGTCACCACTGTGTGATCCGGCTGGGGAAGGGAGAGAGGCCTGCCTTTGACCCATTCACGATTCGTCAACAACCACTGCAGATCTCTTGAACCTCCTTCGAGATCTGGACCATGTGGGTGAGATTCCCTTGATGCTGTGCCTACTGGAACTTCAGGTCCCACTGAAGAGCCAGCATGCGCCACCTGGCATGCTTCACCAACAGGATGCAGGAGGTTATGAGGTCCAACAGCCTCAGTCTCACTGAAATCCAGGACAGAGGCTGAAACACTGGAATCATAACATGAATATACTGAACTCGCTGCTTGGGAGGGTAAGTTCGAAAATGCACTGTGTCAAGAACAGCTAAGATGAAAGGGAGTGTCTGATAAGGAGTCTGGTGTGACTTCGGCATGTTGATAGAGAACCCCAACAAATGCAAGAGGTTTGCTGTAGTCTGAGGTGAGAAACGACAGTCTGGGCGAGGACGCCTTCAACAGCCAGTCATCGAGGAAGGGGGAAGACTGAAACGCCTAACCTGCACAGATGAGCTGCAACCACTGCCATCACCTTGGTGAACACCCGAGGGGCGCTGGTAAGGCTGAAGGGGAGTACGGTAAACTGAAAGGGCTCGTGGCCTACCTTGAACCGCAGGTAACGTCTGCGCCCGGCACGATGGGAATGTGAAAATACGCATCCCGCAGGTCCAATGCTATCATCCAGTCTTCTTGGTCTAGGGCAGACCAGACCTAAGCATCTTGAACTTTCCTTCTTGAGGAAGAGATTGACTGTTTGAAGATCTAAGGTAGGCCATAACCTTTTGCTCTTCTTCGGAATCAGAAAGTACGGGAATAACAGCCACTGCCTACTTCTGAAAACGGCTCCCTCTCTACAAGCCCCTTGGCCAGGAGAGCTGCAACTTCCTCTCGGAGCAATTTCAAATTACCCTTCGCCAGCAGTTCTTGAAGTGGCAGTATAGGAGGAGGAAAAGGAAGGAAAGGCAGAAACTAGCCCTTCTGAATGACCTGCAAGACCCACTTGTCCGATGTTATGGACCTCCAGTGGGGGAGATGATGGATTTTTGCAGAGTGAGATTAGGATACTTGGAGGCTGCGGCTGCTCAGGACAGGGTGGCTGACTACTTCGGGCTTCTATTCCTAGGATGGATTGAGCCGCATCCCCACACAACTTGGGAAGTCTGCGCAGGACTGGTGCTGCTGGAACCCCCTTCTGTTGCCACAAAAGGGGCAAAAGCTAGACTGGCCACGAGAAAGGCCCAAGAATCTGGCCGTAGCCCAAGAATCCTTGAACCATTCCAGGGCCAAGTCTGCCTTCTAACCAAACAGACGGGAAGAATCAAAAAGCATGTCAATCATATTATCCTGGATATCGCCCGAGAAGCCAGACGTTCTAAGCCAAGCAAGGAATCGCTCTGCTCAGCAAATCAGTCATGTCAAGTCCACACCAGTTAGTGAATTTTGCTGCATCTCTCCTGTCCGTAACTGTCTGGGAGAGCACAGCCCGGTCCTCCTTCGGGACTTGTGGCAGCACTTGCGCAACCATCTCCCAAAGAGAATGGCAGACACAGCCCAATAAGCATGCAGCATTCACCGACTGCAATGCCAAGATGGAGGAAGAAACTTCTTGCCAAGTGATTTCAACCTCTTGGATTCCCTATCCGGTGGGGTGGAAGAGAACATGCCATGGAAGGTAGAAGCCTGCACCACCAAACTTTCAGGGGTGAGGTGTTGGCTGAGGAACTTGGAGTCGCCCGGAGCCAGGCGATGGTGGCGTGCAATTGTCCTATTCACAGAAGCCCATGTGCTAGGCTTGGACCATGTGCCTAGTAGGACATCCTTAAGTACCTCATTGAAGGGCAAAAGGGGTTCAGAAATGGAAGGCCAGGCGGAAGCACTTTGGTCGTATTAGTTCTGACCTGCACAGAGGGCAACTCTAGTCCAAGGACCTCAGCTGCCCTCCTTACCACCACTGTATTAAAAGCCCCTTCCTCCATAGCCACAAAAGGCTCACCAGAAGAATTGGCCTGCTCAAATAGGAGTCATGTGGCCTTGTAAAACTAATTTGAGAAGAGGACGATCCAGCTCCCGGAAAAGGAGGGACGCGCAAAGTCGACCCTGGCTTCGGCTCCACAGAACCGTGCATAGAGCATCAGAGCTCCTTAGCTCTCTCGTCGGACGACAGCAGAGGTGAAGACTAAGTCCACTTAGACTACTTTTTCTTGCGCCTCTTCCCAGGGTGTCCCGGGGACCTCGAGTGGAACAGGACTTGGTACTCAAGGAGTGGTTCCGCGACCGCCTCTTCTTCCATCAGGACCGGGATGTACACGGAGTCTTTCTGGATGGCCTTGAAAGCCGGCCCGCAAGGAGCTTCATAGCCTGCTCCCGCAAGGCCTTCGCAATCATGGCCCGACAGTCTGAGCGCGACTTAGAGCAGTGTTCGAGACACCAAAAGGCATACGAGGTGGGGATCAGTAACAGACATGGCACGGTGATCAGCATCACACGGTTTAAAACCGGTCTTCCGCGAATACATCCCTTGACACACAATAGAAAAAATCTATAAAAAAAATACAGGGTCAAAAAGCGATAGAGTGGGGGGCATGGCCAGCAGCATGGCGGACTAGACATGTCCGTCCGGAGCTCCGAGGGCCGAGAAAAGATCCTGTGTAATCCTGAGCTCAAGTGGAACATCCTGCATACAAAATACAGACCGAATGTCAAGAACCGCTGTAAATGCATGGATTGCCCCAAACTAGACTGAATTGACCCGTACCTGCCTGAAAGACGAAACGGCGCAGACCCTGCCACAAATAAGATGGCGGCGGTGTGCACATCGGGGAGGACAAGTGATAAACATGAGGAGTCTGTGTCGCGGCAGTGACATGCTGGGTGCCGTATAGAGACTACTGAGCGGTGGAGGCGTGGGTCCGTACCGGTCGAGGTACGCGGGTGCAGGAAGACATGTCCTGGTGCGCACTGGAGACTGGCTGGTTTTGTTGAGGAGCCCGACGACGCTGTGACGGAGGTCGGCTCCAGTGCTCCAGAACTGGTGCAGGCAGGACGAGCCGCTCGCTGCACAGGAGGTGAGGCGTTCGCCGACCCGGAAACACTCCTGACGTTTGCAGCGTGTCAATTGAAGTGCGTGCGGGGGAGTAGCGCGTGGAGCCAGAGACGCTCGGCTCAGCGATCCTGCCGTGAGTAGCGCGCACCACATCAAAGTGGAGGGAAGACCTGCAGAGTTTGCAGGCGCGAAACCCTCTGGCTGATCAGCACACAGGGGGCAGACCAAGAGAGGCATAGGCAGACCTGCAACAGACAGGACATAGACTGGGTCCTGGGACTTCCTACGAGGCCCCCGAGAGATGAATAAAACAGTCCCACAGCTACGGTACAGCAACAGGTGGGAGCTTGAATGAGAGGGTTGAACTGATCCTAGAGCTGACAACACTGCACAACACTCCTGCGCCTGGGTGTGGTTACACGCTCTGCGGAGGGGACAGCAGAGGGCGCACACGGGCAGAAGGGCATAGAGGACTAGTCTCAAAGGCAACATATTGGAACGCCTATAGGTGGAAGGCTGGTGGACTGGTGACGCACAAGACATGTGAGAGTCCCGGTGGCTGCTCACTGGCATAGTGAGGTTGATGCTGTGACGTCATCTGGCCGATCCGCAGGAAGGTGGCAGACTAGGAGTGGCACTAGACAAGCCGCAGAGTGGGTCCTGGGAATCTCCTGAACTGGGTGGAACAGTTCTGTAGCTCCGGTGGAACGGCGGATGGGAGAGGGACTGAGGAGGCTGGGCTGATACTAGAACTGCTAACTCTGCATATCACACCTGCAATAGAGTGTGGGTTTGTTCTGTAAGAAGGGACAGCAGGAGACTCACACGGACGGAAGAACATAGGGGACACCTATCAATGGAAGCGTTCTGAGCTACCTGAAGGTGTGGAGGACACAGGGGCACCAGAGACGGGCACACTGGTGACGCACAAGACGCCACGGGCCCCCCTGCAGCTGCTCGCCCGACATAGCGAAGCCCATGACGCAGAGACGGTCATACTTGCGGTTAGTTGGAGGTGTGCAACATAGCTCGCAGGGGCATGGCAGCATAACTCCTCACACAACCAAGAGCGCGAATACATACTGCGGCCTAATCGTCGACTGTGTTGTAGGAGGTGGTCGGAAGGCTGAGGTGACTGCCCTGGGCACGCTGGCGGTTGCTCCTCGACTTACCCCCACTCTGAGTGACGGGGTCAGATGGCGAGGGACAAGGACATCAAAAAGTTACTCAAGCGGAACACCGGATCTCTGAAGTCGAAGATACCACCCGTACCCTGCGTAGCGAGGTCACGGCCCTGACGACTACCATGAAGGATGTCCTCTGGAGGGTTGATGATGCAGAAAACAGAGCCCACCGAAATAATCTCAGCTTTCTTGGCTTTCCAGAGGCCATTGAGGGGACGGATGCTGGTGCCTACATGCGCAAGTGGCTATTGGCTACCTTCCCGGATGTTCATTTTTCACCATGTTTCATTATAGAGAGAGCACACAGAATACCTGGGACCAGGTCCCCAACGGGAGCACCCCCGCGACCACTGATTGCAAGGTTTCTTAACTGCCAAGACAGAGATCTGCTCAGGGCAATCCAGCAAAAAGGGGAAGTCAGGCTGGAAAACACAAGGATCATTGCGTTTCCAGACTACTCGCGGGAGGTACAGAAGCAACGTAAAACGTTCGACTCAGTGAAGGACAAACTGCGACAAATGCAAATCACATATATGCTCCTCTTTCCTGCCAAACTTGAAATGATTTATCAATTCCGGTCCATATTCTTCAACACTCCGAAAGAGGTGTGGAACTGGCTGGAGGAACGCCCCATCCCGAGAGTCACTGGAGATGCGCTGCCGCGCTCTGGGAAGGTCCAGTCACTTCGCAGTAATAGACCTAGATTTCAGCAGCGTTACAGGAGAAATACGGAGGTTGTCCCAAACACAACACTTAGATCGACACCGTACAGGAACAGGAGACTGACGGTGACCACTCCGCGAGCACTTGTCCCAGAAAGCATGCAACGCCTTGACAGCACCATAGGAACAGGGAAACTGAAGGAAACGGTCATGAGACACTCAGCAGACTGCACGGATCAAGACATTACGACAGACTCTGAGGAAGATCATCCATTGCTGCAAAACATTAACATACTAGAAGGTACGGGAGAGACTGCCACTGGGAATGGGCCACTGGGAATGGGGAAGACATTCGGAACCAAGCAGTCTCTGAAGAAGTTGATGAGCACTAAATGACCCGAAGAGCATCGGGTGACCGGACCGCAGAAGGACATTGCACACTACCCCACGTGTCCTATCCTTGTGATATCGGCCTGTCTTTCTACAGCCGCTTATCCCTTTTACCCGCTCTGTTTTTTTCCTCTTTCCAGGTTCAGACTGTGAGCTATTGTAATTTGCAGTGGGAACACGTGTCCATTTTACTGGGCTTTGCACACTAAAGCTTGAGAGCCCACTCACACTTGGCCCAATGGGGGGGGGGCAGAGGCTCTACACGAGGAGGGGCTGGAGGGGCAGGACACAGTTTAAGCTACAAAGTTTTGGGGGGTGGGCGATAGACCTCACCAATCTGATCACGACACAGTTGGTCCCGTTGACCCTGGGGATAGTCGGATGGATATTAGGGGAAGGTGGGTGGTGGGATTTGGGGTTGGTGTTCTGTTACAGTTGAGTGGCAAAACAAGAATGCATCAGACATCATGGAATTGCAGAAACAACAACAGTGTGGAGGGGAAAGAGTTCGCTGAGGGACTGACCTTTGTGCATCACCAAGATGGCTATACCCAATTCAGAAGTGTATTCGATCCTCTCCTGGAATGGGATGGGGAATAAGGTTAAAAGAGGGTTGGTGGCAGCCTACATTAAGAAATTGAAACCAGATGTAATTCTCCTACAGGAGACTCACTTAAAGGGCACACAGTGTGGGTTCCTGGGTCGAGGGGCGTACAAAACATTGGCCCATGTTGGATTCTCTACTGGGGCGAGGTGGGTGGCAATACTTATTAGGAAAAACCCACCCTTTAGACTAGAACGCACCTGGACTGACCCTTGTGGCACATATGTAGCGGTGAAGGGAGTGTAGAACAGAAGGCACATTACCTTTATTAGTGTACACGCACCACCCAAGCTCAAGAGGCAAACGATGGAGAAACTCGCAGCAATTTTATTAGAGGCAGGCTCCGACACACATATTATTGGGGGCGACTTTAATGATGTGATGGACCCTACAAGTGACCGTATGACTGTCCCAACTGGAGACGCCACTTAAACGGTTTGTAGATACTCTAGCACTCATGGATATATGGCGAAGGCAACATCCCCAGAGTAGAGCCTTCTCCTTTTATTCAGGGGCCCACACAGCTTTTTAAAAGATTGATTACATATTTGCCCCAGTGGGAGAACTAGGAGAGATACGTACGGTAGAATATTTAGCAAGGGGTCTCTCAGACCACTCCCCTTTATGGCTCACGGTGGGAGCCCATGTGAAACAACCGAACGGGGAATGAAAGTTGAACCTTTGGGAACTCAAAGATACTCAGGTGGCTAGGGAACTCAGGGTTGACCGAGTTGTATTTTAGAGAGAACATGGGGTCAGTGGACTCGGCCATCACATTGTGGGAGGCATACAAACCTGTATTGCGTGATAGGGCACAAAATATAATAGCCCATAAAAAGCGGAAAGATGAGGAGGAAATTTCCGGGTTGGAATCTCAAATACTGCAGCTTGAATCACTGGCAAGAAAGGGCGACGATCCCTTATTGCTCCGCAGCCTACAACTCCTTAGGCAGGAATATTTTGCGCTGGCTAAAAGAGATGCACAACACGCGATCCAAGCCATGCACCAGCGTTTGTATGATGTAGGAGACAAAACAGGTAGACTGCTAGCGTGGCTTAGCAAAAAAAGAGCTGGATATCAGGTGGGTTTCTCGGATTCAGACGGAGGATGGCCTAACTCATTTAACTCAGGTTGCTATAGCTAACGCTTTTGCAGACTATTACGAGGCCTTTTATAAACAACGCAAGCTAGCTGAGCAGTCACAGATACAGGTATATCTCCGAACTCTGCAGCTCCCCAAATTAACAGATAGCGACTCAAAGACACTAGACGAGAAGATTACAACAGATGAAATAATGGCAGCCATTGGTCAGTTGAAGACTGGGAAGGCCCCAGGGCCTAATGGACTACCTCCAAAATGTTCAAGCAACACGCAACGCTCTTTGGGCCGCACCTCCTCCACTTATACTTGGCGGCCCACGAGATAGGAAGTCTCCCAAGAGACTTGCGGACAGCCACGATCGCTGTAATCCCAAAAAAGGACAGACCACCACAGGTGTGCAGCGCCTATCGCCCTATCTCTCTCAAACATAGAGACCAAGATATTAGCCAGAATTCTAGCAAACAGGCTTGCAGTAGTGATCCCTGGGCTCATTCATAGTGACCAATCTGGCTTCATGCCTAAACGGTCGACAAGACTTAACTTGAGAAGGTTGCGTAACTGGTTGGAGGTGGCAAATAAACGAGAAGAGCCACATCTCATCCGGTCACCGGATGCCGAAAAGGCATTTGATACTGTGCACTGACCCTTTCTTATGTCTGCACTGGAGGAGTTCGGATTTGATCTCGAGTTTCAGCGCTGGATTGCTGTACTTTACGAAAAAAAAACATGGCGAGGGTCAGAGTCAATGGGGTGGTGTCAAGGGACTTCCATATAGGTAGGGGCACTCTACAGGGATGTCCACTATCCCCCCTACTTTTTGCATTAGTGCTGGAACCACTAGCCTGTGCGATCAGAATGCAGCTGGATATAACGGTGTTTCGGAAAGGAGAGAATGATGGGACTGACGAACGCATATCCGTTCATGCGGATGACATATTAATGTATGTCACAAACCCCGGAATTGGGCTCCTGCAATTATGGACAGTTGTGAAAACTATGGTGCACATGCCGGATATAAAATCAATTGGGGGAAGTCGTATTTATACCCAGTAGATATGAGTGGCGCTTACACAGTCGGCCCAAGCCGACTCCAACTGGCGCAAGAGGGCATAAAATACCTAGGGATCTAACGGATAAGGCAAAGGCATTGGATCATAACCTTTACATGGTGCTTCGGGAATTTTGCGCAGACGTGGAGAGATGGACGACCTTACCGCTGACATTGTTAGGTAGGGCAGCACTGTATAAAATTATATTGCTCCCTAAATTCCTTTTACGTATTACAAAACTATCAATTAATATCAGCTGAGGTGTTTAAGAAAATTGATGACATTACGGACATTTCTCTGGGATGGGAAACCACCAAGGGTTGCATTGGCGACGCTACAAAGAAATCAATATAAGGGAGGAATCTCTCTGCCGGATCTTCTGGCATATTACTGGGCGGCCCATTTAGTGGTGGTAAATGAATGGCAGTACATGGATAAAGATCATCCCACATATGCACTTGAACACTCACAATTCATTCAGGGTCCGCACACATTACATATATGGAGGGAAGGGCACGTCACAGCTTCCGACTGCGACGAGGATTGTTGCAACAGCATGGAAACAGGCTGAACGACAAATGAAACGGGATGGCAGGGTCACCAAAGAAACGCCACTCAGGGTAGGAAATAGGCTTCAGGAAATCATGAGTTGCGAGGTTTCCGACCATGGGACCTGCTAGGCATTTCACAACTTAAGGACGTACTGCACCGTAAAGAGCTGGTCACTATCTCACACCATCAGGCTGAATATGATATGAACGCAACCCAACACTACAAGTACCTGCAACTGGCCCATGCATGGCGGGCGCAACACAGACACCACTGACATTCCTGAATATGCGCCCTTAGAGGGACGACTCTTGATGGGGGAGTTAGAGGAAAAAGCGGTCTCATGGACATACGGAACGATAATTAATAATAAGCTAGATACGTTAAAGAAGCTGCGGGCTACATGGGAGTCGGAATTGGGAGAGATGGAGGACTTAGATTGGCAAATGGCGCTGATGCATCCTCGAGAGGTGGCCATTAAATCACGGCTTAGTTTGATTCAATTCAAATACCTGCACAGAGTGTACTATGACAGGGCACGACTGCATCGTATAGTGAGGGCGAAGACACCTGATTGTTTGCGCTGTAGATCGTCAGAAGGTATATTCTTCCATACAATATGGGACTGCTCCAAGATCCAGCTCAACTGGGCTACACTGTTGGAGGAACTTGGGAATATTCTGGGAAGGACGGTTCCGCTTAATCCCCAATTTGCACTGCTAGGAATATGCACTGAAATTGACCTCCCCAAGCCACAGTTAATCTTACTCCATTTGGGATTGGTGGTGGCGAAACGTGACCTGGCTAAGGCATGGGTGGCGGAGACAATTCCATCCCTGGTTGAATGGAAAAAGAGTATGGACATGTATATGCTGAGGAAAAAGACAACTTATAAAGCACGGGCCTACCCCAAGAAGTTTTGGAAAATATGGCAGCCATGGCTGGAATACTATGGACTCACACTCTGTCTCACAGTAATCTCCTAGGGTGGGTAGGCAGATGGAGGAGGTGGCGGGGCCTACTTAGGATGTACTGGTGTATACTGCGACCAACTGAATGTCCACCGTTATTTGAATACGATACAGATGTCGAACTGAATATGTAAATATGTTTTGCAACTGAAGAATGTTTTCATATTGCAATTAAGAAAATGCCAATAAAAATAATTTTTAAAAAAAGCGACAGAGTGGTTGCTCTTTCCAGATCTGCGTTTAACTGGAGCAGAAAGAAAAGAACAGACATCCGCACACCTGGGTGGTGCCTATATTGGTGACCACAAAATAACAGACACACCCGATGGAGTGAGCAAGGGGTACTGCTGACACAAAAGCTTCTGGATCCAGCCTGATGCTTGGAAACTATGGTAAGGAATATAGGGCAAGACAGCTCTATCAGATTCCCTGCCCTAATTATAGCAGACATATAGGACCACAACTTGAACAAACTTCAATGAGCTTGGGCAATAAGATCACCTAAACCGTTAATGGCCTTGCTATGATGTCTGGCTCAGCAGTTATGCACATGTGACAAAATACAGTTAAACGCTAGTGACAGACAGTGCTGCACATTCACTTACCATTCATTGGCATTTCATCAATCTGTGTAGAGTAGTACTGCTCAATATCACGCAGGATACGAATATCATCATTTTTTACAAAGTTAATAGCAACACCTTTTCGGCCGTACCGACCCGATCGACCAATTCTGTTTAAAGATAGAAGTAATTAATAAATACGTTACTTTTTTTATTGAACAAAAACCACCCCATCGTACTAGGAATGTGGGAATATTAAACCAAAATACTCTAAGCATTGATAAAAATGCTAACAAAAATGGCTGCCAAAAATACAATCAATTATAAGAAAAATACTAGAAATATACAGGATTAGTGCCTATTACATGCTCAGAGAAGTCCCAACTCCTCATCATATAAAGAGTAAACTGCTCAAGGATTGCAGTAACTTTATTTACATTTTTTCTAAATAACCCTATATGCCCAAAGCACAGAATATTGACACATAATAAAAACAGTAAAACACAATCAATATGGATAGACCTCAACAACAGATACATCTTTAATCTATATATACACACAAAGCTGAAATCTAGCACTATTCAATTCTTTCACTAGCAGAACACGAACATAGAAAAAAAAGAAAATTATCAACTAGTTAGTCCACATTATTTAAAAAAAAATCCAGAAAACAAAACAAGATCTTAAAACATTATTCAAAATGTTTCCTCAAAAAAAACTTACAAGGGATCTTAGAGACTGTTGGGGAATTCTAGATTATTATTGTCATGCTTACAAAAACAAATTCATGTCGTTAACAATCTCAAACTCTGAATATCCAAGTTTAGGATATTACCATGTGTGCAATTTCATGCCCAATATGGAAACACTTTAGCTAAATATTTAGAGCCCATAATGATGCATTAAACACCTGACAAATTCCATAAACATTGATCTGGCATCTCATGGAACACCAAGCAGGTCCAGAATGATTGACTTATTTTGGTCAAACTTATTAAATTATTTATTGCATGATTAATTAAAATCTTACAATTCAAAGATCAGCAGTCATCAATCATTAAAAATGTATCTACACCTGAAAGTTTATATAATACATTAGATAAGCAATTCAATTCTTCATTATTACGATTCATTATTACAAATATTAAAATTATTATTTACAGGTATAAGATCTTTACTTGTATGCAGTGTCTCATATGCAAATGTTGCTAACTATCAATAACTTCCAGTCCTAATACGCTCGATTCATTAAATTCCAACTTCTTTTTTACAAGGTTCATAAAGTTTGTAATCATTACTAGATCTATTGGCTTAAACAAGCTAACAAAGCTTGTCTGCATGATCGTATCCCTCTTTCATTAAAACAGGTTTTTAAATAACTCTCTCTCAACCTTCAATGATGTACTATGCAAACCAAATGTATAATATTTTTTCCCATTGGTTACATAATCTACAAGGGGTTGGCTTAGTTGGTCTCAACCATGGCTTAGCAGGCATTAGACCCGGCAAATTGCCAAATCTTTAGTCAAACTTAAAAGACCCAGCAACTAGCCTTGAGGGAAAGCACTCAGATATGGGAAAGGACCTGCACCACAGTCCTACGATTCACTATATAGTTGCCCAAGAGTGTCCTCCCCGATCATCTACCCAGCTGATGGTCCAACATTGGCAGGAGGTCTTTTTCAGTACTAATTGCCAATGCTTAGCTCTTTCTTTGAGACCAATGGAATTCTCATTCCTTTTTCCACAGAAAATGTAGAACCTTCCAGTCCTTAATGCACAGGAACCCTCATCAGAAATCTGTATGCCAGGGGAGGAGGAGAAGCTCAGCGCGCGTCCAAAATGGCCGCGGGAGCTTAGGGCTCCCGAGACCCTCGCTGCCCTCTGACACATCCTGTTGCCTATCCTGTTGTCTGACGGTGAAATGCTGCAGCCAGAGCGGTGCCGGGCGCTGAAATTTGCGTCCCGCACGGCGCCGTAGATCGGAGAAAAAGGGCCGGGAAGATTGTGGCCTGCTTGCTCAGAAGCCGGGGTCTCGAGATGGCATTAGACCCCGGCCTGAGTGTGTCAACAACGGGGCCGGAAACCGAAAGTCGCCATCCCAGCCTTAAACTCAGTGGGCACCGCCCCCCCCCCTCCCCACCCCCCTGACCTACGCCATCAGCCGGATTAAGGGAGAGGCATGCCCGCACCACTGCAGCACAAGTCTCCGCGGTGATTGCACCGCAACCCCGGCCCCATGAGCATTATCTACGCAATATAAGGCTACAGAGAGCGATCTTGAGAGTGGGGTTGAGGCAGGGTGTCCCCGATTGGAAGTAAGGACACCTGTGGCTGTGGGGAATGCCCCCGAGTATGGTGTGCAGGTCGAGTGGGGCAGATGTAGCGCAGGGGACAGATAGCTGGTACAGCTGTGGCCCGCGCAGGAGATCTGGAAAGCCTGTGAGTCGGAGGAGGACTGGCACTTAATGAGGGGCTCCGACTGCGGAATCTCATCCAGAGATTTGGACATTGCGCTGGTGACTAGGAGAGTGCGCCGACACAGGCGAGCAGAGCGATCTTACGATTGGCCGTCCCCCCTGTGTACCGGTTCATGCTGTTGTTGGCGGACTACACTGGCAGATCAGGAGAGAGGCTAGTATCACTCAATCAGCTGTACCCATTGTCTAGCGCCACTGTCGCAAGAACTCAGTCACTGAGTGTCTCGCTCATTACTTGACCTCAAAATGGTGACCAAGCCTGATGCAGAGAAACAGCAATCTAAGGCTGCAAGAGGGTCCAGATACACTCAAGCAACAAGTTTGATCGATACACAACCCAGAGGGTTGCCTACCGGGTTTGGGAAATCACAAGATGGGAATGGAGAGGCGTTGTCCGCTATAACGGAGCCTACGCTACAGGATGTGATGGCCGCGATCGACGGGGTGAAAACCTCCCTTGGTCAGAAGATGGAGTCCTTAGATCGCAAGCTGGACAAGGTCACTATTGAGGTTAACTTAATCCGAGCGGACCTTACCAAAACTAGTGAAAAGGTAAAGTCGCTAGATATCAAAACGACCAGTCTTAGTGATGATGTGGCACAGCTGCAACAGGAAGTCTGAAATCTTAAAGCCTCTGGGTATATTGCAAGTTGGACGAATATGAAGGAAGGGCCCGTAGAAACAACGTGCGCATTATTGGAGTACCGGAGAAGGCCGAAGGTCAGGCCGCGGACCTTTTTGTTGAGGACATCATACTCAATCACCTGAAACTTAAAGGCCTGGGAAATTTCTTTACAGTGGAAAGAGCGCACAGGATTCCAGGGGGGAGACCAAGACCCGGAGCTCCACCCCGGCCGATGATTGCAAGGGTGCTCAGCTTTAGGGACAGAGACGCTATCCTGCAGGCCTCCCGAACTGGGGGCCCCCTGAAGTACGAAAATTCCACCCCAGTTTTTTCCGGACTTCACGCAGGCGGTACTGAAACAGCTGCAAAGCTTCATGGGAATCAAAAGGAGGCTTTGTGATAAAGGGCTAAAATATACTATGATGTACCCTGCCAAGTTGAGTGGAATATGAAGACAGGGCATATTTCTTTGACAATCCCGAAATCGCCTTGGACTGGTTGGAGAGTCTTTCCTCCCGGGGTGAGCCGCAGAGAGGATGAAGAGGGCTCGCAAGAACAAGAATAAAGAGCAACATTGTTGCCGGTGTTGTTGGACCGGGTTGGGGGGTGGGCCATGGATGAAACGTTTCTGCGAACATGTTTTTGTAGATGTGGATTTAACAGGTACAATAATATCCTAGGGGTCAGGTGTGGAATCGGAGGGTCGTACTCCTCCTCGGATCTACTTTTCGATAGTTAATTAGTTAGATTATGGGGCGACAGGCACAATGCGAGTTGGGGGCGGGCGAAAGCCGTGAGCAGGGGTGCAGGGTGGGGGGCGGTAAGTTGGGATGGTTTGCGGGGTGGGTTTTTTGTTGTTTTTTGTATTAGTTGTGTTTTTTGTTATTGTTGACCAAGGCATCGAGTTGGAACGTAGCATGTATGTTGAAGTGGTCGGTGGATTGTCACTTTCTTTTCATCTTTGATGATGGGGGGTAGGGAACTGAAGGTTTTGAGTTGGAATGTGAACGGGTTGGGGGACAAAATCAAAAAGTGTGGTTCTCCAGTATCTTAAACACGTTCCTGATGTAGTTCTACTTCAGGAAACGCATTTGGTAGGGAATTTGTGTAAGGCGATGCATAGAATGTGATACAGGTTGGTGGCGCATGCGGGATTCACTTCGGGCTCCAGGGGGGTGGGAATCCTGACCCGGAAGGCGCTCCTGTTGGTAATTAACTATCTCTGGGGATGACAGGGGCAGATATGTTGGAGTGACGGTTCGTTGGGAGAGGCACACCCTCTCCTTGTTGTCGGTTTATGTACCCCCAGGCATGCAAGCTACCACTTTTGCTGACTTGGGAAAGGTTCTTCTAGATCTCCAGAGGGGACTACTGATTTTGGGGGGAGACTTTAACGCAGTGGTCTCTTGAGTTCTGGACAGATATCCTTTGCGGGATATGGGGCGGGTTCAGAGATGGCTGCCTGATTTCCTCGATGCCATGGGTCTGGTGGATGGCTGGAGACTGGTCCATCCGGACCAAAAGCAATACCCTTTTCATTCTGGTGCCCATGGTAGCCTTTCCAGATTAGACTACTGCCTCGTGCCCGCGGCTCTCGCGTCTTACGTTGTGGAGGTGACACACCTTGCTAGGGGCATATCTGCTCGTTCTCCACTCTGGTTCAGTTTCTGTGTTGCTTTGGGGTCTGAGGGTAGGGTAGCCCCTATTAATCCCTGGCATCTGCGGAACCCTAAAACCCGGAGGGACCTGATTAAGGCTCTAGATCAGAGGTCTTCAATCTGTGGGGCGCGACCCCCAGGGGGTGTCGTGGAGTCCTTGGAAGGGGGTCAAGATTCTGTCAGGGGCATGCAATTCCTGGCGTTGGGCTGATCGAGGGTGCTCAGGGCGGAGGCCGAATTCACACCGAGGTGTGAAAAACATCAAAGGCTCATTAACAAGTAGAAGGTCTTTTTAAGACCTGTCAAGTACTCGGTGTGGCTGTGTGTGTGTCCCTGAAACGGTTTCAGCCGGGCTCACACACATGAGCTGCGGGAGGGGGGAAAGTGGGTGGGGGGTGGGGTCTGGGGGAGCAGGCTGTAGTGTAGCCCTTTGAGTATAATCAATGTTGCGCGCCTGGAGCTGTGGGTCCCGTGACACGTCCCCCCTCCCGCCCCCAGCAGGGAGGCACAGAGATGCCCTCCCATGAGCGGGAAAGAAGGAAGACTCAGAGATACTGACGACCCCCCCCATGAGAGAGTCACAGAAAAGGTGGGTGAATGAATGATGGGTGGATGGATGGATGTAAAGATGGATATGTGAAAAGGTGGGTGGATAAATGATGAGTGGATGGATAAAAGGGTGGATGGATTGATGGATGGATGGATGAAAGGGTGGACGGATGGAAGGATGGATGGATGAAAGGGTGGATGGATGTATGGATGGATTAAAGGTTGCATGGATGAATGATGGATGGATGTGTGAAAAGGTGGGTGGATGAATGATGGGTGGATGGATGGAAGGGTGGATGGGTAAAGGATGGATGTATGGATGTAAGGATGAAAGGGTGGATGAATGGAGGAAAGGGTGGATGGGTGGACGGATGGAAGGATGGATGGATGAAAGGGTGGATGGATGTATGGATGGATTAAAGGTTGCATGGATGAATGATGGATGGATGTGTGAAAAGGTGGGTGGATGAATGATGGGTGGATGGATGGATGGAAGGGTGGATGGGTAAAGGATGGATGTATGGATGTAAGGATGAAAGGGTGGATGAATGGAGGAAAGGGTGGATGGATGGAAGGATGAAAGGGAGGACGGATGGAAGGATAAAAGGGTGGACGGATGGAAGGATAAAGGATGGATGGATGAAAGGGTGGATGGATTTATGGATGGATAAAAGGGTGGATGGATTTATGGATGGATAAAAGGTTGTATGGATGAATGATGGGTGGATGTGTGAAAAGGTGGGTGGATGAATGATGGGTGGATGGATGGATGGATGGAAGGGTGGATGGGTAAAGGATGGATGTATGGATGTAAGGATGAAACGGTGGATGGTTGAAGGATGGATGTATGGATGGAAGGATGGATGGAAGGATGAAAGGATGGATGGATGTGTGAAAGTGTGGGTGGATGAATGATGGATGGATGTGATGAGGTCTAACAGGCGCATTTATGGTTGTCAAAAGTTGATGATGAGGAGTACCAGTTTCTAGAAACTTTTGTCAGAAGGGGGTCCTTACGCCTAAAAAGGTTTTACAAGGGGGTCTCGGCATCAAAAAGTTTGAAGACCTCTGCTCTAGATCATTATTAGAGAATGAGGGGTCGGTGTCCTCTTCGATTACACTCTGGGAAGCATTTAAGACAGTTCTTGGGGGTCAGCCTTTATCATTGATAGCGGGAGCGAAGAGAGACCGAAACAAAGAAATTGTTGAAGTAGAATCTGAAATAGGTCGCTTGGAGGTGGGGCTGGAGCAGGAGGTGAGTCGTGCTACACTGCACATCCTGAATCTTAAGCAGATCGCTGGTCACGGACAATGCCAGAGCCCTGAGTAGAGAGCAGCAGGGTCGGCTGTAAGACGTCAGATAAAGCAGGGAAACTTATTGCTTGGTTGGATAAGAAGGATAGGGCGGATCGTGTTGTCCTGGAGCTTGTGACAGCGGACAGAGCACGACTCACAGACCCCCAGAGTATAGTGGATAGTTTTGCGGATTATTTCCACACTGTGTACACCTCGGTCTCGGATCTCCCGGAGGAAGACTCCCACTCGCTGCTGCGAGACTTACAGCTTCCATGCTTGACTAGGGAGGACCGTGATTTCATGGATAATGCCCTCACCATGGACGAAGTAGCCCAGGCGGTGCGCTCTTTGAATTCGGGTAAGACATTGGGGCCTAATGGGCTCCCAATTGAGCTGTACAAGCTTCGACCTGATAAGATTGCTGATAAGATTGCTTCGACCTGATAGGTTTATCGATGCCCGGGAGAAGGGGATACCACCCTATGATCAGAGAGTAGATTCTGTTGTGGTTATTCATAAGGAGGGTAAGCCAAAATAGAGTTGTGCTTCATATAGACCTATTTAGTTATTGAATGCGGAACCCAAGATCCTTGCCAAGCTTCTTTCCAATAGATTGATTAAGGTGATCAGCGGACTGATACATCCTGATCAATCTGGTTTTATTCCTCATAGGAATACAGCCCTAAACGTACGCAGGTTACATGGTGATAGCCAGGGCTCATACCCTGATGGAGCCTGCCATAAAAGCATCGCTGGATGCAACAATGGCCTTTGATACTGTAGAATGGCCATATTTGTGGGCAGTCCTGGCTAAATTTGGCTTTGGCCCCGACTTCATCCGCTTGGTGCGTTTGTTATATTCTGAACCCCTCGCCCAGGTAGTGGTGTTTAACCGGGTCTCTGCGCCATTTTGTCTTGGATGGGGCTCTCTCCCCTTCTGTTTTCGTTAGCTCTTAAACTTCAGCGGCCTGGATCCGCTGGGAGACCTCTAGTCGGGGTATCCAGTGGTCCCTACAGTGGGAGGACCGGATCTCTGTACGCAGACGATATTTTACTTTACCTGGCCTCGCCTAGAAAATCCCTGCACGTTGTTTGCGATGTGTTGGCCTCCTTTAGCAGGAACCCAGGGCTGTCCATAAATTGGGGGAAATCTCTTCTGTTCGTTCTTAGTGGGGAGACTCCGGTTCCCCCGCGAAATTGCCCGATTCAGATAGCTACAGACTGGTTTAGGTATTTGGGGATATTTATTTCATTAGACCCCACAGTCCGTTATGGGAGGAATCTCCTTCCCCCTTTGGTTAGGCTGAGGAGCGACGTGACCGGCTGGAAGAGGCTCCCTCTCTCCCTGTTGGGGTGTGTGGCCCTCTTTAAAATGATGTCTTTGCCTCGTTTTCTTTATGCCCTTCAAAATACATTAGATGTAGTGCCAGCTAGTTATTTTCAAGAGGTTGAAGGGTTACAGCGTAGTCTGTTATGGGAGGGTAGACCCTGGATTGCGTTAGCCAAATTGACGCTTCCATGGTATGACGGAGGTGTTGCACTCCCTGATATCAAGCGATACTATTGGGCCTCTCAGCTGGCAGCCATTAACCTAAGTACTTATGGGCCCCCCTCTGATCCTGGATACGCAATGGAAATATGGCTTCTCCCTGGAGGCAATTATAATAGGGCACTCTACACTAAGTCAGCGGGGAGGAGCATGACGGGGCCGACTAAACATGCGGTGCGGATCTGGCGTGATGTAACTAGCTCTTTGGGATGGAGGGACCGATTGACGCAGGCCACCCCACTATTTGATTCGGAAAAGGTGGGCAAGCTTTGGAACACAAGAGGTTTTGATAAGTGGGACCTGATTGGGATATCAACCATCAGCAATGTTTGGGCTAAGGGGAGGATTAAAACATTTGAAGAACTACAGGCTGAATTTGAATTGAGGAGAACTGAGTATTTTCGCTATGCGCAGGTCAGGCATGCGTTGAAGGCTGCTCTGCCGGCGGCGGCAGACCTACCCGAGGCGTCACCTCTTGAAGACAGAATTTTAGACGGTCATCTGCCCGAGAAGACGATTTCCCTGATTTATAAGAAGTTGATTAATCATAGGGCGGATCTCCTGGTAGAATTGAGGGATATATGGTTGCAAGATGGCGTTGAATTAGATGAGGACTGGCAGTCTGCTGTGTCCTCACCGAAGGAAGTCGCGATCCAAGCACGATTGAGACTTGTTCAGTTAAAAATACTACACAGGGTTTATGTTACAGGGCCCCGTTTGGTTCGGATGGGGCTGTCTGATACAGGTTTGTGCAGACGGAAGTGTGGTCCCGTGGGTACATTCCTCCAAATCCTTTGGGAATGTCGATATATAGCCGAGTATTGGAGTAGGATACATGATATTATGCAAGAGGTTTTGGGAGTGGCGGTGTTGCCGGAGGAGAGGAGATGCCTCCTTAATATTGGGGAACCTACTGATCTTAATTCAGCGCAGACTAAATGGGCAACACTGGATGATATGATAGCGAAAAGGAATATAGCTCAGCGGTGGGGATCCGAGAGGCCACCCACCCTTGAGGAATGGAAAGAGAACATGGATTGGTGTATGTTTCGTGAAAAGACTGTTTATTTGGCGAGGGGCCGGCCTCATAAGTGGGCATCAGTGTGGGGGTTGTGGAACAGCTACAGGGGGAAATTTGTGTGCCACCTGTAGATTCTCCCTTTGATATCCCCTCCTCCCTGTGATTGTTCAATACTTATGTACCCTTGTCCCTGTTTCTGGGTAAGGGAATGTTACACTGTACCAATTATGTATAAAAAATGTCATAAAGGTGAAGTTTGTTATCAACCTGCTCTGTGTAGGGGAAGCTTACACAACAGCTGGAGGAGCAGTGTACTGCTGCTTGTTCTTGCTCCACCTAGCCTATGTTTCAGGGTAATATATAGTTTCTTACCTGTCAGTGTAGTTTTGCAGCTTGAATACTTTCTGGATTTATTCCGCCATCTAGTGGTTGGGTCTGAAATTTTAGTATTTTCTCTTTGTTTCCCCCGTGGCCCAGGTGGGCGTTGACATACCACCATTTGGTGTCCTTCGTGACGTCGGCGTGCTTCCTCCGGAAACTCCCACCTTTGGCCGCCATCTTCGGATTCTTTTTTCTTGTGTTATTCTTGTTTTTCCTCTTATTTTTTGAGTCTTGTTCATTCTTAATCCCTTTCCTCCGGTCTCATCTTTCTGTCGGAGAAGGGTGGGTTCGCTAGTGAATCCAGAACGTCTTCAAGCTGCAAAACTACACCGACAGGTAAGAAACTATAAGTTTTGCAGCGTGAATCTTTCTGGATTCACTATGCTGTGCATAGACTTAGTAGCGGTTTATGGTGGCTGGGTGGTAGATGAGCACTGGTTACTGAATATATGTGTTGTAAGACAGTCTGTCCCACTTGCGCTTCTTTGTTTATTTGGAGATCTACACCGTAGTGCTTGGTGAACGTGTGCACTGAAGACCATGTTGCAGCTTGGCAAATGTCTTGAATCGGTGTTAGCTAGAAACGCAATTGTAGCTCCTTTCTTCCTCATTGATTGAGCATGTGCTGCTCCTTGTAACTGTTGCCCAGCTTGTTTGTGGCACAGTTGAATGGTTTGTACAATCCATCATGCAATGGTATTCTTGGTAACTGGTCGTCCCAAGAAACTACTTGCGAAGGAAACAAAGAGTTGCTTTGTCTTCCTGCACTCCTTTGTCCTTTCTATATAGTGCATCACTGCCCTTCTGGCGTCCAGTGTGTGCGGCGCTCTCTCCATGCTTGTGGTTGGTTTTTGGAAAAAACTAGGTATCTGGATTGTTTGGCTGATGTGGAACCGAGACACCATCTTTGGCATGAAGTGTAGGTCTGTCCTCATTACAATCCTATCACTGTGTATCTGCAGGTAGGGCTCTTGAAGTGTTAGCGCCTGCAACTCACTCTCCGTAGTGATGTGATAGCTACCAATAAGGCTGTCTTTAGTGTGAGCATGTGCAGTGTAACCTTGTGCATGGGCTCGAATGGTGCTTCATCAATTGGGTCAGCACTACGTTGAGGTTCCATGCTGGTGCTGGCATTCTGTTTGGAGGTGCGATCCTTTTCGCCACTTCTAGAAATCTCTTTACGACTTGCGAGGTGGAGAAAGTTTTCCCCGTGTCTCCTCTAGTGTAAGCCACAATCGAAGCTAAGTTTACCCTTAGGAACGTGTAGCTTAGTTTGCTTTGCAGTAGATGTGTTAAGTATTTTAGCACTGTTGACTCCCTTGTGATCCTCCTTTTCAATTTCTCCTAAATGCACCATTCTAAGAATCTCTTCCACTTTGCTACGTAGCATTTCCTTGTTGTAGGCCTTCTTGCCTCCCTGAGAACTGCCATTGTGCTCGCCTGTAGTTTGAAGTGTGCAAACTCTAGGTCCTTAGGAGCCATGCCGCCAAGCTGAGGCGCTCTGGGTGTAGCACCCTTCCGTTCTGCATTGTTAAACGGTCCCTTCTATTTGGGAATTTCTGTGCTGGTGCCTGCGCCATCTCCACAATTTGCGAAAACCATGACTGTCTGGCCCACTGAGGCGCTATTAGTATCAGCGACATGTTGCTGATCCTGCATTTGTTGAGTACCCTGTGTATCAGGGGAAGAGCTTATGCAAATGTCTTTGACCAACTTATCCATAGCGCATTCCCTTGTGACCAATGGTCTGGTTGCGAAGTGTTGGCATTTTGTATTTTGGTGTGTTGCAAATAGGTCTATTTGCGGTGTACCCCACTTCCAGCATACTCTCTGTAATTCCAGTTCGTTGATCTCCCATTCGTGGGGTGCGGACGTCTGCCTGCTGAGTCTGTCTGCCTCTACATTGTCCTTCCCTGGGAGATGTATTGCTAGTAGATCTATACTTAGTGGGTTGGCCCATGCCCATATGTCCTGTGCTAGCCTTGATAGCGCTACAGACGGAGTTCCTCCCTGCTGTTGATGTAGAACATGGTCATGGTGTTCTCTGTTTGGATCAACATCCTGTTTCCGTACAGCTGCTTCTGAAATGCTTACAGGGCCAGGAACACTGTTTTTAGTTCCAGGTATTTGATGTGCTTGACCACATCCTGTTGGAACCATAGCACTCACCTTGAGCTTGTGCATATGCATGCCCTACCCCAGCTGGGAGGCATCCGTCGTGATGGTCATTGTTTGAGTTGGTTGTGTGAATGGTTTTCCCTGAGATAAGTTGCCTGTGATCATTGCTGCTGTATCCATTCCTGGAATGGCCTCATGTGTAGTCAAATATTTAGGACCAGGTGAATGCATGACGCCATCTTTCCCATTAGCTTGCTCAAAGTACTCACTGTCAGAACTCTCCCCCCCCCCCCTGCGGTAATGACGTATTTCCTTCAGTATCGCCACTGTTCTCGGCCTGTTGGGGAACACTTTGGCCTGTATGGTGTTGATCTCTGCCCTAAGAATATCTTGATTTGCTCTGGCTCTGTTGACTATTTCTCCCAATGAATCGAGAAGCCCAGTCCTGTCAGTGTTAGTATGACCTGCTGGATTTGTAGTTTGCTTTGATCGTACGAACTTGCTTTTACGAGCCAGTCGTCGAGATAGGGGCATACGCGTATCCCTTGCCTTCGTAGGTGTGCTGCGACAGCTGCTAGGCCTTTTAAAAACACCCATGGTGCGGATTTCAGGCCGAATGCCAGTACTGTGAACTGGTAGTGGCTTTGATTGATCACAAACCTTATGAGGTGCTAGTGTTTGTGGTTGATGGGGTATGCATCTTTTAAATCTATAGTAGCCATGAAGTCTCCTTGCTGTATTTGTGGTATTACCTCTTGCAGGGAAGTCATCTTGAATCTTTGAATCCTTATGAATTTGTTCAGGAACCTTAGATCTAAGATAGGTCTTAGCGTTTCGTCCACCTTTGGCACCAGGAAGTAAGTTGAGTAAACCCTTTCTTCTGTTAGTACTGCGGTACCACTTCTATTGCCTCTTTGCTTAGCAATTCTTGCGCCTCTAGGGTTTTCGCCGATTGGGAGTCCTTTTCAAAGGATCCACTCAGTTGACTGTCCCTGGAGGCAGTTGCTTTAGTCTAGTGTTTCGGCTGCAGAGTTCCTTTTGAGGACTTAGCTTCACCTCTACAAGTGTCACTCAGGGCTTTTGCTTCACTCTTTCGAGTGTCGCTTGGATGTTTGGGGGTCGATGACTTCCTTACCTCCTTTAATGTCTTCTTATGGACCTCGACGACTGTGCAGTCCTCCGGTCCTTCGGCGATGTTGTCCACTTCTCCACTGGAGAGGCCCAAGTCTCGTAGCGAAGGAGGTGTTCCCTGCCCCTTCATGTTGTGGTTCGCCCTTCTTTGCCGCTCCCTTACTCTAAGAGTCTTGGGTGTGAACGCGGGGCAGGCATTGCAGTCTTCGCTTATGTGGTCGAGCGGCAGGCAGAGGTTGCAGACTGGATGCTGATCCTTCTGGCCGTACTTGTGGTAATTGGTGCAAAACTTGAACGGTGTTTTGTCCAACCTCGCGCTCAGGGAGCCCCCTGCGAGCGCATTCTCCATCGAACGTCATGGTTTTGTTTGTTAAAACTTCTACCTCGTGGCTCCGGGTACCTGACCTGTAGTCCTGTGTAGTTGAAAACGTGATGCTTTGTCGATTTTCTTTGATTTTGCAGGATTCTGCTTCCAAAACTCTGGAACTCTTGGGTAACGATCCAGACCCAACGGCGGAAAAAAGAATCTGAAGATGGCGGCCAAAGGTCAACGTCACGAAGGACACCAAATGGTGGTATGTCAACGTCCATCTGGGCCACGAAAAAAGGAAAAAAAGACTACAATTCCAGAGCCAACCACTAGATGGCGGAATAATGCACAGCATAGTGAATCCAGAAAGATTCACACTGCAAAACTTGTTCTGCCGCTGTCCATTTTCTTTTACCACGTCTATATGATGAAGTCTGTATGTAGGAAAGTAGCCATTTTTGACATGGTCATCCCAACTTTTTGCCTGGTAACTGATGTATTTTGACTGAAAGCACACTGGGTTCCTGCTAACAAAGGTTCTCAGTGCCAGAGCTTTCCCAAAACTGTAAAATTGTTCCCACAATTGACAAAACCTTTAGCATTTATTTATTTATGCAATTTGTTGAGCGCAAACAATTGCCCAAGGGCGTCTCGGCGCTATGGATGAGGCAGAAGAAAGAGGAGGGAGCTGGGTTACTGATTAAAAAGCCATGTTTTTATTTTTTTTCTGAAAATGGTCAGAATGGGAGCGGACCTAACATCTGGTTCAAGGGAATTCCAGAGTTTTGCCGTTGATACATGGAAACTACGATCACCCCATGCCACAGTTCTGGTGCGTGGGACTGTCATGGTGAAATTGTTCATTGACCGGAGTGATCGATTAGGGACATGAAATGTGAAAGGGTCAATGAGAAAACGTGGGCCTTGTTTGCACGAGGCTTTGTAGGAAATACAGAGCGCCTTAAACTTTATCCTATTTTTGACTGTAAGCCAGTGATAGTTTTTTATGGTGTCAGCAATAGGTTTGAATTTGGGGGTGCCGGAAAGAAGTCTGGCTGCGGCGCTTTGAATAGATTGTAACCTTTTGATGACCTTGTTTTGGGTGTTAACCAAAAGTCTGTTTCAATAATCCATGAGGACATGACAAATGAGGTGACCAGTGTTTTTCCCTTGTTGTTCTTACTAATTGACAGCGCAATTGGGCGGAGCGTGGAGAGCTTGCACGCCGCCGACATTTGTTAAAGTGGATCTGAATAAAGTGAGCAGCAATATAAAGGAGTACAGAAGGTGTGCATCTCTTCACTACTGTTTTGTGACCAGTGTTTTGCCAGAGTTAGGGGGAAGGAATGGGAGAATTTTTTTTATGGCTTCAAGTTTGAAAAACGATGATGAAACAATGGAGTTAACATGAGATGAATAAGTGAGTTTATTGTCTAGGAGTATTCCTAGGTTTTTAACCTTGTTGGCTGGGAGTGGGGGGAGGGCCTAGGTTCGTGGGCCACCATGCATCTGGCCAAGTAGGGGTGAGTTTGCCGAAAGTCATAACCTCAGTTTTATTGGAGTTTAATTAAAGACAGTTTACTGACATCCAATTACTGATGGCCAGCATGCCCTGCTGGAAGTTGGCTGATATTTTTTCTCCATTCTCCTTGATAGTAAGAATCAACTTGGTGTCATCCGCATAGGATGTTAGGCTCATCCCCCAGTCTTTGATTACCCTTGCCAAATCAGTGACATAGATATTAAATAGAGTTGGACTGAGGGATGAGCCTTGGGGAACACCACAGGGTAGGGCCAGTTGATCAGATAAAAAGGTGTCTAGCTGAACTGTCTGGGTGTGGCCGGCTAAAAAAGATTTCAAGAGATCTTTTGCTTTAGCTTGGATGCCAATGGCACAGACACAGTCGATCAGGATGTTATGATCGACCGTGTCAAAGGCCGCTGTGAGATCAAGAAGGATGAGTACTGCTGCTCCTCCCTGGTCAAGTGCTTTTCTTATCTCATCGGTTGATTTGATGAGTGCAGTCTCAGTGCTATGCAGTTTGCGGAAGCCGAATTGACTGTCATCTAACAGAGAATGTTGTTCTATATATTGGGAAATTTGGAAATTCATCAGTTTTTCGACTATTTTTGCTGGAAATGGCAGACTGGCTATAGGTCGATAATTGTTAGAGTCATCCGCATCAAGGTGAGGCTTTTTGAGTAGGGGTTTAAGGAGAGTGTCCTTCCAGATCGCAGGGTAGATTCCAGTGCTAAACATAATGTTAAAGATGTTAGCAAGTTGGGGTGCAATGATATCTGAAATGGGCAGGAGAATAGAGGCAGGACAAGGGTCTTTGGCTGATCCTGATTTGATGGTGTTCATGGCTTCGACAACTTGGGCAGGATTGATGTTATGAAATCGTGAAAAATTAGGGTGATTGATGGGGGCAGCATTAGTGCAGGAGTCTGTGTGGGTTTTTTGTGAGAAGTTGGTATATATGTTGTTTACCTTATCAACGAAAAAGGTAGCCCGGTTGTTACAGAATGCTTGGGACGGTTTAGGGGTGGATTGGGGAGGCAAGTGTGACAGTTTAGCTACCACTTGGTAGAGTTCTTGGCTTGCTCAATTTGGGTAGAGTAGAAGGTACTTTTGGCATTTTTGATGAGAGATTTATATTGAGTCATTTCTCTCTTGTAATTTTCCTTATCTTCAGTGGAGTGGTTCTTTCTCCAACGTCTTTCTTTATTACGGCATAATTGTCTCTGCAGTCTTAGAGCCTCAGACTACCAAGGTGCCGATGGAGTAGTATGATTTTTTGAGATGGTTTTAGTAGGTACTAATTTATCTAGGGTCAAAGTGAGCCATTCTGAGTATCCTCTGGCTGCGTTGTTGGGAGTCTTGGGGCAAGGTAACTGTGGAGGCAGATAGCATTTCACGAAATTGTTGGTGATCAATGTATTTCCATGATCTAAAGGTTTTAGTTAGTCGAATATTATGTTCCTTATGTGACAAAGGATAGGATGGAATAGTGAATATGACTGCATGGTGATCTGTCCATCCCAATGGGATGATCTCCGTGATATGCAAGTTATTGTCATTAGAGAATAGCCCGTCAAGAGTATGCCCTGCTTCGTGCCAAAAGATTCTATATCAGTAATGAGAGTATTGAAATCTCCTAGAATGGTGGAAGTGTCTTCAATGGCAAGAGATTCCATCATCTCAGCAAAAGTAGCTAAGAATTGACTTTTACTTCCTGGAGGTCGATATAGGAGGACGCCTTTAAAGCGGTTGGAAGGGCCCAGGACTATGGAAAACTGCAGAGCCTCACATGTGGAGAGTGGGAGGGGGTTAACCGTAGTTTTGAACTGGCTACGATATATTATGGCAATCCCCCCTCCGGTTTTTAGTGGTCTATCTTGCCTGAGAATATTATAGCCTTCAGGTGTGGCTATTAGAAGATCAGGTTCTGACGCCGGGTTAGTCCAGGTTTTTGTTAAAAACAGTATATCTAGTTTTTCAGTACATATAAAATCGGCGATTTCCTCTTTGTGCTTACTTAAGGATCTAGCATTAATTAATGAGGCTTTAATGAGTTTGGGAATTGTTTTAGGGGATGGGGTATAAGCTTGTGTTGATTGAGGGGCCTCCAATTTGAAACCGCAACGAGTGCAGGATTTAAGATGATAGAGTGGCTCATGTAGATTGTAAATACAATCAGGACATGTCGCTGGCGGGCGTAAATTGAGAAGGGCCTGATGGTAAGGTAAGGCAGAAGCCGATGGGTCAAGATTAGTGGCCCTGGGCGCGGTCCAGGCGCAGACTGGCGCAGACGGGCTTGAGTTTGGTGCGCCTTCGGCGCGCACGCTGCGCGCGTCCGCTGCGCTTGCGCTTCGCCCTTTGTAGACTGGGGCAGTCGAGAGACTGGAGCGCTACTTTCGGCATCCGCCGGAAGTGAGGATCTTTCAATGACTTCCGATATAGCCCTCCAAGCAATCGGCACAAGCCGTGTTGGAACAGGGCCTCGGAGCCAGAAGACAAGATTGCAAGTAAAAACAAAGTGCGCAGTAGGTGAGGATTTTGTGCAAGTAACAAAGACTTAAACGTTTAATACAACAAGAAGAGCGGCGCCTTGTAAATTCAGGCAGCTCTCTGTAAATCCCTAGTAAATAGTACCCCTGGTACTACCTTAGGTCTGAGGTACTAACAAGGGCCCCTAAGGGCATCAGTACGAATTGCGCCACCCTAAGGGATCCCTCACCAAGCAACTGCAAGGCTGCCATTGTAGGCTGCGTATCTTGGTACAGACAAAAGTGAAAACACGTCACACATCCCTGTGTGCCATGTTCCCTAACACTGCATGTAATATTTGTAAGTCACCCCCACAGCAGGTCTAACAGCCCTAAGGCAGGGTGCTGAATATTACATGTGAGGGTATACCTGCATGAGCAAATATGCCCCTGTGCTGATCAGTCCTATTTCAGCCAGTGCAAGTGATTAGGAAAGCCATTTTAACACATGTGCTAGACAAATGAGTTCCCCAGATCTATGATGGCTTCTCTAAAGGGATGCTTGGTATCAAACATCTCGTATTGGTAAACCCACAATGGCTCCAAGGATTGATTTACCAATACATGCCCCCAGAGGGCACCTTAGAGGTGCCCCCTGAAAGCTTACCAGCCTCTGGTGTGCTCCCCGACTGGTTTCTGCCAGCCTGCAACCAGAGACACTGTTCTGACCCCCTAGGGTGAGTGCCTTTTGCTCTCAAGAGACCCAGAACAAAAGCCTGTCCATAAAAGGGGTGTCACACCCTTCCCACAGGAGGGCCTGCTGATTAGCCTTCCTAGAGAGCAGGCTTCCAAGAGCTGCTACCTTTGAAATGCGAATCTGACTCCCCCTCACAGGAGAGGAAGCCAACCCCCTTGGAAAAGCAGGAAAATTAGCTAGTCAGGTAGGCGTGCCACCCCCAGGCTAGTACCACCCCTAAGGTGGGCTAAACCGAGGTGAACACTATCTTTCAGAAGTAGCAATATTTGTGATGGCATGTTTAGTAATTCTGAGGCAGGGTTATACCCACTTCCAACAGAAAGTGGTCATATAGGGGCGTAGTGATTCCAAGGGTCAGTAGCCCATAGGCTACTGCCCCACACTCCCCTAACGCCCCTAAATTCAGTATTTAGGGGACTCCATGGCATCACAGAAGCAGTTCCTGATGACAAGAGAGGACACTGAAGAGCCACAAAAGCAGAGATTAGAGAAGTAGCTGACCTGGTACCAACCCTGCCAGCCTGTCTGCATCCCTTGGCGAAACATGCAACAAATGTCAACTTGTCCTGCAGGTGTTGACTCTGGAAAACTTGGGAGGACTGCCTACCTTCAATACATACCCAAGACATCTTGTGAACAGTGGGCCCGTTCTCTTGCACCTGCAGGAACTCCAAAGCAAAAACTCTGAAGCCCCCAGAACCGCCAAAACGAATAGTTTCTTACCTGTCGGTGTAGTTTTGCAGCTTGATGATCTTTCTGGATTCACTATGCTGTGCATATTCCGCGGTCTTGTGGTTGGGTCCGATTCGTAGTCTTTTCTTTGTTTTTTTTCGTTGCCCAGGTGGGCGTCGGCGTCACCCCTTCCTGGGTGTATTTCCGGTGACGTCGGCATGCTTCCTGCAGAAGCTCCCACCCTTGGGCGCCATCTTCGGATTCTTTTTTTCTGTGTGCCTTTCGTTTCCGAAGTGATGGCAATGTTCTATGTAGGTGAAACTTCTTTTAACCGCTTTGTTTAAAAGTCATCCATTTTATTCTATGTTTTTTTTTTTTTGACCACCTCTTTCTCTCTTCAGCCTCATCTTTCTGGCGGAGGTGGGTGGGTTCGCTAGTGAATCCAGAAAGATCATCAAGCTGCAAAACTACACCGATAGGTAAGAAACTATTCGTTTTGCAGCGTGAATCTTTCTGGATTCACTATGCTGTGCATAGATTTTGTAGCGGTTTCTCTTTTCTGTGGCGGTGGGTAGAAGATGAGCTTTGGTTCTTGAATATGTGCTGGAGCACCTTTTGTCCAACTTGTGCTTCTTTGTTCATTTGAACATCAACGCAGTAGTGCTTCGTGAATGTGTGCACTGAAGCCCATGTTGCCGCCAGGCATATGTCTTGTACGGGTGTATTAGCCAGGAAGGCTATTGTCGCACCCTTTTTCCTAGTGGAGTGGGCACGTGGTCCCTCTGCTAGTTCTTGTCCTGCCCGCTTGTGGCAGAGTTGAATTGTTTGCGCGATCCATCGTGCAATAGTGTTCTTTGTTACAGCCTTTCCCAAGAAACTGTTGGCGAATGACACGAAGAACTGCTTTGTCTTCCTGTGTCCTTTTGTCCTCTCGATATAGTGCATGACCGCCCTTCTGGCGTCTAGGGTGTGAAGGGCTCGCTCTGCGCTATTTGTTGGTTTTTGGAAAAAAACTCGGAATCTGTATGGACTGGTTCATATGGAATCTGGACACCACCTTTGGCAAGAAGTGTGGGTCAGTCCTCATCACAACCCTGTCATTGTGTATTTGTATGTATGGTTCCTGCAGAGTTAGAGCCTGAAGCTCGCTCACTCGTTGTAGGGACGTTATTGCAACCAAGAAAGCTGTCTTCATGGTCAGCATCTCTAGTGAGGCCTTGTGGAGCGGTTCAAAGGGCTCCTTCATGAGTTCCGTCAGGACTATGTTCAAGTTCCATGCCGGTGGTGGCAACCGCTTGGGTGGTGCGATCCTCTTCGCTCCTTCCAGGAATCTCTTCACAACCTGAGAGGTGAAGAAGCTCCTGCCCATCTCACCCCTTGTATAGGCGACTATCGCTGCCAAGTGGACTCTTAAGGAGGACGAGCTGAGTTTCTTCTCCAGTAAGTGCGTGAGGTATTTTAGCACTGTGGAGTCCTTCATTTTATTGTGAAGTCTTTCCTTCCTGCACCATATTGTGAATCTCTTCCACTTTGCCCCGTAGCACTTCCGTGTGCTGGGCCTTCGTGCCTCCCGAAGGACCCTGAGGGTGCTCTCAGGCAGTCTCAAGTGTGGGAATTCTATGTCCTCAGGAGCCACGCCACCAGGCTCAGGCTCTCTGGCTCTGGGTGCAGTAACTCTCCGTTGTGCATGAAGAGCAGGTCTTTTCTTCTGGCGAATCTGTGGGGTGGACTCTGTGCCATCTCCTTGATCTGCGAGTACCATGTCTGTCTGGCCCACTATGGTGCGACCAGTATCAGGGTCATGTTGCTCGCTCTGCACTTGCTCAGTACTCTGTGTATCAGTGGTATCGGGGGAAAAGCGTAAGCAAATGTCCCGGACCAATCTATCCATAGGGCATTACCAAGGGACCCTTCTTCGGGTTGTCTGGATGCGAAGCTTCGGCATTTGGCATTCTGGCCTGTTGCAAACAGGTCCACTGATGGCGTTCCCCACTTGTTGAACAACCACTTAGTCTCCTGGGCATTGAGCTCCCACTCGTGGGATGTTGATGTCTGTCTGCTCAGCCAGTCTGCCTGAATGTTCTCCTTCCCTGGTAGGTGTATGGCCAGTAGGTCTATCCTGAGGGGGATGGCCCATCTCCATATCTCCTGCGCCAGTGTCGAAAGCGTTGTTGACTGTGTTCCACCCTGCTTGTTGATGTAGAACATCGCAGTGGTGTTGTCTGTTTGCAGAAATACCCTCTGCTTGTACAGTTTTGTTTGGAAGGCTTTCAATGCAAGGAAGATTGTTTTAAATTCCAGATAATTGATGTGCTTCGACGCATCCGCTGGAGTCCACAGACCCCTGACTTTGAGCTCTCCCATGTGAGCGCCCCACCCCATCAGGGATGCGTCTGTGGTGATGGTCACTGTTGGTGTTGGGGGTGTAAGAGGCTTTCCCTTTGCTATGTTCTCCATGGTCCACCATGCCATTTCCTTCTGCACTGCGTGCGTCACAACCACTAGATCCTCCCAACTCCCTGAAGTTTGTGACCATTGTTCCTGGAGCCATTCTTGGATTGGTCTCATGTGCAGTCGTACGTTTGGTACCAGGTGGATGCATGATGCCATCATCCCCAAGATCTTGCTCGCAGTCCTCACTGTCCGAGCTTGTCCCTTCCGGTAGAGGCGAGCTTCCCTCACCAGGGCCCCTGCTCTCTTGTTGCTGGGGAACACTCTGCCCTGCAAGGTGTTGTTCTTTGCCCCCAAGAAGATCTTGACTTGTTCCGGCTCCATTGATGATTTTTTCCAATGGATGGAAAACCCCAGGTTTATCAGTGTTCTCGTCACTGTATGTGCGTCCTCCTTGCATTTCTGGTACGAGTCTGCTTTCACTAGCCAGTCGTCCAGGTAAGGATATACGTGTATCCCCCTCCTTCGTAGGTGCGCTGCGACTGCCGCGAGGCACTTAGTGAAGACCCTCGGTGCTGATTTTAGACCGAAGGCTAGTGTCGTGAATTGGTAGTGGCTGTCTCCGACCGTGAACCTGAGCATATGTTTGTGCGTTACGTTCATTGGTATGTGCAGGTAGGCGTCCTTGAGGTCTATTGTGACCATGAAGTCCCCAATCTGCAATTGTGGTAGCACCTCCTGCAGGGAGGTCATTTTGAATTTTGTGTTCTTATGAATGTGTTCAGGAACCTGAGGTCCAGAATGGGTCTCATTGTCTCGTCGACCTTTGGCACGAGGAAATACGTTGAGTATATTCCCTTGTTTCTTTCTTTGAAGGGAACCCGTTCTATGGCCTCCTTTTGAAGGAGCTCTCTCGCTTTTTCCTGAAGCCGCTGTAGCTGTTCGTTTGTTAGTGGCTTTCGCTTTGGTCTCCTGCTTGTTGGTCTTCCTTCCAATTCCAAGCAGTACCCGTATTGGATGATGTTTAGAATCCATTTGTCTGATGTGATCTTTCTCCATTCCTGGAGATAGAGTCTTAATCTTCCACCCACTGGTGTTACGTGGTGGTAGTTGTCCATTGTGTCCTGACCCCTTTGTACGTGCTGTCCCCCTCTTTTATGCTGTCCACGTCCATTTCCTCTCCCTAGAAAGGACTGGCCCCTTGACTGGTACTGCCAGGACTGCTTCTGTTGACTCTGTTGCGCCTGCGAGTCAGCCTGGTGCGTCTGTTGGAAAGCCTGGTGTGAAGTACCTGGCTGGTTTCCACCTCTTCGGCCGGGCCTCCGTGACTGGCTGCCCCTTTTGTTGCCTCTGAACAGCAAAGCTCTCATGGATCGTGCAGTTTCATTGACTTTCTTCAGTTGACTGAGTTTTTCGTCAACTGTTGTCCCGAACAGCATCTCGCCGTTGAACGGAGTGTTCAAGATGCTGTGTTGCACTTCAGGCTTAAAGCCAGAGATTGAGCCATGCGTGTCTTCTTTCCATGACACCCATCATCATGAGCCTGCTGGAGGTGTCCGCACCATCCAGGGCCGTCTTGAGGCAACAATTTGCCGCATTCTTCCCTTCTTCCACCAGTTTCTCGGCGTTCTGCCTGGCCTCCTGGGGTAGGTCTTTCACCAGTTTTCCTAGCTCCTCCATGATCTGGTACATGTGCCTGTTTATGAGGGCATTGGAATTAGCCATGCGCCATTGGGTCGCGGCATTCCGTTCGATCCTTCTGCCCACTAGGTCCATCCTCTTGCTCTCCTTATCAGGAGGAGGTCCAGAAGGGGTGGCCACGTTAGCCCTCTTTCTTGCTGTGGCTGTAATGAGGGAGTCAGCTGAGACCACGCCTCGAATGTAGGCTGGGTCCTTCGATGAATGTTTGTACTTTTTTTTCTGTTCTGGGAGTGACTGCCTTGCATGCAGCAGGCTCCCTGAATGCTTCCATCCCCTGCGCCAAGACGCTGTAGAGCATAGGTAGATACTGGCTCCTTGTTTGCGTGGGGAGTAATGTCTCGAGGAGAAAGTCCGCTTTCTGCTTCTCCTCGTCAAGCTTGAGCTTGAAAGCTGTTGCCGCCGACCTTATCACAGAGTTGTAAGCCCCGATGTCGTCTGGCGGCGATGGCCTCGAGGGGTATGTGTCGACCGCCTCTTCTGGGCTTTCGGTGTCGACATCCAGGTAATCCTCCTCCTGCGTGTCAGAGGTGGCCGACTCAGCGTCCAACCTGCTGTCCTCTTCCTCCTCATAGCTGTAAGCCTCGTAGGGATTCTCGTCCTCTTCCTGGTCGTGGACCATTTCGGTGTCAGGCTCATGTTCCTCGACCTGTTCCTTTTCCTCCTCGACCACTTCCCGCATGGGTGGCTTGGCCTTGTGGGGAATCGTGAAGGCTCTCATCTTGGCGTCGAAATCCTTTTTCCGCTGCAAGAGGTTTTCCATTTCGGCTTCTAGTCGCCGTTTCTTCTTTTCCATCTCGGCCGCGTTGTCCGCGCCTGATTGTTCGGCCACTCTCTTCGGAGCCTGGCTCGGCTGCGAGAGCTTCGGCGTCGAGGCCTTGGACGTCGAACTGGGTTTCGGGCCCCTGTACGGCGTCGAAGCTTTAGGGTCTTTCTCCCTCGACGTCGATCGGTCCTTTTCGGGGACGATCTTCGGCGACTTCTGCTGCTCAGCAGCTCTTGGCACCAGGGACTCCTTCTCAGAGGATCCGCTGGGCCTGTGGGTAGCCACGGACGAGAGGTGTCTCTACGTCGGCGCTTTCGGGGCCTTGCCCTCGTTTTTTCGAGACTCTGAGTCTCTCGTGCTCTTGGGGAACGACGAGTCTCCTACCTTATCATATGTCTTCGTGTTATCTGTCTCTACGACCGTGTAGCTGTCGTCTTCGGCGGCAGCGTTGTCCTCTTCCTCCGAGGACATCCCCAGCTCGTACAGCGATGGCGTCGGGCCTTTTCCTTTGAGGGTGGCGTGCGCTACCCTCTGGCTCTTCCTTACACGAAGGGTCTTCTGGGCGAAGACGGAGCAGGCGTTGCAGTTTTCGCTTCTGTGTTCTACCGGTAGGCAAAGGTTGCAAACCGGGTGCTGGTCTTTCTGCGCGAACTTGTGGTGGCAGTTAGGGCAGAACTTGAACGGCGTGTTGTCCATCATCGAGTGTTTAGGCCTAACTGGCCGCGCGAACGTCGACGATCGTCGAAGTCCTCGATGAATTCTCCTTCCTTTCGCCGGGCAGTGTTCGGCGAAGTCCTTCGTAGTCTTCTTCTTTCGATATCTTCTCCAATTTCGATCTTTTCTAGTACTTTCTCCAAAAATGTCTGGAGCCCAAACGGGAACTATCCAGACCCGACCGCGGAAAAAAGAATCTGAAGATGGCGTACAAGGGTGGGAGCTTCCGCAGGAAGCATGCCGACGTCACCGGAAATACACCCAGGAAGGGGTGACGCCGACGCCCACCTGGGCGACGAAAAAAAACCCAAAAAAACAAAGAAAAGACTACGAATCCGGACCCAACCACAAGACCGCGGAATATGCACAGCATAGTGAATCCAGAAAGATTCACGCTGCAAAACCCAACACCTTAAGCAACCACTGCACCAGTCGCCCTGGCCAGAGGTGAAGTGGGCCAACAGTGTCAACAAGGTGCCCCTGCCTACAGCTCTCGTGTCCATCATAGTTTCACCCCTCGTGGACTCCCCGCCACCTTCAGCCTCTGCACGCAGGTGCCCTCGACTGCTACCGGTAAGAAAACTCGACACCTTAAGTCACCTTTGCATCCCTTGGTCCCGAGACCCCAGGTGTCCCCATGTCACTGAGTATCGCAAGACTTGAACCCACCTGTTCGTTTAACCCAAATTGCCTTCCAGCCAGAGCCTGCAGCCTCTTTTTGCACTGACCGATCACCATAGAAACCTATTGTGCTCCTGAAGCGGTATGAACCTGGCCATCCTGTTCCCTTAGTGGTGTACTGCTGGTGATGCTTTCGACCTTGCCCAACCCTCTGGGTGCATGTATAGTTACATTCATCACTGGAATCAGTGTGGATTTATCAATATGAGATGTTTGATACCAAACATCTCTATTTTCAGTGAAGCCATCATGTAGCTGGGGAACTCGTTTTTCACCATTTTCCAGCAAATGCTTTAAAAGGGCGTACCTGGTCACTTCTACTGGCAGTAATAAGACTGACCAGCACAGGGGCATATCTGCTCATGCAAGAATACCCTCACATGTAATATTCAGCTGTGGGAGTGACGTACAAATATTACACGCAGGGTTAGGAGCATGGCAAACAGGGATGTGTGACATATGGTTTCACTTTTTTCTGCACCAAGACCAGCAGTCTGCAATGGTAGTATGCAGGTGCTTGGTGAGGGGTCCCTTAGGGGAGCACAATACATGCTGAAGCCCTTCGGAATCCTCTTTAGTACCTCAGGCCCTAGGTACCAGGGTACCATTTACTATGAACTTCCAGAGGGTGCTAAACATGTTGCCAATTGGGGGGACAATTGTACAGTTTTGGGAAAGAGCTCAGACACAGGTTAGCAGGAACCCAGTGCACTTTCAGTGAAAATCACACTGTTTACCAGGCAAAAAGTGGGGGTGACCATGTTAAAAAGGGGCCCTTTCCTACAAGGACACTCGACAAGGACTTCACCACTTAGTTCAGATTTCGTCAGCCAGTGTTTCTTAGAGGCAATTGCCTACCTTTACAAAACTTTCTAACTTAACATTACTACAGCAAGTAAAAACAACTCTAGTAAGATCAAATGTAATCTCAGCAGATTCATCCTTACCTGTGTATGTACAATTCTCTGTTGTTGGGCAAGTCATAATTGATGATTAGTGACACTTGAGGAACATCTAATCCTCTGGCCCAGACGTCCGTAGAAATGAGCACCCGGCTGTAAAGACAAAGTGAACCAAATGAACAAATCTGCAATATTTAATGATCTAATTAAGGCCGGTGCTTTCAAACTAATATAATAGTAAGTTATGCTAACTACATATTAAGTAAGGACAATTTCTTCTACAACTGTCCAACTGCAATTCGTTCGACCATGAATCTGTGTTAACCTCTCACAGAATTAACTCCCTTCAAAGGCAGCAAAACACATGCCTTCTAAATCTTTCACATGTACCCATGTGTGTGTGCAACTATCATGGACTCCTCACAAGGCCATGTCAACAAGAGGCCTTTTATTTGTAAAACTAAATCAATGCAGATTGACCAGTGTGTTATAAGGGCATTAAGAGGAATAGTGGTAAGATATTAATGCAACCAATCTGACTGATACAGACATCACATAATTATTATTATTTTTTTTTAAAGCTTCCCACTATCACCCCTGGAACTTAAAACGTCTTGGACAAGTTGCCGAGATATCATAAGTGACAGTCACTCCACAGCATTTTATATTTCCAAAAACACGACTCCGGATACTGGTTTCCCTAAAGAGAATATCACAGAACCTAGGATGTAATATTCCAGAGGCATAATGGAGGATACAAGTGTAGACTGATAGAAGCATGTGATATCTGATTGCAGTTCGAGGGGGGTTGAGATAGGGGATCTTGTACTATATAATCAAATAATGTATCAGACCCCCACCTTCAATCACTACTGGAGAAAATCCGGGTCAAGCAAGTCTTGTATCAAGACCTACTGATTGAATTGTGTTTGGGCTATGCCTCATTTAACTAGATTGCACTGTCAAATATACATTTTTGATATGGTGCATTCTTCATCTGCTGATTAACTACTCTTTTACTGTCAGATATTTACACATGTAAAGCACTGGCTTCTCCTTTTAGGGCATCTAAGAACAGTATGGTCTGTGCTGTTAGGGATCGAGCGTAGTCCTCTTTTCATGACCATGCCTGTGTGATCATGTGACCTACCTGTGGGAGTTAAGTGCTGGTCACTCCCTTCCCTCAATGCTTGGTATCTATTAGTTTGGTTCCTGGTCCTGGGCTCTGGTCGTGTTTGGAAATCTGTGAAATTGCTGTGCTATGCTTGCGGGCTCGTAGGCGCAGACAGAGGAACCTTTGTCCCTACCTTTCCGGTCCCCATCTTTCCCGTTGTTGTTTCCTTTGACCTTTTCCCCTTATTTTGCTTTGTGTACTGTGGACATTTTAGCCCGGACGGGTTTTTGGTGACTGGGGCTCCAGTGCCCGTTTTTTCCCGACGATTAGCAGCAGTCCGGCGGGATTGCTGTTTGTAGAGATTTGTACGGAAACAAACGAACTTTGTAAATTACACGCAGCAGACTTCCGCGCCTTGTGTGACTATCCGCCTCATTGTGCTGGGCGGTGCAAGATACAGATGCTTACGGATCCAGCCTACGCGGGAGCGATCTTCTCTGTCAATAGCCTCATGGAAGGCATTTTCATCCAATTTCTGTACTAATCTTGTCTATTCAATGTATTGAACACAAGATTTAACCTTTAATACACCACCTTTGGAACGGGCTAGCGCCCATGATAAACGACTAGACAGTATAAAAGTTCACTGTGTAACCTCCAAGTGTGAGCAATAAACTTAATAGATTATAAATCATAGAAATCATTTTCATTGCCTTACTGGTGTTTAGATATTGCAGCTTAATCACATGCTATAAAGTGTTGGTGCTATTCATTACAAGAAGTCGTAAATATATAAGAGATGGTGGGGCTTAGAAGAGAGCGCCTATCCCAATCCTCTACCCTAACAATTATTCCTCCTCCCCACTTTTCAGCTCTCTCACTGCCTAAGTAAGCTTTAAGAGGTAAAACTAACATTGCAATTTGCCAGTTTACCCAACAGAATTAAAATCAGCAATTTAGCTCAAGGAAATACAAATTGTATCATAACTTAACACAAAATGATTTTCAGGTGGATGTGATAAGGGTATGCACTATCTGCGGGTGAGTTTCAACATTGTAAGGACCTAAATAACAATACCCTTGTGCATAGAGAATGAATAACCTGGGATGGAAAGATTCAGAGAATAACTGATGCAACTTTTCCCATTATACCTATGTTGAAGTGTCTTTCTTTCTCCCCTATCTAGAGTAAAAATGTTTAAGGGGATTTCGCCATAACGGAATTCAAGCATATTAAAACTAACCAACTCTTCAACTTATGGTTAAGCAGCCATAACCAAGTCTTCCGAGCACTACGCTTTAAATATTAACTCTGTTGTTCTAAGTCTTCATATAAACTTGGCAAAATTGTCCAAAGAACTTATTCTCGAACATAAAAGATATTTCTGCTTCTCCTACAGAAATTTGTCAGCCACTGCAATCTCTGTAAACACATTTTCTAGTGCCCCACCATGAGTTCTAAAAATCACTATTTCGTAATCGAGATCTCTACTTCGAAATTCTTTGAGACCGATAATTTGTGTGACAACTATCTGATGAAATTTAAGAGGTAACCCTATTTACAAGAGCAGGTAAATATTCGCAAGAGCAAAGTTCAAGCTTAGGAGATTAAAAGTGAGCGGAGCTACCCAAATACGAAGGATTTAGAATGTTTACACTTTCTACACAACATTCTGACTTTGATAAAGAGTTTCTGAAGAACACAATGGCAGATCGAGTGATTGTTAAGCTTTTAAGTGCACAATACCAAACCTCACTCACAAGTCTAAAAAATGCCTTTGAAAACTCGAAATAATTTGCTTCATACAGGACAGACAGAGTACATGATATGGCCATCTCTCTTAAACAAATGGTTCAGGATTAATGAGACTATTTCAATAATGTGGAACCCCCAGAGACCTACCAAGCCATATAACGCATGCCTAAGTCCAGTTTAAGTCCAAATATTCCTTTTATGAATGAGGAAAAAGGGAAACTTGGGTGGTACACGTGAGGGGATGTAGCAGTGATTGTGGGAGCATCAAGGTTACTAAGATCAAACATTAGCAAACAAAATAGAGAAATTCAAAAGTGTTCTCCGATTCTGCAATGGATGTTAAAAGGTACACAAAAAGAAAGTATTTCTTTAGAAGATTCTCTGCTGACCACATAAACCCAAACCACTGACATGAAAATGTGATAAGCATTCAAATGTAACTAATGATGCTTAAACTAGAACATTTGATAAAAATAGGATTTTAGCATTCTCTACTCTCCCGTTAAATATTCCAGCTTGACACATACGTACCTTGCACCAGACCGAAATTCTTTCATAATGGATTCTCTCTCTTTCTGTGGCATGTCACCATGCATTGATGAAACTGTAAAGTTTGCTTCTCTCATTTTCTCAGTTAACCAGTCAACCTGAAAAATACAACATAAAGCCACAGAGAAACGTAAGAAAACTGTACATTTTGTGGACATACATCTGCTTTGTAAAGAAATGAAAAACTATTAATAGGTACCAAATTCAACGCATTCCCAACCTAAAAAAAGCGAAATCATTTCCAGGGCACTTTTTAGTTCCATGTTTACAGTCACTTAACCTTTTACATATAACCACATCCAGAATATATTTTGAAAAGTATATGTTAAAACACTAGTTATTGAAAGTGTTTGAAGATAAATCTTTCCTGCAAAAGAAATAAAAAAGGGTGCCTATTAAGGGTAAAACTCAAGTTGGCCCCATCAGATAAAGGAGAGAACCAGATCACACACAACGCATCATGAGATGACGTCGCAGACACCATCTACAGACCCTGTAAATGTAATGAAAGATTAGGACACAAAATCAACTGTAGGAGAGCTTCATTTCTTACTTAAAAGGACAGAAAATGGAGAACATGCATAAGTAAGCTGTGAAAAGGAAGAAGACCACTTATTCTTACAAGCCCCACATAGCTAAATACTTGAAATGGTCAACTCTACAACAAAAAGATCAAGCATTTGCAATGCAACAGGTCTCGCAGCATTAAAATTTGAGTTATTGGCATTGTATATGACAATGTGTTGCATTACATTTTTAGCAAAGTCTGTATTGGTGTATAAAGATGATTTGCAAGATGATAGCGGTTGCAAAATATAAGCAATGTTGGCAATAATATTATATTATAATAATATTGTAAGTTACTGTTGTACTTATAAGCATTTTGGTAGCGCATAGTGATGTTGTGGTGCCCCTGAGTGATGCTGTGGTGGTGCCGAGTGATGCTGTGGTGATAGGATAGATAGTGAGGGCGATAGATAGATAGATAGAGGGAGGGCGAGATAGAGGGAGGGCGAGAGAGAGATAGAGGGAGGGCGAGAGAGAGATAGAGGGAGGGCGAGAGAGAGATAGAGGGAGGGCAAGAGAGCGATAGAGGGAGGGCAAGAGAGAGATAGAGGGAGGGCAAGAGAGAGATAGAGGGAGGGCGAGAGAGTGTGTGTGTGAGAGAGTGAATGTGAGTGAGAGAGTGTGTGTGAGTGAGTGTGTGAGTGAGAGTGTGTGTGAGTGAGAATGTGTGTGTGAGAGAGAGTGTGTGTGTGTGTGTGAGAGAGAGAGTGTGTGTGAGAGAGAGAGAGAGAGAGAGAGAGTGTGAAAGAGAAGAGAAATAAGCTACTTATCAAGGACTTCATTTAGAGAATGGTGGTAACGTATAATCCTCCAAAAAGCAATTAAGTATCTTCCATATGCGTAATTTCCATCAGATGATTCTCAAAGAAAAAGAATCGCTGTCCTCCAGGCATTATACCGACAGTGGTAATCGCACTGAGGGTGAATTCTCCAGTGAAAATTAAAGAAATCACATTAGCATCACATTTTTGAGTATCATAGGTTGCCACCCTTCTCTAAATTTGGTTGCTATTGTCAAGCTTCAAAATACTTTATTTCGGCTACAAGCCATATTCGGCTACAAGCCATAAAAGTACAGAAGACAATTTCATCAATATAATACATTAGTAATTAGGTTGCTATTGTCATCTTGTAGTCATTTCTGCTCATTGCCTTAGCAAAGTCGCATAGGAAGTATTATAAAACAGGGTATACAGATTGTGGAATGTTTACTTGAAAAATATACTAAATGCCAATAAAAATGATATTTAAAAAAATATACAAGTATAATAAAACAGCAATGTTTTACAAATCTAAATTACACTCCTGAAAATCGTAGACTGTGATTTTTTGCGTTCTCAGTTGTGCCAAGGTATATTCCAATTTCCCATACCATAGTATCTTGTTCCTCCACTGTTGGCTTATGCTATAATCACATTTTTAGCTATGAATGGTTGTTAATCTGATGCTCAGGTTTCACGTTCCAAACCAACACTAACAGGGCTGCAGACTACAGCCGTACACAAGATTTAAGGACACTTATTGGTAACTCGCACAAAATAGCTCGAACCAAAAAATGGGAAGGGCAAAGCATAAATTCCATGTTTGCCCCTGGTCTAAACCATCGAAAGCACTTATGCTCTTCAACACATTCAATTGTTTCAATTGATACTCAACAGATTCATAATTTCTCTAACACATTGGTAGTTTGACAAGCTATACCTTTTGCTACATACAATGAAAGTGATTTCATTTTTTTATGCGTAATTTTCTCATTGATATTTCAAGCAAAAGCGTGAAAATAAGAGGTACTATATCTCAAAATAATGGGTTTGAAGAGAACAATTGTTCAGCAGGGCTGAATTCCCCAAAATATCTGATAAATTCAGGTTGTCCTACACAAGGGTGAAAGTGCGGGTCAAGGACATTTAGTAGGACCTGCAGATTTCCCAGATACTCTGCAAAAAACATTAAGGCAGAATGTAAAAAAAAAACAATCATTGCACCTACCTGGTGCAAAATAGCATATTTAGGCTCCTAAAGTCGGTCATTACCACGTACTGCCAACAAATATTCTCCTCTAAAGTGCGTTCTGCAATCCCTCAGCAGTTTACGGACCATTGTCTAAAGACAAATTCAGTAAAGCGTTCTCTTTTCAACTTGGTGCCATCCTTTGTAGGAGGTATGCAAAAGGTCTTGCAGGCCCAAATTATATTTAAAAGGTACAGTGGGCCTGGGATGAAATAATGCAGGCACCTTGTCTGTTTATTGAAGCCAGTAATTAAAATCTGGGGACAGCGAACACTTCTAGAAAATGAAGACAAACAAGGAAACGAGGAACATATCTCATTTCTGGAGACTATTTTTTCAAGATCTAATCCCTCCTAAATAGCTTCACAAATCTCTCCGCCGTTGCTACAGACCTCATTTCATAGGGCTGAATAATCAGTGCTTCCATGAGGCCACACCATCTTGGCTGACTTGTCCAGGTTAGTCTTGCCTGCAGATATCTCCGCTCAACTCTGGCTGTCCAGGATCCAGACCCCGCAACTTCACCTGGTGACAGTGGCCGAGAGTTCCTGGTCGTATGATCTCCTGCCGAGACTCATACTCTGACTCCCCTGCAGCTGAATCGTGAGGAGTCATTTTTACCAGGTCTCAAAGGCCCCTTCGGGGCGCAAGATCTAACATGGCGGGCAAACCAGACGGCGAGAAGCGAGGGGGTACCATCCAATCGAACATTATGGATCTCTATACCCATCCTAAAGGGTCCCCTGTTGGTGCGAGTAGGACTCTGGAAGAGGCGGGTGATGGCTCTGCTGCAGTGGATGATTTGACCCTGCGTGATGTCATGGGCATCATTGCTAGCATGAAGACCTCCATTGGCCAACAGTATGAGGCATTGGCCCTAAAGCTAGACACGGTGGTGATCGATGTCACCTTGTCCAGGGCAGACTTATCAAAGACCAACGAAAAGGTCAAACCCCTAGATTTGAAGACCTCCAGCCTTACGACCGATGTGTCCGATTTGCAAACTGAGGTTCGTAATTTACGGTCCTCCAACGATCTCTTTGCTCGCCGGCTGGAGGATTTTGAAAGTCGGGCAAGACGCAACAACGTGCGTATCATTGGGGTCCCTGAAGAGTCGGTCGAGTTAACCACAGATCTCCTCGTGGAAGACCTCATATTGAATCACCTCGCCCCCAAAGGCCCGAGCAGCTTTTTCGCGGTGGAACGTGCGCACAGAGTGCCAGGTGGGAAGCCGAAGCCGGGTGCCCCTCCACGGCCTATAATCGCCAGAATTTTTAATTATAGAGACAGAGACGCTATTCTGCAGGCATCACAGGTGGGTGGCCCTACTAAGTTTGAAAACGCTTCGGTGAGCTTCCACCATGATTTCACCCAGTCCGTTCAGAAACAAAGGATGGGGTTCCAGTGAATGAAGCGGCGACAGAGACATGGGTATGAAATACGCGATGCTTTTTCCATCTCGGCTACGTGTTGAACACAACGATCGGACGTTCTTCTTCGACCGCCCTGAGAGTGTGAATGACTGGCTTGATACACTGCCTACACAGCGTGATCGCTCAGAACATTCTGGAGGTGCTGAGGGTGGCCCGTTGGAACAAGAATGAGGAGTGGTTACCGGTTCCCGGACAGTGCACAGAACTGGCAGCTGTGGTTTGGTGACTTTTGTACTTGCAATACTTTTGGTGTAGTACCCAGAGGTGGCGAGGGGGATGGGACTCTCCCTCCTCCGGGTTTTCTTCTAGTAGATTAGTTTAATGTTAGGGCGACAGGCACACTGCAAGTTGGGGTGGCTTTTGAGTCTAACACAGGGGTGCAGGGTGGGGGGATGTGTTCCGGGGATTTGTTGGGGGGTGGGGGGGAGGAGGGGTTTGGGTGGGTTTCATTTTGTTTCAAGGCAACACATTATTCTGCATCTTGATCTGGGTGTTGTGTTCGCTGTGGGGTGGATTCTGCCCTTACTTTTGGGATGGGGGGGTAGGGGGTTGAAGATATTGTGTTGGAATGTTAACGGGCTGGGAGATAGGATAAAACGTGGAGTAGTATTGCAGCTACTGAGACGCCTTTCGCCTGATGTAGTTTTACTGCAGGAGACGCATTTGATCGGCAACACCTGCCATGCCATGAATCGGCGAGGCTATCGTCTAATTGCACACTCTGGATTTACCACTGGATCTAGGGGGGCGGGTATCCTAGTTAGGAGTTCCCTCCCCCTGGAGTTAGAAGATACAATTCTTGACGACAGGGGAAGCTATGCCGCTATCACTGGTAGGTGGGAGGGGAAGACTATCTCATTGCTTTCTGTGTATGTCCCACCTGGTTTACAGACTATGACCTTTGCTGATCTGGGGAGAATAGTTTTGGGGCTCCCCGAGGGCATTCTTGTCATGGGCGGAGATTTCAATTTGGTCGTCTCCGGTAGGGAGGACCGCAGCCCCCCCAGGGACCTCACGAGATCACAGTCTTGGTTGAGTGGCTTCTTGGAGACGCTGGGTCTAATAGATTGTTGGAGGCTGCTGCATCCGGGACAATCACAATACACCTTTCACTCTGGTGCTCACGGTAGTCTCGCTAGGCTTGACTATGTCTTGATGCCGGCTGCACAGGCCTCTTCGGTAAGGGAAGTCAGACACTTGGCCAGGGGTATATCGGACCACTCCCCACTGTGGCTTCTGATGGACATGAAGATGGGTTCTGAGGGTCGAGTGGCTCCGATCAATCCTTGGCATCTCCGTGACCCCAAAACCCGGGCCGAGTTAGTTAAGTCTTTAGATCAATATTTTGCTGAAAATGTGGTGTCAGTGTCCTCTTCTGTTTCGCTGTGGGAGGCTTTCAAGACTGTTATCCGTGGTCAGGCGCCATCGTTAATTGCGGGCGCGAAGAAAAGCTAAAATGAGGCCGTGGTCTGTCTGGAAGCCGAAATAGCCAAGCTGGAGGGGGAACTGGAGTTGGGTATCACTCATGATAAAGTGCATGTCCTCAGTCTCAAACAACTTGACTATAGGGCCCTGGTAACAGACGCTGCTAGAACCATTTGTAGAGAGCAACAGGGGCGACTTTACGATGTTGGAGACAAAGCTAGGAAATTGATTGCTTGGTTAGATAGAAAGGAGAGGGCGAGTCATGTGGTTCCCATGATTGAGAGTGCGAATGGTGTGCGTTACCGACCCGGTTGAGATTGTGGAGTGTTTCGCTGACCGTTCTTGAAATGTATATTCCCCAGTCTGACAGACCAGAGGAAGCCTCGCATCTACTGTTAAGAGACATTGCGTTGCCTCGCCTATCGGATCCTGATAGGGATCTGATGGACTCCGCGTTTTCGGATGATGAGGTAGCAATTGCTATTCGATCCGCCCGCTCGGGAAAAGCTATGGGCCCAAATGGTCTCCCCGTCCAGCTTTACAAGCTGCGTCGTGACAAAATGGCGCCGTATCTTCGTCAAATGTTCATGGAATCGCGAGACGTCGGTTCCCTTCCCTATGATCAGCGACTTGCGACCATTGTGGTGATTCACAAGGAAGGGAAACCACGGGATCGTTGCACATCCTATAGGCCTATATCGCTCCTGAATGCAGAACCCAAGATCTTTGCTAAATTGTTGGCAAACCGATTGATAAAGGTGATCAGTGATCTGATTCATTCGGATCAGTCTGGGTTCATTCCGCATCGTAATACCGCATTAAACCTGCGGCGTCTACATGGCGTCCTGGCGAAAGCAGCGTCGCTGCGTGACCCGGCCATCTTGGTTTCCTTGGACGCCACAATGGCCTTTGATACAGTGAAATGGCCATATCTTTGGGCTGCTCTTGCAAAGTTTGGTTTCGGCCCTGGTTTCATCGGCTGGGTAAAACTCCAGTATGAGGAGTCACTGGCTCAGATTGTTGTGAATGGTCGGGTCTCTAAGTCCTTTGTTCTGGGGAGGGGCACGCGACAGGGGTGCCAGTTGTCCCCACTGCTTTTCGCCCTCGCCTTGGAACCTCTGGCCGCTTGGCTGCGGTGGGAACCATCGCTCAAGGGTATTCCGTGGACCCCTGATTTTGACGATCGAATTTCACTTTACGCAGATGATATTCTGCTGTATCTCACGTCGCCTCGGAAGTCGTTGACCGTACTGTTTGATGTGCTGAACTCGTTTGGGAAGAACTCTGGCCTCGTGCTTAACTGGTCTAAGTCCTGTGTTTATGTAATCTCTGGGGACACTCCCCCTTTACCACGCATCTGCCCCATACAGGTAACACAGACAGGTTTTAAATATTTGGGGGTCTTTATTTCACTGGACCCCGCGGTCCGTTACGAGCGTAATTTGCTTCCCCAGCTCCAGCGCTTGAAGTCTGAAGTTGCGGTCTGGTGTGGTCTGCCGTTGTCCCCCCTCGGACGGGCAGCCCTTTTCAAAATCATGTCTTTACCACGGTTTTTGTACGCGCTTCAGAATACGTTTGATATCATTCCGGCGGGTTACTTACTGACACTTCCCTGGTATGACGGCGGTATTGCACTTCCGGATATCAAGCGCTACTATTGGGCCTCCCAGCTGGGAGCGATTAATCATGCAATGTATGGCCCCACGTTAAACCCTGCGTTTGGGATGGATAAGTGGCAGCTGCCGGGTGGAGATTATAATAGGGCACTTTATTCCAAGTCTGTTAGAGGGAAACTTACAGGACCCACTAAAATTGCAGTGCGAGTGTGGCAGAGTGCGAATGCGGCAATGGGGGGGGGTCGGACCGATTGACTCGGGCGACTCCGCTCTATGTGACTGAAAGATTGGGTAGCTTGTGGAAGACGAAAGGTTTCGAGAAGTGGGATATGATTGGTATTTGTAAGGTTGGAGATCTCTGGAACAAAGATAGGATTAAGACCTGTGAGGAGTTGAAGGTAGAATATGAACTTAGTGACAAGGAGTTCTTCCGCTATATGCAGATCCGCCACGCACTGAGCTCGGTTTTTCCAGCCGGTGTCGCAATCCTGGAATCATCCCCTCTTGAAGATCGGGTGCTAGACTGATATGTTCCAGACAGCACTATTTCTTTGATATATATGAAATTGATCAACAACCATACAGATTTGCTGGTGCACCTCCGTGAGGCATGTACCAGTGATGGGCTAGAGCTGGATGATGAGGACTGGCAAGCTGAGATATCCTCTCCCAAGGAGGTCGCGATTCCAGCCCGTCTTCGGCTAGTGCAACTCAAGATCCTGCATCGGATTTACATAACTGGCCCCCGCCTGATTCGTATGGGTTACTCTGTGGATGGGTTATGTAAGCGTGGATGCGGCTTAATGGGCACTTTCCTTCACATAATTTGGGACTGCCCGGAGGTTGTAGGGTTTTGGAGTTGTGTACATGCAGTAAAGGAGGGAGTTACGGGAGTTCCCCTGTTGCCCGAAGCCAGGCGCTGTTTGCTGAATGTTTGGGAACCGACGGATTAGGATGTTGCGTAGACACGGTGGGCGACCCTTGGGAATAGGATAGCCAAGAGAGATATAGCACAATTGTGCGGGTCCCAGAGAACACCCACTATCTCTGCATGGAAGGAGAATATGGATTGGTGCATGTTTCGGGAGAAAACGGTGTATGTGGCTCGCGGCAGACCGAGGAAGTGGGGTAAAATTTGGAGCCAATGGAACTCGTACTGGGGTGACGTGTGCACTCCTCCCCTCATTGATACTCCGAATAAGACTCCTTCCCCCTAACCTGACATTCCAAGTGTTGTTTAGTCCTAAGGAAATGTGATTCTGTTTCCCCCCTGCTCCCCCCCCCTTTTCTTTTGTCATTGACGATTTGTATTGAATTGTAACACGCTTTTCCCCCCCTAAGAGCATGTGTCCAGCAGTATTGCCTTTTATTGCCTTGTATATTCATGTTTATTTTATTGTTAATAAAGAGTTATAAAAAAAATAAAAAAGAACCAAACTACGTTCTCTAATTCGCACTCCTTGCTCTACCTCATCAGAACAAGTGGCAACCCCCCCCTAATCATATTGGTGATGGTTGGAAGTACCTGTGATTCTTGCGCTCGGTGTTAGAGCCTGATGGCTGCCTGTGAAGGATTCAGTGTCCCGTGCTCCTACAGCCGCCCTCAGTAGCAAGACGTGAGCGAAAACAAAACCTTCCGTGGGGCGGGACTTCCGTCTACGGAAGCCCGCGCACGCGCCCACAGAGAGAAGCAATGCATGGGAGCCCCGTGGTGGCGGCTGAAGTCCGGAGTGGAGGTAAGTGGGCCTTACTTGGGGGGGGGTCTCAGTGCACGTGTGTGCGTGTGCATGCGGAGGGGGTGGGTTCTCCGTATTTATGTGTGCGTGCATGGGCGCTCGTGTGTGTGCGTCTCTGTATATGCGCATGCGTGTGTGGTGTTGGAGCTTCCCAGGAGACCGCAGCTGGCCACAGAGAGCGCGCTCGCGAGCGCGTGGCCCGCTCAGATCGCCTTCTCGGAAAGGAAAAGCTGGCGGCCAGGTGCTGTCTCCTGGAAAGCTGCGTCGTTCACAATAAGTCTCTGGCGAGACAGCGCTTCGCGCTGTAATCGCCACGAGACCTAAAAAGCATTAAAAAGTTCAAGACCTCCAAAAAGAATATTGCAGGAGACTAAGTTATGGTCACAGTGTGTCCTTAAGCAGAGTTTAAAGTCGGACGGTCTCAACTACACTCATTTTATTTTATTTACAGTTTGGCATTAATGGATTATGAATGTATGTCATCAACAATGGACTCCACATCGGCATCTTCAACCAACTCACTAGGCATCCAGACTAACCAAAACACCGCCGTCAGACTCATCTTCGACGTTCTCAGAAGCGTTCACATCACTCCTTAATTCCTAGAAATACACTGGCTATGCATCCAGAAACAATGCCAAATCAAAGCTAACCATACACACCCACCAAGCAACACCGAACCTGCATACCTCACCGACAGACTTCACCTCTACCATCCAACCAGACAAATACCCTCAGCTTCACTAGGGCTTGCACAAGTTCCAGCATTCGCAGAAGCAAGTCAGGAGGGTGCTCTTTCTCCTACATCGCTGCCAAGACCTGGAATGAACTCCCTCAACACACCAGGACCGCCCCTTCGCTACTTAACTTCACAAGAAACTGAAGATCTGGCTGTTTAACCAGGAGCTCCGCCTGCCCTAAGTTCCTGCTCCAGCGCTTCACTACCCACAAGGGTGATAAGCTGCGCCATACAAATCGACCCAACAACAATCGAAAAAATTTCACCCAAACAACGATACTCGTCCCAGTGGCTCATCTGTGGTTAAGCTACCAATGTGTCTCAGAAATAATCTGTCCTAATATGCAAAAAATCACATCCACAAATGTCAGACATCGGGGGATAAATTGGTAGTCCAAAAACATATTCTTGAACTTCTAAGAGACTCTTAAGACTCCTATATCTTTGAATGGCAAGACCTGAGAATTGGTTACTTCACAAAAGGAAGAGCTGAGACATTAGCAACTAGAACACTACACCTACACTCGATCTTCCATTAAGGCAGCTATTACATGCCTTCAGATTCCTCTGACCTCAGCAGTATAAATCATGAACAGTCAAATGAACAGTGGACGAATGGTAGGCAGGTTGTTTCAAATCAAGAGTGTGTTATTTGAGCCAAAATCAAGCAAGATTTACAGGATAGCCAAATGAAATAGGGAAATGTTAATTACCCACTGTAACCATAGCCTTCTGTATTGCTTTATTGTGCTACGCAAACCTGTCCTTCTACCTTTCAGGATGGTCCTGTTTGACAATCAGTCAAGCCCACTGGAGATGCTCTGTGTTCAAGATTTTTGTCAACATCATATCTTGCTCGGACTATAGGGTAGCACTCCAAAGCATACCCCCATTTATAAGTCAAAGTTGCTACTGTTTTATCAGTCGAGGATGAGTGTGATTCTAGTCAGGGGCACAGGTCTTGTCTGGGACATTGGTAAGATAAGATGTCTATGGTATGTTGGGAGAGGTGGTAAAGGACAGTGCTGAGTTCTGGGGTCCACTGGACCCAAGATGGTCTTATTTTGTGCTGGTTGTTACCATCTTTAATATCCTAGCCAGGATGTACACATCCTGCCTGCCAGATACCAGTTTTCCTAGAGGGTGGACAAAGATCTGTAGACTTATTTTAATGCCAGTTTCCATTTTCCCCTGCCTGAGAGAAACTCCCTGCTGCCCCTCTTTGTTTTGTATGATGTGCCCATCTCCCCTGGTAATAGCACTCTGAAAAAACGCCAACTGATATCAGTTCAGACAGTGGGTAAGAAGCCTTACAAATCTAGCTAGCAACATGAGGAAGATGTTCCTACAATGTCAGAGGAGCCTTTCCGCTATCAAAAGTACTAGAACATATGGTTGGATGTGGAGTTTTAGCACTGACCTCATTTATTCTGTGCTGGCTTAAGCTTTGTTGAATGGAAGAGGAGGATTGCACACCTGTGAAAAGGGAGTAAAACCCTCTGTTGGGTTACCATTCTCAACAGACACTGGCCAAGTCTAGGAAGAGTCCTCGTATCGTGTGGCGTTGACCACAGTCAAAGAGGTCACTCCACCCACCCAAGCTACACGGGAGTAGTAAAGCCATGTTTGTTTACTAAGAAGCTTCATCACTTTCAGAAATTCAGTCGGATGAGGTGCATTGTTCAGGTCACTTGCTCAAAGTTTACGTCGACTAATATGGGGTACAGCTTGTCTTCACACACTTCTGGCACAGAGTTTTATCCTACAGCAAGTTGTGCTGATTCTTTAATAATGTAAACTATTGTCCTAGCCATCTCGTTCATAGTTGTTGCTGGTTCAAGTTGCAGGTCATATCTAATCCAATCTGACCAAGGGCGCCACATGGGGCTTACAGAGCCAGGGGACGTATGCAAATGTGAATGGTCTATCGACTGCCCAATCCTCCGTTATAAATATCTGTTTATTACCTAAATGGACCCATCAAAATTTCTAATGTTAAAGCTGGGGACTGAGGATGTAACAGAAGGGGCTTCACTAACACTTTTTTTTACTGTGGGCCTATCTATGGTTGGTCTAATACCTGGGTTAACAAGTATCATTCTATCTTGACAGATGTCCTAAGGAAGGTTCTGAAATTGAAGTGATGTATTCTCTATAACTTAATTTTAGACAGCCGTTTTGAAATGGCTTTAAGGATTAAAAACAATCAAGTAAAAGATAATTATGTTGATATGCTGAATTGTCCCTTTTACGCCAGTTAGCCTATACACTTAAGAATTCATTTAGGAATATTATAGCTGAGAAGTTAAACTACAAAAATGGCACCCAATAATTAAGTTATGCGACTAAAAATTGGCAGTTTGAAGTTAATTTAGACTTGTTTTTCTTGGTTTTTTTTGTTAATATGATTAAGATCAAAATGGCTGAAACCTTTATTGGCGGACTAGAAGGTGAAATAAAGAAGAGCTGTTGATATTCAAATGCAGAGACCGGTTCTGTGTATTAAATTTTTTTAATTTTTAAAGTACGGCAAACTATAAAGAAGAGCACGGAGAAAGGTTACCGAAAGTGAAAAGTGTATAGCTTCTTAATTCTCCTCTTCAGACAAGATTTCATATTTCAAAGAGTGGGGCCCATTTTTTATTTTAAAAATAGTTTTCTTGCTCTCTGTATACAAGTTTTACATGGTTCTTTGAATTTTTGTATGGAACTGATTGAGTCTATTGTATCTATAGGTTGATGGAAAGTTTAAAAAAAAAGACGAGGACTAGTAGCTACTGGTGTCATCCTATACTTTTGTTTTTTAATGCATTTATAATCACAGGTAGACATACAAAATATAGCAGTATAACTAACCCCAACAATTCCATCATTGTACATAAAATCGATATTGTAAGTACCTATCCCCAAAGTCACACACTGCTTATGCATGATCCTAAATATGGTTCCAATCATGAACCTAACAGTGTACATGGCTTTCACCCCCTAAAGGAGTAGTCCCTAATCCGTCCCCAAATCTTACAGAACTTCATTATGGCTCCTACTCTTTAGGAGTAAAGCTTTTCTGTGGATTCCACTTGTTTCATACTATGTTCCAATTGGCCGAAGGTTGGAGTCACCACCAGTCTCCCTTTTTTCAGGATCGAAGATTTGGCCACTAGTGAAGCGGTGCCATTCTATACTGCTGTGGATGGTCCCACCTCTGCGGAGGACTACCAAAAACAATGTCTACTGCAACAGCAGAAACAGATAGCTACTCCTAAAGATGTTCAATCATATTTTTAGAGTCATTTAGGGAGAGCCTGCTGGGGACCTTTAATTTGTTTCCAATAGAAGCCAAAAGGCTGATCATCTGGTCCCTGGGTTTGCGTAGCAGGATTTTAACACCTCGTGTTGATTGATGGCTGGATAAATGACACCCAGACAGTACAAGTACCCACAATTTCCCCTTAAATGTGTGAATCTCAATTGGGCAGTTAGCTTTAAGGATAGACTTTCTAAGGCTATATACTGGACCATTTTGGTCGTTTGAGACAGGGGGCATCTTTTATTTCTATTAAGGCAGTGGCTACATCAAAATAAACAAGCGTACCAGTTCCTTTGTCTATTTCACAAGAGTAACGTTTTTGGGTAAAGAAACCTGAAGACTTCTAAAATGTACTAAGACAACAAACGCATCCACCGCAAAAGAACACTGGCAATGAAGTTAAATGTAAAACTGGACATAAAGACATTTGCGGCTCTAACTTTGGTCCACAGGGTTTTAGGGCCTTTGATTTTCTTTTCTTTATCATACTTTTAACTGTAGTATTGTCCTTACCGGTGCTTTTCATTTAAAAAAGTTATGGGACAATCACTCCCAGAACATATGGAGTGTTCTCTGCTGAATCCAGAGAGACAGCATACGGTTCATCAGCATTTCGGAGACATACATTTTGTGCAACTTTTCCCTGGAGTTACCACTAAAGGAGTTCTAATCACAAAGTAAAGTCATTGCACTTCTGGCTCCCTCATCCCCCAATGAAGAGCCCTAATACTTTGAAAAAGTGACATAGAACTAAATCAACCTTTACAATTACAATGATGTGCAGAAAATGTTATTTTTGACATCCACAACCACCATCAATCACCATGTGAAGAAGTCTCTTCCTGGTTTTAAATAGCAATAATAAAAAATAATTAGCGTGGCTTGCGGCACAGCATTTTTAGCTGCATTTCCTGTAGGTTTCAATATGCTACGAGGTATTTATGCATCTAGCACCCTAGCACTAATTTGTGTCACCAAACAGGGATGAAAAAACAGGACCTATCCTAAAATGAACCGCTCACTGGTATGGTGCTTAGATAGTGGAAAGAATATTGGGAGAACCCCCTCCATACTTGCAGAGTTAAAGTGAAAGACACTGCTGCCCCCATTCACAAGGAGGGTGCAAGCCTGCAGGACAAGCAAGTGACAATGCTATTAGAGTGAATGAGGTGGAAAGACAGTATTGAAGGCAGTATTTTCTATACCTCCGAACCATGTCTTATAACACCTGCAGCACTGAAAACACCAGTTTGAACAGTATGAAAAAGGAGCTATGAAGGGAGCATAGTGGATAAGCAATCTACTAAAGCAATAAGCAATAAGAGAGAAGGTGTCTGGTGGATAAACTACATTTGAACAAGTTTAATTTTTCTGAGGGTATGCATGCTCCTATACAGTATTCAAAGTGAATAAACTTGTGCTTGCAGCTTGGAAGCGGCACATGGTTCTTTTGAGGAAAGAAGCATAGGAATGCCAAGTGGTAATGGGGTTTTTTGCTAGGGGGAAAAAAAAAAATCAGGTTCCAGCATTTTTTGAGCCGTTTCCTGTGCCTTCAAATTTACAGAGTTCCTTACCAAGTCATACTAGAAGTATCAATAATGAAATTTAGCAACCATTCTACACCGCAGAATTCTTGGCATCAGAAAAAAGGCACAGGTGCCTTTTGGTAATTTTGGCTTCAACATAACCCAATTTTACACAGAATCAGGGTTTTACATTTTAAAAGCTGGAAGGTAGCAGAATCCAGTCTAGGACATAGTCAGCTATAAGACTACTGATTATCTACAGACTGTAGACATAGTCAATGCTCATAATTTTTCTAGAGCAGGCACAGGATCAGTAACAATTTTAGAACTAAAATCCAAATCAAAAATAAAATGGAAAGCCTTTACTACGACATCAAAATGAGTATTGCTTATTTTATAATTTATCAACTTATGTGACCGCCACAGGACATTGATAGGCATGTGATATATACATACTATTTAATGTTTGAGCACACACAATTTAAGCAAAGAAGACCAAGATAAAGACCTGTACTCTCAATGGACTTTGCTACATGCCAAAGAGGACTCCTGGCACCACTTTGTATGTAATTCCAGAAAGAGACATTTGAAATGTATATCTATCCTTAGACTAGGTGATTTAAAGGGCAGATCATTGCAGACAATTAAAGTCTTCTAGCAAGCTGGTCTAAACATGAAAAAATAAGTATATGCTTTTGCAGAAATGCACACAAAATTATAGGCTATTGATATTTTTTTTCTGAAATCTGGATCCTCGAGGTATACCTTTCGTTTGGTATTACAGAAAATGACTGCCTGGGTGATGGTCAGAGTATCGTAGAGGTCACACAAGGTATCAAACTTCCACTCCTCCCGTTCCACGGCCACAAAGAACTGTTTAATGCCTTCCAGAGTCAACTCATCACTGGGTAAAACAAAAAAGTACATGTTCAGTGATAGACAGATGCGCCAAAATTCGCTTATATGCATCAGATTAATTAAACGTATCTCCCTCAGTCGTAACTTTAAACTCTGATGCCAATTTAAAAACACTTATAAGAATTTATATATCAAACACACACACATTTATAAGTGAACCCGACACAGACTCCTGGTCCCTCATTTCCTCAACATCATACATTTCCAGTGCAAAACACATCTTTTATAAACTGCACGAGATATTTCTACAGTTCATTTATTATCCGAATCTTCCACAGTGTTCTGTGCATGATTGTGGACAATGAAGTCATTGAGAAAGAGGCCTCACATTTTTGCACTTGAACCATTAGCTTGTTAGTTTCCATATTAATTCTTATTTAGGGGGTAATTAACGTTTAGACCAATTTATACTAACATCCTATTAATTAGTGAACGAGGGAACAAAAAGGGGGACAAACTGCTATAAGAACCAAACAAGGCTACGATGAAGCACATCACTTTTTAAGAGTTATCTGGTGTAATGAGCCCTGTCCAAGCTATGCAATTAAAAACAAGCATTGGCAAAACCAATATGTGTGGCCTGGCCAAGACTGATGGTATTTTATTTACAAAGACGTAATTAGGCATTACAAGTTACAAATTAACAAAAAGGAAAATCACCACAGTCTAAATGTGAAGTGCATATGCTGTATGCTGGGGGCGGAGGAAGAGGAGTGTGGGGGGGGGGGTTACATCAAGCAAACTAGTCACTTATTGTAGAGAACCAATGACTGAAGTGGCCTGACCCACTGCCCCACGCTCTAGTGAGCTGAAGCAAAATGTGAAAGACACTATGAATGAGACTATGCAAAAAAACAGATGACTTAAAGCCAGTGTAGGTATGTATGAAGCCCTCTCCAAGCTAGATAAAAAAACATTTATATTAGCAAATTTAGATGTATTCAGTTTTGGAACACAGTTTAGATTTAAGGCCCTTCTGGGATAGTACTATGAACACCCACAATTCACATTCACAGACAAAGCTTAGTCAACAGAAGCACAGTTGGGAACATATACTTGGCAGGGTCAACAGGTGACAGTTGCAAGCAGAGGATGGCTATGTTGGCAAACTCCTATGGCGAAAACATAGGCTCCTTTATGTACAACTTTTAATATACTTGATTTATTTATCAAATTACAGACTTTAGCCCAGGGCTCACTCTTTACCATATTCACTTCAGAACACGCTCAGAAAAACTGTATTAAGGGGTTGGAGTCCAGTCAGATGCAACAATAGGCACCAACTGGAATTCTTCTGTGTTTCTTAAAGATAATGATTTTCTAGTTTAATGCACTATGGAAAAGTTAGGTTAGTGCACTATGAGAAAACTCAGTTTAAGTGGGTTCCTGAATTTAAGACAATTACCTCTATGTTAGAGCAGGAATGGAGGATGTTCCAGAGTTTTGTATGCTGGATGCCGAATGATCTTTCGCTATGTTGTGCTCACCTGTAGGAACTTAGTAGATCAGGTAAGGGCACCATTTGCAAGCTCCTACATGGCACATTGTAGTCAAACTTTCGTAGGCAGCAGGACCTTCACTTCAGCAATCTTAGCAAAATGTACATTTGCATTTAATTCTGTAACCTCTAGATTTCACCAAGATCCACGAGTTGCCTTCAATGCTGGCTTGTCATGCTGTTGTGCAGTTATTCTGGCTGGCACTACACTTTTTACTTAGGTGATAGACTATTTAGCAATCAACAAAGCTTGCATTTGCGGTTTGTTTCAAGTAAAAGAAGGATTTCCAATAACAGAAAGTTTGTTATCCCCTTTTCCTTCGACTAGTAGTTGAGTCTACCTAGACACCCCATGATTAGCAAACGCTCTCCCATGTTGGAGCCAATGCAAAAACTAAGTTCCTCCTGGCTCGTAGTATGTAAAAATCATGGAATATAATCACAGGCCAGGTCTGAAGCTCATACCTGTTGGTTAAACTTCTGTAGCAGATGTTATGGTCCACCAAGCAGCCTATAGGCCAGTGATAAGCAAGGCCGTCTTTCTGCATTCATACAGGCTGATGGGGATTTCTCTGAGATGTGCCAGGCAGTGAGTGTTTTGCTGGTCTGAAGCCAGACAAACGGCCATTTAGTACAGCGGTCTTGTAACTTCTCTTTCAAAGATTTAGCTCTGATGCAGGAGAATAACTGCAGGTTTCAAATAAACAGACTCTTTCACTAAGCAAGGATTCTCCTTTCTTGTGGAAAATACTGTGTCCAGCCAAATATTGTCTGCTAATTATTGCTAAATCAAGTCTCAGCAAATCAAGGTATTTTGCATGCTGACACGACTAATCATTCCCTAGTATGCAAGGTATGTTAGCTGCCAGATTGTTAATACTTCCTTATTATACAACAGGTTTGGGGGTCTGAGAGGAGTTTGGATAATGTCTTAAAAAGGTTAGGCAATGCTCATTTTGCACCCATAGGTGGGACAATCCAGAAGTCTCCTGCAAGCTACTTTCCATCAGTAAGGTAGAGTCAGATTTTGATGTGAATCAGCCCTCAAGAAAAATCTTGCAGGCTGGTTAGAAAACCTTGGCAAGGAGTACAAAAAGGTCTTGTTGTGGGTTCAAACTCAGACACATGGAATATACCTCTACAGTTTAATTGCATAACTACAAGGAAGGTTCTATCACATTCAAAATTATTATTATGAAATACATAGACCTTTAGAGTACAATCAAGATGTGTCCAATTATTTGGCTTCATAAGAAAGGATGCATGGAAAAATGATTGTATCTTTACAAAGTTTCCTCCAATCTTTAATGATTGCATGTGGTTGTATCATTTAATCAGTATAGACTGATCACTAGACAAGACTCCTTTCTTAATACAAAGCTGCTTCAGATTGCCTAGTTTTAAATCTGCATCCACCCCATCACTTAATCTGTGATTTGCAGGTAGTTAAGCTGATGATGCCACAAGAATAGGGCAACAAAGCCACCTACAAATAAACGATCCCTTCCTCCCAGTAACTTTTGTGCCACTTTCCAGGCCTTTTAGCGAAAAATATTAACAGCAGCAATGCCCAGTGCATAGTATCCTGCACACATAAAAAGCTCTTCTAAAAGCTGCCAGAAATAATTAACTGCCAACTGAAACACAATCGGCAGAAATTCAGCCATATCAACTCCCTTAAAATAATTCCACTGCCACAGCCTGGAACAAATCAGAGTCTCACAGAATGACAAAACCATCAACACAAATATGTAGTTCTACTCGCAGAAAAGCTTCACATCCCAGACATTGCTTAGTGGAGTCCTTGTAAGGCACTCAACCAACCCCCACCTGCAACGTGGACTCTAGTCTAACACCCCTAAACCACTACCCATCTTTCAGTAACAATCCAAGAAAAGGATCATTAGCTATATTTTCACAGATCTGCAGCACCAACTGAACAATTATTCGAGCCAATTTTCTGGTAGCTTCATTTTATCATTTCATTAAACAAAAGGCAGTACAGAGTTCTTGGCACCAAACCTCAATTCTAGGGGCATTCAGTGTTTCACAGTTTACAGTGAATGTGACTTTGGAGGAACAAAAACATAAAAATGTTCCAATCAGATGCTCTGTATTCTCTTACACGGCCAGGGTAGCCCGGCTTTTGTAAATGCTGAAGCCCAGTAATCTATGCCTTGACATCACTCCACTATTGCGTGAGTGCACACTGGAGCAGCAATGTCTCATTGCCATTAAATGGCAGATTTGCAGTGATCTCCACTAGATCCATGAAATACGTGATTTAGCCTGGAGAGTACAACTGGGGTTTGGTGCTATCAAGATGCCCATTACATTTGTAGATTGGCATAAGCTCCCAAGTAAAATCAACTGGCAATACCACATCATGTATAACAACTCTTCAGTCAACTCATCTTTGTTTCAGTTTATATGTGTATGCCCTATAATACACAACAAACATAGGTTACAACTACACATAAAACAGCAAATGTCAATTAAACACACTACCATACCAAAAACATTACTTCGATAAAATCACTAAGCAAATTTGGGATTTCCAATCATGGTCACTTAGCTCACACCGGGAGCTACTACTCAAAGTTCTTTTTGAATAAAATACAGGGAAAATGTCCTACCAGGAAAAAAATTCGGACAATTAAACATGCCGTACTGAAAAAGAAAAAAGAAAATAATCCTAGCTGCTGATGCAAAGGACATCAAGTGCAAAAAGCAAATTGAACAATGAAGTAAATTATATACAAATGCTCTTATTGGGGGCATTTAAAAGGTAAACGGGGTCTAGTAGCCTTTTAAGCAGCGTAAATATATGAAGATACCGGGTTAAAAATTAGGTTAGAATCAGTGCGCATGGAAAAAAGCATCCTTACAATGTACTAAGTTGTAACCACTAAAAAGGAGACAGAGGTAGGATCTTCTGGCCTGCAGCACGATTGAACAGAGCAATATGAAGCGGGTGAGAGATTCATAACCCCCAAACTCACAACAGGCATCTGTGCACCTTTCTTCTTTAGGCCAGGTGCAATAATACAACCTCTCTGGCAATCTGCCTAATCTAATTATAATGTACAGCGCTATTTCGATTTCTAGATACAGTTGGTCCAAACATGGTTTGTATGTAGGAAAGGGTTTAAAAGCTTATTAACAATTTGCTGCTCAAGTAGGCAATATTGTGATCCTGCAACTTCTCTAACCATATGCCCACTCATTTCAGACCTAATCTCCGGATTAGACCAGTACTCTGAGCAGCCTATAGAGTTCAAGGTGGCTGACATGTGGTTGTACCAGGGTACCCTGGTTGACTCTGCATTTGACCAAAGCTCACAGGATTTTCAAGTAAATACTCGGGTCAAGCTTTATCCAGATTGTGATCCAATACAAGATTGGTTGAAGCTCTATGCAATGATCAACAGAAATAAGACCCAGGTCCAGCCTGAGAGCTTCAATTGGGGTTTGAGAGATAAGATGAAGACGAAGGAATGGATTTTTAGATCCCACATTCCCACAACTTTCGTTCGGCCCCCCCAACTCAGCCACATATGTCCCAGCAGCTACGGTCTGTGCTTTATATGCCTCAAGGGTAATAAGTCTACAGCTACAATCATAGTAAAGCATGGGCATATTGGCCCAGGGTAACCTCACTTTTTAATAGTTGAGGGGACCAGTACATTCTTAAATAAAATCTGAACCCCACATATTCATAATTTTCCACACGCTCCAACAGAGTTCCATAGATTTTAAATGCATTCCTAAGCTTGGCTCGGTCGTTTAAAATCATACTTTGTTTTTACTGTATTGATCTGAAGTTTCTTACCTTTGCAGTAGTCCGCAAATCCTCTAAGAAGTTTGTGCACAGAAATTTCGGTGCGGGATAAAAGGACAGAATCATCGGCAAATAACAGGAACGTCAAAGCCCTCCGACCCTTATATTGATTGCCAAGCGAGAGGCTTTTTCTCCTCTTAGGTCGTATCTAACTGATGACGAATTTTTCTCATAGAGTTTAATTGCAGACACCGATTTCTCTGGGGACCCATGGCAGATGAGTTCTGCCACAGCAGGTGTCGGTCGACTGTGTCAAAGGAAATTTTTATATCAATGAATGTCATATACAGCCATGAGCTTTTAATAAATGTGTATTTTAACCCTCTGCTGTATAATCACATTGCTTGATCGACTGTGCCTAGGCCTTTTCTAAAGCCTGTTTTTGAAGCGGTGATAATCTTGTTGTCCATGGCCCAATTTTCCAGGAGGGTAAGTAACAATTTGTGATGGATCTTGCCAATTCTATCAAGCAGAGAGATTAGGCGGTAATTGGAAGGGTCATTTCGCGGTTCTTTCTTGTGAAGCAGTGTGATAATTGCTGCCCTCCATGAAGCAGTCGTTAGTATGAGTCCCCACAAAGAAATATCTGATTGAAAGAGATACCCTGGTACACAGTCAGGACCAGGAGATTTATGTTGCTTATGGTTGGGAATAGCTGTTCGAACATCTCCAACAGTGAATTCATCATTACAAGGCTCGGCAATAGCGGTTGCTATATTTGGAGGATAGGTTAGGATACCAGATAGATCGAATTATTGAGGGGCCTGGTGTGGGCTTGCCGGGTATGATGACGTTCCCAAACAGGCTTAATTATACATTGTTAAGAAGCATTTGTATTGAGAGTCAGATGAAATACAGGTTTCTAGATTCCTTGATATGAAGAAATGAAAGTAGACAAACATGAGTTAAAGTGACATGTCTGGTTGCCAAAATTAAATCAGTCTATAAGCCACTACCACAAGTGTGTGTTCCAAGCAATCTCAGTACCTTTCCACAGCTCTAATAAATGTTCATTCAGATACAGCAGTGGGCACAGCTATGAAGCAAGCCACAGCAGTGTGTGCGAGGGTCGGACAACCTTAAACAACTTTCTGCTCCACCACACAAGTACCTGTTTTTGGAATGTGGAGATTTTCTACTGGTTTGTGAAGTAGTGTGGCTCACTGGTTAGAGGCGGCAGACCCGAGAGCAGAGGACGGCCCGGGACCAGGGTTCGATTCCCGGCGCGGCAGGTTTCTGGACCAGGGTCAGCGGACTCGATAATTCTCTCGCCTCGGTGCCCACTCTGATCAGTGATCACACTCGGCAACTCTGGGCATTAGCTTGCCTCATCTTCACTAACGGCCCCACCAGACCGCCGGGGATGCCTGGTCTCACCCTGGAGATACCCATTAAGGGACCATCTCTCAGGGAAGCCAGGAAGGGTTTCGCAGCGGTCGAAGCGCCTTGGGACCCTACGGGTAAGTAGTGCGCTATATAAATGCCAATACATACATACATACATACATACGTTAAGATGACATACTGTTCCTTCTTTAATCTGCTCTCATATTGCGATTGCAATCTACACAATAGCATCAACATTATCCTGGGGAAAACATGATCTTAAGACAAGAAAGCTAGAGGCATCATTTAAGTGCAAGAACATCAAATAAAACCTGTTTCTATCTGCCAGCATCCTCACCCTAGCATCTGTGATGGAAAAGGTAAGCAATTAATACTAGGCAAATGGAAGCACTTCAAGATTCTGGCACCTCATTCTTTTAGCATAACTTGTTGTAAAAACTAGGAAGGATGAATGGGTGGGTGGATGTATGGATGGAAGGAACGATGAAGGATGGATGGATGTAAGAATGAAAGGATGTATGTATGTGTGAAAAGGTGGGTGGATGAATGAATGATGAGTGGATGGATGTAAAGATGAAAGGATGGATGGATGGATGAAGGATGGATGTGTGAAAAGGTGGGTCGATGGAGGATGGATGAAAGGGTGGATGGATGAAGGATGGATGTATGGATGGATAAAAGGTTGCACGGATGAATGATGGATGGATATGTGAAAAGGTGGGTGGATGAATGATGGGTGGATGGATGTAAGGGTGGCTGGATGGATGGAAGGATGAAAGGGTAGATGGATGAAGGATGGATAAAGGTTGCATGGATGAATGATGGATGGATTTGTGAAAAGGTGGGTGAAGGGTGAATGGATGGATGAAAGGGTGGATGGATGAAGGATGGATGGAAGGATGAAAGTGTGGATGGATGTATGGATGGATAAAAGGTTACATGGATGAATGATGGATGGATGTGTGAAAAGGTGGGGGATGAATGATGGGTGGATGGATGGATGAAAGGGTGGGTGGATGAAGGATGGATGTATGGATGAAAGGGTGGATGGATGTATGGATGGAATAATGAAAGGGTGGATGGATGTACGGATGGAAGGATGAAAGGGTGGATGTATGAAGGATGGATGTATGGATAAAAGGTTGCATGGATGAATGATGGATGGTTGTATGAAAAGGTGGGTGGATGAATGATGGGTGGATGGATGGACCGGTGGATAGGTAAAGGATGACTGTATGGATGGAAGGATGAAAGTATGGATGAAGGATGAAAGGGTGGATGGATGATGGATGTGTGGAAGTGTGGGTGGATGAATGATGGATGGATGGATGGATGTTATTAGGTCTAATAGGCGCATTTAGGTTTGTCGATAGTTGTTGATGAGGAGTACCAGTTTCTAGAATCTTTTGTCGGAAGGGGGTCCTTACGCCTAAAAAGGTTTTACAAGGGGGTCTCGGCATCAAAAAGTTTGAAGACCTCTGCCCTAGAGATACATAACACTATTTGGGCATCATCCGCATAGGAGATTACTGAAAAGCTCCTTATCAAATTCACAAGTGGAACCACATAGATATTAAATAACATGGGACTTAACGAGGACCCTTGTGGGACCCCACAACGTAATGAGAAAGGTTTTGAAGTGAAGTTTCCTAAAGAGACTGATTGCTCCCTTTCATTAACAAAGGAGCAGAGCAGATTGAGAGCTGAGCTCCCCATACCTATCTCGATCAACGGTTGTTTCTGAACCGAATGACTCCAGGTGTCAAAGGCTGCGGATGAGTCCAAAAGGACCATTGACGCCTTGCTACCTTTATCCATGATGTCCATAATCTCCTCAAACGTTACAACTAGAGCAGATTATGTGCTGTGCAATAACCTAAAGCCGAACTGGTCTCTATCCAAGATATCATTTTGATCAAAATATATTCAGAGAGAGCAATATTTAAACGTCTCTATTTTCGCTGGCACAGAGAGCCGCAAAGATCGTCCAGAAGTTCTTTTCTTCATTTGGATTTAAAGTTTGTTTTTTGATTAGTGGAAGGATAGGTGCCTTTTCCACTCAATAGGAAATCGCCATGCCTTAATGATGATGTTGAACAGCATGGCCAACAGGTTAAAAATGCATTCTATTTCATGAAGCACGTTAGGAAGGCACGGGTCCATTGGAGCCCCAGAGTTAGTAAGCTTTTTCAATTGGACAACTCGCTCCGTTGTAAGAGATGGAAAGTTGCATTAGGCTTGGTGAGTGATGTCCGATCGACTATCTACTAAGGGTGGGAAGGTGGCATTTCAACTTACATTAATGTTCATATATACTGGTTTGACGTTGTTATGGAAAACTTTAGCTAAGTTGTCACATAGCTGTTAGTGGGGGTTAAAATACTGCCAACAGGAGGGCTGACGATCATTTGTACCATCTGGAACAGTTCCCTTGGAGATTTACTGGCTGCTAATTTTTTTTTCTGTAAAATGGCTTGTTTGGTTTTCCTTTTATCATATTTTTATACTCCTGAATGATCAATTTTATTTGGTTCCCTTCTAAGGAGTAATTACTCCAGCAAGTGTTTATTTAAAAAAAAAAAAAAAAAAAAAATCCCCCCAGAGTTCTATATAGCATGAACTTGACCCGAAGTTATCAGCTATCAGAGCGCTTTACTTGGCACCAGTAAGTTACATGAGGAACATTAATTTCTAGGTCTCGCCTAGTGTCGCAGCGCATGAGCTGCTCGCTCTGCGAGATCTATTGTCGTTGGGTTGCTTTGGAAGTGGAGTCGAAGCTCCACCCATGCTTTTGATTGGCACGCATCATTCTTTATGGTAAACGCTGGCATCCGATTGATGGTGAGGCTTTTTGATGACCGCCCTGTCTCCCTTAGGCACCGCCCACCCAGACTGGACTAGTCGCCTGTTGCTCGTCATGCGCGCAGTGGGTGGGTCGGTATTTGTTATATAAATACACTTATGTTTACACATCGCCTGACCACGGTCCTTCCTGGTTTACCCCAGACTCTTCCGGTATGTTCCTGTTTCTGTCTTTTGATAGAAGTCACTTCCGGTGGGGTTTCCTTTTTGCGTTCCCCTTCCAGTTGTTCTTTCGGTGATCTGTTATTGTTCCTCTTCTGGGTCTAAAGATAGTTTCCTGCTTCTCCATCCTGGGGGCGGATGGCGGCTCGGGCAGTACTGCTGCTGCTCCTTCTGGGGGTGGCCGGCACCTCCCACAGGGACACGGAGCCCATGTACCGGGACTGTGTGAGCCAGTGTGACCAAAGCAACTGCACAGGAGCCCATGGGCGGCAGTGGAAGGAGCAGCAGCCCTTCTAGATGAACCAGACGGGTGAGTGGGGCGAAGGGGGCAGATGGAATTGTGACTCTGTGGGCATACATATTATATATTTTCTTACTAAGGAAAGTCTGTGCATTTTTGTCACTTCCGCAGTATTCAATGCCTTTCTACATCAGTTCTTGAGAGAAATTCGCCTCCACGATGGCATCACACTCCACTGATGTATGGATCTAACCCCAATGGGCAGAGGCAGTGTAGCGCCACTAGATGCTCTTGTAGTTCCCAGCGAGGGACACAACTGCTTCTAGAGTCATGCTGACGAGGGTGGGCAAGCAAGAAATACACATTTTTTCCAGACACTTCCATGCACTGGTCTGTTTGTTAACTCTTCTATATCTATTACACGTGGAGTGCAGTGCATGCATGTATAAAAAAAAAAACAATTTTAAACAAAATCAGCCATAGCTTATTTCCAATTTCAGAGGGAACGAATAGTTTCTTACCGGTCGGTGTAGTTTTGCAGCTTGATGATCTTTCTGGATTCACTATGCTGTGCATATTCCGCGGTCTTGTGGTTGGGTCCGGATTCGTAGTCTTTTCTTTTCTTTGTTTTTTTTTTTCGTCGCCCAGGTGGGCGTCGGCGTCACCCCTTCCTGGGTGTATTTCCGGTGACGTCGGCATGCTTCCTGCGGAAGCTCCCACCCTTGGGCGCCATCTTCAGATTCTTTTTTCCGTGTTTCTTTCGTCTCCGAAGTGATGCCAATGTTCTATGTAGGTGAAACTTCTTTTATCCGCTTTGCATATAAAGTCATTTCTCTTTTTTTTTTGACCACCTCTTTTCCAGTATAAGAATTGGCTTGGTAGTTTGGTCTGCCCTGTTCCCATGATGCACTTGGCCAGGGACAGACTAATTTGCATATAGCCAGGTTCTGAGCTGGGATGGTGCAGTGAGCTAAAAAACGGTGATGGATCAAGCCCTGATCTGTTGACTGGGTTTCAGTGTTCTGTTTAATTCAGATACTCTGTCCATCACCACCCCCTTTTCTGAATCTTTCACTCTCCAGCCTCATCTTTCTGGCGGAGGTGGGTGGGTTCGCTAGTGAATCCAGAAAGATCTTCAAGCTGCAAAACTACACCGACAGGTAAGAAACTATTCGTTTTGCAGCGTGAATCTTTCTGGATTCACTATGCTGTGCATAGATTTTGTAGCGGTTTCTCATTTCTGTGGCGGCTGGGTGGAAGATGAGCTTTGGTTCTTGAATATGTGCTGGAGCACCTTTTGTCCAACTTGTGCTTCTTTGTTCATTTGAACATCAACGCAGTAAGTGCTTCGTGAATGTGTGCACTGAAGCCCATGGCATATGTCTTGTATGGGTGTATTAGCCAGGAAGGCTATTGTCGCACCCTTTTTCCTAGTGGAGTGGGCACGTGGTCCCTCTGCTAGTTCTTGCCCTGCCCGCTTGTGGCAGAGTTGGATTGTTTGCGCGATCCATCGTGCAATAGTGTTCTTTGTTACAGCCTTACCCATGAAACTGTTGGCGAATGAAACGAAGAACTGCTTTGTCTTCCTGTGTCCTTTTGTCCTCTCGATATAGTGCATGACCGCCCTTCTGGCGTCTAGGGTGTGAAGGGCTCGCTCTGCGCTATTTGTTGGTTTTTGGAAAAAAACTCGGAATCTGTATGGACTGGTTCATATGGAATCTGGACATCACCTTAGGCAAGAAGTGTGGGTCAGTCCTCATCACAATCCTGTCATTGTGTATTTGTATGTATGGTTCCTGCAGAGTTAGCGCTTGAAGCTCGCTCACTCGTCGTAGGGACGTTATTGCAACCAAGAAAGCTGTCTTCATGGTCAGCATTTCTAGTGAGGCCTTGTGGAGCGGTTCAAAAGGCTCCTTCATGAGTTCCGTCAGGACTATGTTCAAGTTCCATGCCGGTGGTGGCACCCGCTTGGGTGGTGCGATCCTCTTCGCTCCTTCCAGGAATCTCTTCACAACCTGTGACGTGAAGAAACTCCTGCCCATCTCACCCCTTGTATAGGCGACTATCGCTGCCAAGTGGACTCTTAAGGAGGACGAGCTGAGTTTTTTCTCCAGTAAGTGTGTGAGGTATTTTAGCACTGGAGTCCTTCTTCATTTTTTTGTGAAGTCTTTCCTTCCTGCACCATATTGTGAATCTCTTCCACTTTGCCCCGTAGCACTTCAGTGTGCTGGGCCTTCGTGCCTCCCGAAGGACCCTGAGGGTGCTCTCAGGCAGTCTCAAGTGAGCGAATTCTATGTCCTCAGGAGCCACGCCACTAGGCTCAGGCTCTCTGGCTCTGGGTGCAGTACCTCTCCGCTGTGCATGGAGAGCAGGTCTTTTCTTCTGCCGAATCTGTGAGGTGCACTCTGTGCCATCTCCATGATCTGCGAGTACCATGTCTGTCTGGCCCACTGTGGTGCGACCAGTATCAGGTTCATGTTGCTCGTTCTGCACTTGCTCAGTACTCTGTGTATCAGTGGTATCGGGGGAAAAGCGTAAGCAAATGTCCCGCACCAATCTATCCATAGGGCATTCCCAAGGGACCCTTCCTCGGGTTGTCTGGATGCGAAGTCCAGCCCCCCAGCATCTCCACGATCTGCGTGGGGCCCTTCTGCTTTTTGCTGCTCACCGCGTTGTCTGGCTACTAGCCCGCTGGCTTGTGGCCTTCCCGACGACGATCAACGACAACACTGCTGGTCTGGTTGCTCCAGACTGGCCCTTGCTCCCTTCCAAAAGAGGAGCACCCCGGACCCTCCTGGTCCACTCCAGACGCCATTTTAGGTCCACCGCGTGGGCTTGAATTTGCCAAGACTTGTTGCCCCAATCCTGGGTCCAGTCGACAGCATCAACCATCGTGGGACAGCACGCACCTCCATCCTGGTCGCCGACGACGCCTCCTGGTCCGTGAGACTGCAGAGCCCAGCGTCGCCCACTCACCTGGTCGAGGTGACTACCATCCGGTGCCCTCCTGGCGCCATCTGATCACTGGCTAGTGGTCAAGAACTTGGTCCCCTCTGCTTTCAGGTGTCATCCATCTTCGATCCAGGCTTGGATCACTCGAACAATCTTCACTGGTCACCTGCCAGCAACTTCTTTCTTCAGGCTCCATAGACTGCAACGAGGATTCCCGACGTCTTTCCAGACCTATGCATCCGCAGCCCCTGGGCTAGGTAACTTCGGCATTTCGGTGCCCCAGCATAGCCTCACTATCCAAGGGTCCAGATCCACTTTCGTTTTCAGCCTATCTAGTCGGGTTCGCCCGAGAACACTAACTTAGTCTTTACTAGCTCCCATAGACTTTGTCCCGCACCCCGCGTGAGAGTGCACACTCTGCACCCGAGTCCCCTAGGCCTCCTACTAGTAATCTGAAGGTTCAGTAACGTAGTCCTAGTGATTCCAAAGCCTATTAGTACAGTACTTACCTGCTAGTAATTTCGCATTCCACTTCCATAGTATATGGTTTTTCGTGCCCCTCGGGCATTTGTGTAAATTGTGCTACTTAAAGTACTTTCGTAAGAGTTTTGTTGTGTGCTTAGTACTCTGTCTCATAAAGAGTACAGGGCTGTTGTGATCTAAATAAATACACTGTTTATTTTCATAACACTTGTGTGGTGTCCTTTCACTTGGTGTTCAAGGGGTATATGTGATGGTATAACAGCTGGCTTAACACGCCCTCTAGAGTTTAGCCCGAAGACTGCTCGTATCCACGCTACTAGGATAGCTGGTCTATAAGGTTGACTTACAACCAATCACCATAAGGGTTGTTTGGACTGATACAAAGTGCTCACTAGAATAGTGAACATTATATATCAGGCCAACTTCTCACAGAGGCGAGCTTCCCTCACCAGGGCCTCTGCTCTTTTGTTGCTGGGGAACACTCTGCCCTGCAAGGTGTTGATCTGTGCCCCCAAGAAGTTCTTCACTTGTTCCGGCTCCATTGATGATTTTATCCAATGGATGGAGAACCCCAGGTTTATCAGCGTTCTCGTCACTGTATGTGGGTCTTTCTTGCATTTCTGGTACGAGTTTGCTTTCACAAGCCAGTCGTCCAGGTAAGGATATACGTGTATTCCCTTCCTTCTTAGGTGCGCTGCGACTGCCGCGAGGCACTTTGTGAAGACCCTCGGTGCTGATTTTAGACCGAAGGCTAGTGTTGTGAATTGGTAGTGGCTGTCCCCGACCGTGAACCTGAGCATATGTTTGTGCCTTACGTTCATTGGTATGTGCAGGTAGGCGTCCTTGAGGTCTATCGTGACCATGAAGTCCCCAAACTGCAATTGCGGTAGCACCTCCTGCAGGGAGGTCATTTTGAATTTTTGTGTTCTTATGAATGTGTTCAGGAACCTCAGGTCCAGAATGGGTCTCATTGTCTCGTCGACCTTTGGCACGAGGAAATACGTTGAGTATATTCCCTTGTTTCTTTCTTTGAAGGGAACCCGTTCTATGGCCTCCTTTTGAAGGAGCTCTCTCGCTTCTTCCTGAAGCCACTGTAGCTGTTCGTTTGTTAGTGGCTTTCGCTTTGGTCTCCTGCTTGTTGGTCTCCCTTCCAACTCTAAGCAGTACCCGTATTGGATGGTGTTTAGAATCCATTTGTCTGATGTGATCTCTCTCCATTCCTGGAGATAGAGTCTTAATCTTCCACCCACTGGTGTTACGTGGTGGTAGTTGTCCATTGTGTCCTGACCCCTTTGTACGTGCTGCCCCCCGGGATCCTTTCTGTGGGTGGGCACACGGGTGTCTCTGAAGTCATTTAGAGGCGGGCTGCTGGCCCCCTCTTTTATGCGGTCCACGTCCATTTCCTCTACCTTGAAAGGACTGGCCCCTAGACTGGTACTGCCAGGACTGCTTCTGTTGACTCTGTTGCGCCTGCGAGTCAGCCTGGTGCATCTGTTGGAAAGCCTGGTGTGAAGTACCTGGCTGGTTTCCACCTCTTCCGCCGGGCCTCCGTGCCTGGGTGCCCCTTTTGCTGCCTCTGAACTGCAAGGCTCCCATGGATCGTGCCGTTTCATTGTCTTTCTTTAGTTGACTGAGTTTCTCGTCAACTGTTGTCCCGAACAGCGTCTCGCCGTTGAAGTGTTCAAGATGCTGTGTTGCACTTCAGGCTTAAAGCCCGAGATTCTGAGCCATGCGGGTCTTCTTTCCTTGACACCCATCATCATGAGCCTGCTGGAGGTGTCTGCACCATCCAGGGCCGTCTTGAGGCAATAATTTGCTGCATTCTTCCCGTCTTCCACCAGTTTCTCGGCCTTCTGCCTGGCCTCCTGGGGTAGGTCCTTCACCAGTTTTCCTAGCTCCTCCATGATCTGGTACATGTGCCTGTTTATGAGGGCATTGGAATTAGCCATGCGCCATTGGGTCGCGGCATTCCGTTCGATCCTTCTGCCCACTAAGTCCATCCTTTTGCTCTCCTTATCAGGAGGAGGTCCAGAAGTGGTGGCCACATTAGCCCTCTTAATTGCTGTGGCGATGGAAGTCGGCTGAGACCACGCCTCGAATGTAGGCTGGGTCCTTCGATGAATGTTTGTACTTTTTTTCAGATCTGGGAGTGACTGCCTTGCTTGTTGCGGGCTCCCTGAATGCTTCCATCCCCTGCGCCAAGACGCTGTCGAGCATAGGAAGATACTGGCTCCTTGTTTGCGTGGGGAGTAATGTCTCGAGGAGAAAGTCTGCTTTCTGCTTCTCCTCGTCAAGCTTGAGCTTGAAAGCTGTTGCCGCCGACCTTATCACCGAGTTGTAAGCTCCGATGTCGTCTGGCGGCGATGGCCTCGAGGGGTATGTGTCGACTGCCTCTTCTGGGCTTACGGTGTCGACATCCAAGTAATCCTACTCCTGCGGGTCAGAGGTGGCCGACTCGGCGTCCAACCTGCTGTCCTCTTCCTCCTCATAGCTGTAAGCCTCGTAGGGATTCTCGTCTTCTTCCTGGTCGTCGACCATTTCGGTGCCAGGCTCATGTTCCTCGACCTGTTCCTCTTCCTCCTCGACCATTTCCTGCATGGGTGGCTTGGTCTTGTGGGGAATCGTGAAGGCTCTCATCTTGGCGTCGAAATCCTTTTTCCGCTGCAAGATGTTTTCCATTTCGGCTTCTAGCCGCTGCTTTTTCTTTTCCATCTCGGCCGCGTTGTCCGCGCCGGATTGTTCGGCCGCTCTCTTCGGCGCCTGGCTCGTTTGCAAGAGCTTCGGCGTTGAGGCCTTGGACGTCGAACTGGGTTTCGGGTCCCTGTACGGCGTCGAAGCTTTAGGGTCTTTCTCCCTCGACGTCGATCGGTCCTTTTCGGGGACGATCTTCGGCGACTTCTGCTGCTCAGCAGCTCTCGGCGTCAGGGACTCCTTCTCAGGGGATCCGCTGGGCCTGTGGGTAGCCGCGGACGTGATGTGTGTCTCTTCGTCGGCGCTTTCGGGGCCTTGCCCCTGTTTTTTCAAGACTCGGAGTCTCTCGTGTTCTTGGCGAACGACGAGTCTCCTACCTTATCAGATGTCTTCGTGTAATCGGTCTCTACGATCGTGTAGCTGTCGTCTTCGGCGGCAGCGTTGTCCTCTTCCCCAGAGGACATCCCCAGCTCGTACAGCGATGGCGTCGGGCCTTTTCCTTTGAGGGTGGCGTGCGCTACCCTCTGGCTCTTCCTTACACGAAGGGTCTTCGGGGCGAAGACGGAGCAGGCGTTGCAGTCTTCGCTTCTTTGTTCTACCGGAAGGCAAAGGTTGCAAACCGGGTGCTGGTCTTTCTGCGCGAACTTGTGGTGGCAGTTAGGGCAGAACTTGAACGGCGTATTGTCCATCATCGAGTGTTTAGGCCTCCCTGGCCACACGAACGTCGACAATCGAAGTCCTCGATTAATTCTCCTTCTTTTCGCCGGGCAGTGTTCGGCATAGTCTCTCGTAGTCTCCTTCCTTCGATATCTTCTCCAATTTCAATCTTTTCCTAGTACTTTCTCCAAAAATATCTGGAGCCCAACGGGAACGATCCAGACCCGACCGCGGAAAAAAGAATCTGAAGATGGCGCCCAAGGGTGGGAGCTTCCGCAGGAAGCATGCCGACGTCACCGGAAATACACCCAGGAAGAGGTGACGCCGACGCCCACCTGGGTGACGAAAAAAAAAAAAAAAAAAAAAAAAAGAAAAGGACTACGAATCCGGACCCAACCACAAGACCGCGGAATATACACAGCATAGTGAATCCAGAAAGATTCACGCTGCAAAACTAATTTACTCTCCAAGGCTCAAAATATCCACATACTCTTCGTTTGTCTTTGCTCTTCTTTTTTCTTCTCTTACTACTTAAATTCTCTCACTTTTTCTCTTCCCTGTCTTTTGCTCCAGTAACCTTTCCTCTTTCCAGTCTATTGTCACTTGTTCATCCTTTCTCTTGTGGTCATGGATGTGCATGCTTTCCTGTGCTCTTCTCCAATATCAGGCCTTACCCTTTCATGATTTTTTTCTCTTGCACCCTTCAGTGTTGCACAGTATCTGTGTATACTGTCTCTTGCTCCTTTTGTATTTTTACACCCTCACGTCTTAATCTCTTTTAGTCTTCTCTCTGCTGTCTTTCCTGCCTCGCCAATTTCTTCCTTTCTTTCCCACTGCTCAAGCTCCCCTTTCCTTTATTGTTGACCCCTGTTCTTTTCTCTCCCTAGTCACCTTTTTGGTGTGTCTTGCTCTCCCTCCTTTAGCTCACCCATCATCAACCCCTTGCCTATTTCTGCATCTTTTTCTCCCGGTCTCGTGTTCTCTCACTGATGTTCTTTGCCTGAAAGGTCAGAGCTGAAATTCTCTCACCTCCCCTGTGTTGACTCTTGTTCATTTAAATGAGGATGTCCTAGGCAGGTCCAGGAGGACCAAAATCATGTCAATTTAAACAAGCATTTGCAAAGCGTCTTGCATTTACGCAAATTTAAGCTATTGTCATTGTAAATGACAATACGTTTTATTTAGGTATCAAAGACCAAAACCTAAATAAAAGGCATTGTCATTTACAATGCCAATAGCTCAGGCTCACTTAAATGCGAGACCTGTTGCTTTGCAAATGCTTGTTTTGTTAGGCACGGGGAGATTAAGTGATTTGCCCAGAATCACAGGATGTTCAGCGTCATTACAGAGGTCCGAAACCCAGATCCCCAGACTAGAGGCCGCCCGCCCTAGCCGTTAGGCCAACTCCTCTCCCCAAAAGTGATTAATTTGTAAAATATGTCCAGGCGCTCAAAGTTGTGTAGGTGGCCACACCCACTTCCTCCACTTGCCCCACCCACTTCATCCACTGGCTTCACCCACCTATTTCCCTTAATCCAAAGTGGTGTAGGCTAACAATTAAAGACTGGCAGAGGAGGCAGTTGCACAAGACACAATCATTTGGCAGCTCATCACTAAAAAACCACGCCCCCCACACTCAGTTAAGCACACCAATGGATGGGAACCTGCACTGCAGGAAGGTGAAACTCCGTTGACGACTGCCTGTGTAGTCTATGTAGCAGCTTTATGGTACGGCTAGGTTTGTGAGCTGTCCTGAACTGCAGCCAATTGAACCCGTAATGTGTGCCACCTTTAGCCAGTAAATGGCTTTGAAGAACTACCATAGTACATTGCGTTGTGGGTTGTCCAGTTTAACTTTATAACGTTTCAAGAATGTGTGCTGATGGCAGAAAATAATATTAGTTGAATATGCCACTCGACGCAAAAATAAAAAAAATCCACTTAAAAGTCAGCAGCTGTGGAGGAAGAACTGCATCCGTGGGCCCACACTATAAAAAGTAATTTCACACAAAAACCAGATTACCTGAACGTGCCACTCGAGGCAATTTTTGGTCGAGTGGCACGTTCAGATAGTCTTGCTTTTCTGCCATCAGCTTTGTACTAGTGTTTAGTGTTAAATTTGTCTACAAAGCATTCATATTGATTATTATGCTAAATAGCGTTTTATCGTGTGGGGCACATGCCTGCAGATCTGCCTCTACTGCTGCTGAATTTTAACTTTAAAAACATTTTTACTGCAAAAGTTTAAAGCCAGCAGCAGTACAGAAAGAGCTGCAGCCATGGGCCCCACACTATATAAAACGTTATTTAGCATAATTATACAATTCAATGTTGTAGACCAATATAACTCTGGTGAAAGGCATTACTTACCGGCACTGCGGGACAACCTTTTTATTTAATCTGCGAGGAAGGAGGTCTGCTGCATGACACGCTGATTGCCTCCGTAGCCAGACAATGATTAACTCTTCAGCAACGCAGTATGCTGGGCGGGCCGCAGGTGAAAACAGTACTCATTGGTCCGATTCGGGGCACAAACTTCATGATTCGCCAAGGAAGGACGGGGCGAGGATAATATATTTTGCAATCGTTTATTGGTAGTGCATTATGCTAACGCGCTAATAATGAATGACTGCAAAATGGAAATAGGGTGTGACTGTGTTTGTGATCTACGCTGAGGCAGGGACCCAGCCCAGGCAATTTCCGTTTTGGGCGTCAATTTGATGTGTGGGGCTCACATTCAGGCGGGCGACAGAGCCGCTGCATTCAATTTGAAATATTTTACCCACACATGCATTGATGTGCGATATATGCACTTCACACGGGGGGGGGGGGGGAATCCGGAACGGTGGCACCTACTCCGAGAATGATTATTACTTACACTGCATGTGGACTAGGCTATAGACCCGGCCTTGAGAAATAAGTGCCGGTTCTAAGCACCAGAAAGCACTGGCACAAATTAAGCACTGATCTCCACTAGACTTTTTCTGGTCATTGGCAGATCTTTTTCAAATCCCTTATTTGGAAGAATACCAGGGGGCCAACAGACTAGGTCTGTGGTTTTTATCTATCTTGATGGAGGCCAGTTTTCTTTTTTTTACTGCATCTTTTATCTGATTGAAATAACTGGAGGCAGCTTAATTTGCATCACAGAACAATGAAAGTTGAGAGGCCTCAAAGATTCCATTCAACTTGCTCCTGATTATTTTTTCCAGGAGCTCGCCGTTTTTTCCTTGCGAATGATTTACCAATAATTTATTTAGATTGATATTAAGACTAAATTGCATAGGCATGTGATCAGGAGGATGTCCTTCACTTGTAACTGGATGACTGGAAAAGATTCAGTCCTGGGTATAGCCTGCAATGCGTATCAGGGAATTCACCAACTGTTTTAAATCGAAACCAATCAGATTGTCAGTAAGTGCGTTGGATTCTTTATTGGCTGGATTTGTAGGAGCACCTTTCAAAACATCACATACCGTTTCACCAAGATGCGGATGGGATCAGTCATAAACTTGTTGGTCATCTCCAGGATTTCATGAGGCAGTGTGGCACTGATCAGACAAACCTGTGTTGCGGGTGGTAAATATCGATATACGTCATAAATCTGTTCTTTGAAACCTAATAAAGCGGGAGAAATATAATGATTAATTGGCAAAGACTACAGAATGCTGATAAATGTTGTGTCACAGAAGAATGTAATAAAATATTTCTTAGAACACAAGAGATGAACTAACATTTTCAGTTTCAGTTTATGATCACACTTATCTGGTCTGTGTGTGTAATTGTGTACCAGAGCCAGACGTAGCTCACCATTAAGCATGACATCCTTCATGGTTTAAGTATAAATATGACCCTGGAATAATGTGCATCCATCCATTTCAAAAGCTAGTCTTAAGTCCATGCTAGAATCTCACAAAGAAATTTCCAGCAGGTTAGATGGCTAAGCCAAAGTGTTGGAATTGCAATTGTCATCATTAGCCACATACATTTATGCAGCAGCGACAAACAGTTTTGCACAGCTGTTAACCATCAAAAACAAAGAGTCCTAATCCAAAAATCTTCCAAAAAATTATACAAACAGTATGAATTAAAGAATAGGATATCTACACCAAAATCAAGGTGCAAGTCACAGAGGAAGGCCATGTTAGGCACACTCTTCAAACAAAGAACCAATTATCGAGTAAATAATCCAATGCCACAACTACCTCAATAGATTAAACTATATTTCCATAAAGTGCCCCCTGCTAACAACAGGAGAGTGTCACCATGAATCTCCTGTAAACATACATAACCTGTGCTCAAATCAAGATGCCACATCTTATGGCAGCAGCAGGAGACCTCTATTAAATCAGAGGGATGCTCCTGGAGTTTCGACTTTAATGCACCACACCGAAAGACCCAAATCGCATTGCTAAACTGCTGTGCTAACAGCAGGAAAGGGTTGGCCACAGTAGATTGACATGTACTAACTTGCACTATTCTGTTTATTTCATCTTGAAAGGCTACCCAACGGTGAAGAAAATTTAGGAAGGAAACGTGAAATAATTGGTATAATGCAACACTGTCAATAATAATTGGTATAATGCAACACTGTGTCAATAAAAAGGGGAATATTTAAGGTATGTGAAAATAAGTTGTCCTACTTTGTTATGAAAAAAATAATGGAGACTTCATTAACAAGGATAGCATGGCTTTTTGTTTTAACACGAGTCACTGACCTCACATGACTTTCCATTTAACACTTCTAGCGATGGCCACCAGACTAGTGGAAGACCCCATTTCATAAGTACTGTGAAAGTACTCTGCAGAAAACCAGAAACTACAAGCATTTACAATGCAATGGTTTTGCCTTTGTTAAAGTTAGAGCTATTGGCATTGCTCTTGACACTCTGAAGCTACACTCTGAAGCTACACTCTGAAGCTACACTCTGAAGCTACACTCTGAAGCTACACTCTGAAGCTACACTCTGAAGCTACACTCTGAAGCTACACTCTGAAGCTACACTCTGAAGCTACACTCTGAAGCTACACTCTGAAGCTGCACTCTGAAGCTGCACTCTGAAGCTGCACTCTGAAGCTGCACTCTGAAGCTGCACTCTGAAGCTGCACTCTGCACTCTGAATCTGCACTCTGCACTCTGAATCTGCACTCTGAAGCTCCACTCTGAATCTGAGCTATACTGAAAGATACCCATGTCAAATCCAGCTTTATACGATTTCCGCATACCATACACTAGTCAAAGTAGAACAGATGCAGTGGTGAAAAACTGTATGCAGATTACAGAACATAGGCACATGCATATTAAAACATGTAGGCAGGCTTGTGAGCCCTCAAATAAGTGAGCATTAAAACAAGCATTTACAATGCAACGGTCTCGCCTTTTGAAAAGTTAGAGCTATTGGCATTGTAAATGCCAACATTTTTATTTATGTTTTGTTTTTGAAAACAGATAAATAAATGGCATTGTCATTTACAATGCCAATAGCTTAATCTCTCGCAAATGCGAGAGCTATTGCATTGAAGTAGAGAGAAAAGAGGTGCAGATGAGGTAAAGAGATAAGGCTCATACAGAGGAAGAGCGAGGGAGAAGTAGAGAATGGTGAAATAGGGAGAGAGAGACAGAGGTAAGACAGGTGTATTAAACGAGCGAGACATTGGAAGCAGAGAGAGTGAACGGAAACAGTGAAGGGGATAGAAAGAGAGATGAAAGCAAAGGGAGTGATAGATGGAGCAGAAGAGGCAGAGAGAGCATTGTAGAGAGAAAGAAATAAAATAATGGGAAAACGTGAGGGAAAGAGGACATCAATGAATAGAGAGACATAGAAGGCCAATAGGTGAGGTAAGAGAGAGGCTAATGCAAGCAAACACTCAGGATGTGGTAAACCAATGTGTGCTTCACAAATTATAACACGAGTAGAAAACTCATGGCTGTGCAAACATCATGCTTGACTCAGACAGACTGCCTGTAGCAAGGGTAAGAAACAATGCAGCCACCCTGCATAGGCAATAATGCAGGTGAGCACCAAGCAAGATCAGCCGATATGCCACACCATGAAGGGTTTAAAAACACACTAACCATCCACTGCACATGAATATATCCATTTTTTGTACAACTAAACAATCTGTTGCACCCGGGCTCATAGATCAGAAGAGTGGACAGGACATCCCTTGCAGGTGAGCACAAGCATTCCCTGGCAGCGAACACATGCACTAGGAGCATGGACAAACCATTCCTAGCAGGCAAGCACCATAACAGTTCAACCTGAATGACATCACAGAAGATGTGCATTGAAGGCGAGGGGAAGACTGCAGTGAGGGGCCAGAGAACATCTTCCAGGGCTGTGAACATTCTCAGCTTAAAAACGGAACTGCTGTGCACGGAGACTTTATTTGGGCTAGGTGTATAGGGCACACAGAACTCTTCGACCCTGCATCTCCAGCATGAGCACCGTGCAAAGAGGGTGAGTGTATGAATGATAGAAGTGGCAGAGACATATCAATCCATCAGGAGTTGGTAAAGCACAACTACGCACCGGTCAGGGTCTGAAGGCACTGGGTCACCCCCTCACATGAGCTAAATGACGGGTACAGACAGGCCATGCCAATGTTAATTGCGAGTTTGTGCATCATGTCTGGGGCTTGTGTGGATATGCACATACAGCATGTAACCGATGGATCAAAGTAAGATCGCCCACAAGGATGGGGATGAGAGCAAGCACAATGTAGGTAAAAAATCTTTATCTGAGCAGTTAAGTATAACCATTGGAATTCAGAAAATAGGTTAAGGAGGACGACAAATGTAAGTCAATTCATCAAGGCATTTGTCACAATTATAACACCAGAAAAGAGCTAGGATTATAAAGTCCTTGGCATCGAGGAAATAAATTCTTACACAGCTAAAAAATAAAAACACATACAACAACAATTGGTGCTTACCTCCTCTGAATCCGGCTTGGATATTCCTTCCCTGATTTTCATTGTAATATTCCAGATGAAAGATTTTCTTCTCGAATGTATGCGACTGTGCAGAGTTTGGGGGACAGACAAGGCACATACACACAGCCCCCAAGCGCAATTTTTGACAGAGGGAGACCGAGACAGAAACAGGCAAAAAAGGTTATGGTTACCCTCTCACTATGAAAACCGATGAGAGAATAGAATCCGCGTTCACCGCACTATCCCCTGTTGAAGATCAGTCCAGGAAGATAGAGACGAAAAGAAGCAAGGGAAACACGGCACAACTCCCTAGCTCCTAATAAGCAGCCCAGATACACACGGCAAGCAGACAGACAGACAGACATGAAAAGAGCCCTGAAAGCAGCGAATCTTAATCCAAAACCACCCTAAAAGTAACACAGTGACATACTGCACAGTGCGATCTGTAGACCCGGAATCTGATTTGGGAGTGAGGAAGCATGCTCAGTGATATTTTTGTTCGCAGCCCTCAGAGCCGGCTCATTACCAAGATGCTGTTTATATGCGCATGAGACATGAGACTGCCTGGGAAAGGTGGATGTAGTGAATACGGTGCAGCGTGTTCCACGTGCGAGGCACAATAAATTTAGCAGAGTGACAGAAACAGGCCTCAAGCCCAAAGGCAATTTGTAGTGGGTCCCCAAAAATTGACCCTGCCACCAAACACAGCACCTCCCCCGCTACCGGCCCACGCTCGCCACAACAGAAATGTAGTCTCCTATACCTCTGCCCCGGCCCCTATCCCCACTCCCACACATAAAATAATGCCTTTACCCCCGTATCCATGGGATCCCTTTTCTCTGACTCCCAAGTCGCAGGGATTTCTAAACTCTTTCTTCAGTGGTATGGTGCATCTTGCACATTATCAAGGGCTCTCTTCTTTCCCAATCCAGCGTCAATAGGTAATCCTGTTGTGTCTGTGTACTGACGAACAGATTTTATACTGGGATACACAGGACTGCAAGTCCCAGATAGCATCAGACTTGCCTGGTTGAGGTTCTGAAACATGCGCATGGGAAACAGAAGAACTCTTCTACGAACTCAGACTACCCGTCCCCAAGCTCCCACCAGAAAGCAGGACTTTCTCTCTCACTCACCTTTCCTTTTGTTGGCTTGAACGTCATTTGTACTGTCAGAAAGGGCCGGGAACAGAGATATCGCTAGCCCTCAGTTTCAGCTACCGTAAACAGCACTCCACGTCGCACAGAATGTATGTCAACTTGCCAGCCACGGAGCTTGAAGGGATAAGTAGTTCTAGCGGTCTCCTTCTGTCAGTGTCCGAGAAGGCAAGTAAAAAGCGGGAGTGTAATAAATAACACGCGTCCTGCAGAATTTCGGGGATCGGGACCTAATTACGCGGCTATTCTAGTCACAAAAATAGTAGAACACAATACATGCATTTAATTATAATAAACAAATCCGGTACAGTCAAAGTTTCTTGTTTTCTGAAACACATTGCGGCGCATAAATAAAACAATTATAGATGTTTTCTCTACTGAACAAGACAAAGCAGTTTGGGGAGCTTCTTATGCGCTGTGAGTTAAACCCCTAAAGAGGCATCGAAGCGCATTAGTGCTTTGCAATTATAGGGGAATTCATGCGGTCCGATGTTTTGGAATAGATTAGAGAGAGTTTCAGGAAAAAATGCAGGGGAAATTCATTTCCTGATTGATTCGGATTGAAGAAAAACATTGATTCAGCCTGCTCTTTCCTGCAAAATCGGTTGAAAAAATATACTTTCCTGAAGGAGCCTCCTCGGTCACCTGATGCAACAAAGAAGAACTCGGTGGGATTTAAAGGAACATTGGGCAAAAAGTCAAAACAGATAAGTTCGAAAACAATGTGACTCCTCGTTGTAAAACGTCAATTATTATTTAACAGTTTTTATTTTATTTTATTTTACCTTAACAGTGGAGCACAGTGCCCAAGCATCAATCGGTAACAGGGTACTCGCCGTAAAGGAGGAGAGCCAAAGATATGCAAGAGAGTTGTACAAACTAGTGGAGGCGTGTCTGAGAAGCGGGCAAGGTCTGGCTGTCAGCAACACAGAAAAGGGACAAACAGGCAACTTCCAGGCACGCATGAGAATGAAGGCGGTCCTTTTGTGTAACGATCGTCATGAAAGTGGTGCATCTTGTCTTGTGCTCGCCGGTTTAGTTCTGCGTCAAAACTGAAATGAAGCACTTATATACCCAGGTATTGTAAATGTCCGTGTAATTTTCTAATTTTTGATTCTGTTGTTCAATGTAAATTTCAAGCAAAATTACAACATGTAGCAAATGCAACATGTTTTTGTTCTTGCTCATAAATTCACATTAATTGCATTAAACAGATAAACGTCGCAACGTTTGCTTTCTTACCGGTAGATCTGTATTGACTGGGCTTGGTATCTAGTTCTTCCAAGATGGTGGCTTTTGTAGCGTCCTTTCAGTTCCGATGTAAGCCAATCGGAAGGAGCACAAACGAAAGGGGTGTGTGAAAGGGGGTAGACGCACTCTCCAATGAGTGTGCAAACCTTATTTGCATATAGCCAAGGAGCATTTTGGGAATGTAGGAATTCGCTTAAAACGCGATATCTTAATACTAATTATGTGTATATACATTTATAGGACAATTTCTTTGTCCATAATTTCAACTCTGCCCAGAAATCATTCATATATATCTGATAAGTACTCACTCTAACATTACTAGTTTCCTAAACATGAACCATATATACAAAATTGGACTTCTCTACGTTCGACACCGAAGAGATAGAGGAGCACCGCGGCCCACGAGACAGAGAGCGGAGCATGGAGAGGCAGGTAGGGAAAGGACCCGGAGAGAGCCTTAGCGAGAGAGAGGACAGCAAACTTCAGATGGGGAGGTGAGAGAGGCGTTGAAGGGCGTGCACATTCTCTTTGAAGAGAGAGGATGTGTGCGCGTTCACGAGGTCTAATCTCGGCAGGAAAAGCGAGTGGCACGGAAGCGCACGGCCCATTAGATGCAGTCAAGGCGCGCTCACGAGGTCAAATCTCCAAAGGAGAAGCTCGTGACAGCCTGACTACAGCAGAAAAAGCTCGTAACAGTCTGATGTCCACAATATTCCCAGAAAAGCGGCAACATAAGTTGTCTCGCATAGACAGCAAAAGCTTCGCTTTTGCTTTCGTCTAGGCGAGACCTAAAAATGACTAGAAGAAATGCAAGGCAATTGGCTATGGACAAATGAAGACTCTTTACAAATAACTAGAGCCTAGAACTAGAGCTAAGTGCCTCATCTGTCTCTGCCTCATCTGTCTCTGCCTCATCTGTCTCTGCCTCATCTGTCTCTGCCTGTCCCAGCTCTCACTCTCTGCTGCCCTCTGTCACACTCGATCACCTCACCCGGTGTGTGTGGCAGCCCAGGCGGAGACCGCTTCCGGGGCACACACACAGCCACACTGGAGTACTTCACATGTCTTTAAAAGACCATTAACTTGCTAATGAGGCTTTGTTGTATTTGACCTCTTCTTAGTGCCCCTGCAGCTCCACTCTGGCAATGGCTGGAATCGCCCGCCCCAATAGAGCAGATTCTGTGTTTGCTGACACTCTTAAAAATTTTTTTTTTTAAAAAGAACACAGGTACGATGTCTGCAAGGTCCGCGGGCCGCCAAGGAAGGCTTGCCGGGCTGCTGGCGGCCCGCGGGCCTTACTACGAGTACCCGTGCTTTAGACCATAACCCCCAGTCGTTACAGTAAAGTTAATTGGGAGCACTACATTTCAGCAAAGAGACAAACATTTGAGATAGATTGATAGATATCCAAACTCCAGCTCCCATTATACCCTTAGCCCCTACCAACTGAAAACAATCCAACAAAAACCCCAAACTCCTTACCGCCCAACAGCTGCAATCTCCTACTTCCCCCTTCCGGCGTTACGGACGTTTAACTCCTGACTGACCACTATCTCAATGCTATGTCCACAATAATCAATGAGGCTGCACCCATGCAACTGAAAAGAGTTTCGTCCAAGATCTCCAACCCATGGTATGACGGGAGCCTCAATGATGATAGACGGGCCATGCGAATGGCAGAGAGCACCTGGAGGTCAGCCCCCTCTGCACTGCACCTAAAAACCCTGAAGAAACAGAGAAACGCCTATACTTCAGGAAAATAAAACGCTCAAAAAGAGATTTCTTTAGCCTCCAGCTCGCCCAAGCAAAAAACCGCCCAAGAAAATTGTTTGAGCTAATCAGAACGCAATCCAAAACTTTTTTGTTCCCTGTGTCTGAGTAGCCGCTCCCCCCTTCTTTTTTGTGTGTTATGTTATAGTACCTGTCTAAGCGCCAGGACGCCCCTTTGCTGGGGCAGCTGTCGCTATAAAAATAATATTAACATAACATAATCCAAAGAACAACCCCAGACACTCAGCACCATGGGCGTTACACCTTCCTGTGAAGACTTCTCTGCTTTCTTTAACCAAAAAACCGACAACATAAGAAGCGATCTCCTCAATGACGCAATCCTTTACTCCAACCCCCAACACACAGCAGCATCTGAACCAAAGAACAATGCTACATGGTCATCCTTTGGCACCTACTCCGAAGAAGAAATTGGCAGATTGCTCAGCACCCTGAAACCATCCAATCACCTCACTGACCCCCTTCCTGCTAACGCTGTAAAAGACTTTACCCCTTTGCTCCTCCCACTCTGGACTAAGATTATCAATAGCTCTCTTCAACAAGGATCCATCCCTAACGCCCTCAAAGTCGGACAAGTCACACCGCTACTAAAAAAACCAACAGCAGACCCCTCTGATCTAAACAATTACCGCCCTATTACAAATATTCCCACTCTCGCTAAACTGTTGGAAAAATGCGTACAGCTACAACTAACTAAGCACATAGATAAGTTTGATCTCCTCAACGCTCATCAATCAGGCTTCCGAGCAGGGCACAGTACCGAAACTGCCATGACTCACATAGTTGACGACGCCCTCCAAATCCTAGACCAAAACGATACCTGCCTCCTCATCCTTCTTGATCTCTCCTCAGCATTCGACACAGTTAAACATGAGAACCTACTCGAACTATTAAAGACAAGAATGGGCATTTCTGGGACTGTTCTCAGGTAGTTCACCTCCTTTCTACACAACCGGTCACAAAGATTCAAAAGCAACAACTTGATGTCCTCTCTGGTACCTGTATCGCTAGGCGTCCCTCAAGGATCCTCCCTCTCCCCAACACTGTTCAACCTAGTTATGGAACCTCTCACTACTTTGCTACAAACATCCAATGTTCACTTTCACATGTATGCCGACGACACCAAACTTTATCTCAAAATACAATCTCTCAAGGACATCATGCTTCTGAACACCACGATCAGAAACACCCAATCCTGGCTTGTCGAGAATCACCTCAAACTCAATGCGATGAAGACTGAGTTCCTCCTGATCTCACCTCCCGCAAAAATCTCTACGGCTCAAACATGGCTTAAGCACTTAACGGCTCTAAATGTACAACCTACCATTGTAGACTCAGCAAAATCTTTCGGCATAACACTTGACGCCAATCTCGACATGCAGCAGCACATTAGCAAGGCAACCAAAGGAGCGAACTTCCAAATCAATACCTTGAGAAAACTTAAACCCTTCCTTCCAGCCAAAGACTTCCAAACTGCAGTACAATCTATAGTCATCCCGCACATAGAATACGGTAGCACCGCCCTCTGCGGGCTCCCCCTAACTACAACGGCACCCCCAAGAGCGTCTCTTAACGCTGCAGCGAGACTCATCACTGGCTCAAAAAAACACTCGCGTATTTCCCCTGACTTTAAATCCCTTAACTGGCTACCTTTTAAAGCCAGAATACATCTGAAAATCGCCTGCATGACACACAAGGCTGTACACATGAACTCACCCGCCTACCTCACTCAAAAGCCGTCAATTTCTGGTGGCTCTAGAACTACTAGAAGCACAAACAATCTTCTGCTGAAGCCTCGAAGATTTCGGAAGGAAAAAACCTATAAACGCTCCTTTTCAGGAATGGCACCCAGGATCTGGAACTCACTCCCTCCTGAAACCAGGCTCATCTCCTCCAACAAACTTTTTAAGAAAGAAGTAAAAGCGATCCTCATGGCTAAATACACATGATCTATTATTCTGTATTTCTCGTGAATCCGCTCTGTACTACCTGCCTGACCCCTTGGTCTATTTGTATTATCGACTTATCTGATTGTATACGTTCCCTCTTTGTATATTTCTATATTGAGGACGCACCTGTCTGACTTTGCACACTGCACCTACACCACCTCAACTATCCCTACTCTTGTACTACTGATGCTCCTGTGTGACTATACACCCTGCACTCACCTACCTCAACTATGCCTACCTTTTTGCTATCTCCAAAAGCATTTTAAGCACGCTTAAACAAGTATATGCTCTTTATTTTTGTACTTTTATATTATTGGCGCAACTGTTTGACTATGCACCTTGTACTGACACTACCTCACCTGTGACCTACCTGTTGTATTTTTGACCTACCCATGTAACTATGCACCTTGTACCTAACTACCTCAACTATTACATTCTATTACTCTATCACCCCCTTGTCCTGTAAAGCGCTCCGATATCTGCAAAGATCTTGTTCGCGCTATATAAAACTTTCAAAATAAATAAATAAATAAATAAATAAAATCCTTTCAAAGGAATTCCACAAAAGAATGCTCATTTAGGGCACTGCAGCAAGTTCCAAAATGTTTATTCAGCACAACTGTTGCCTTGTGCCAAATAAACAGTAGCTGCGATGTTGGAGTGAGCCTCCTTTTGTGGAATTGCCTTGGAAGCAATACATCTATATATAAATATGTACACACACAGTTTTATCCTGCACTTCTGCCAATCAAAAGTTGTAAACCGCACCCTTACCCAATATACTGGTATGCAATTTACTGACCTTAAATGAACAGAAGAAGGGGGGGGGGGGGGGGTGTCAGTCTCAACACACAGATCACATATATCTGAGCCACACACATCTATCTCACTGAACCATCCCCTCAGCTATAGAAAACGAGGTGCATGTAACAGATAACAAGTACCAAATATTCATTAACAAAAAAGCAATTTAATTGTGTCACAAAATGAGCATACAAACCTTTATTGAGCATCTCATCTGCTTCATCCAAAACCAACATTTTAATAGCACGTGTTCTCAAACTTCTGCGACGAATCATATCTGCAGGGAAAAACACCATTGGCTTATTACTAAAACGTATGACACAAAGCATCGACCTTGCATCTATTAATAGGACAAAGCTATTCTAAGCACCAACTTTTACCAGAAAAACTAATATTTGAAACCACACCTTGCTGTATACCAAACTAAGACCTATTCCCTGTACTAGATCTAAGAATGGACCTGGAAAATTAAAATCAAAATTACATCCACAAAGCTAGACTAGTAACTCAAGAACCAATGCCAACTGGGTTCTAGAAAACCCACCTGCAACTCCATGTGGTGGATCCTTTAAAATGTTCCCAGTTTAATGTCTTCCAAGAATTGTGGCAGAGTTACATATCAGTATTGTACCCAAATATTTCATACACAAATCTGGGATTAGACTATTTAAAAAGCATCCACTGATTTGCAGCACACCACCAAAACGCTTACCAAACACACGGCCAGGGGTTCCAGACACAACATGTTGCCCATAATCCAGCTTTCGGATGTCTTCTCCCACGTTTGTTCCTCCTATACACGAGTGGCACTGCACATTCATGTAGTCACCTAGAGCTAGGAGGACCTGGGCGGAACCCCCATGCCAAAATAAAAAATAAAGTTAGACAGCGACAGAGCATCCACAACACATAATTTGCTGAATATTAGAGAAGTTTTTTCTGCTTCGGAAATTGACAGTAAGAAAAACAAACTTCAAGACAGACTGACAACTAAACGTATCGTGATTAGGTCAAAGTTAATCTATTTCCCCTCATTCAGGACTCAAGATACTTACTAGAAGCAAGTACTGTGCATCGGGAGTCATGTGGGCTCAGCTATTCCCAGAATTTTGGCTATCAGACATATTGTTCAAGTCATTGACTATCTTCATTACTAGGCAGTTCAATGGACATCAACGCATTTACCGCGGTGTCCCAGGGCTCTATTTACCACCACACAGCTAATTTGTTTCCAAGTACTCTTATTTGGATCTTGATTTTCAAAAAGGTATTGTGAACGAGCGGGAGATTTTATTTGTCCTAATGAAATGCATGCACACCTCCATTTCCTTTGTAGCTAGCTCTCTTCTAGCAAAGTTGGCTTTCTACTTGGCTCACTGTGGAGCCAATATACAATCCTATCTGGTCACCTTTAAACTGTCCTGACATGTGACTACCTGCACCAGAAGCCCCCCATAAAAGCCAAGGACAATGACTGAGAAATGCATTTTTCTCTGATAGATTGGAGAGAGCCTGCACATTAGTGTCCAGCAGATGCTTACAAGAAGCAGACGTTTCGAGGGAGGATTGTCATCCCGCAGGCTAGTGTCAAGCCAGTTTCCTGAAGACTTTTGCTGCTCTGTACAGACTGAGAAAAGGAAAGGACTATACTGAAAAAAGAGGAACCAAGCACTGAACAGCAGGAAGCTCTGCAGAGACCTCAGTCAAGCGCACACTGGAGAACCAAGACAGCCTGGGAAACACGAGATTCATACATTTTAACTAGTGAAGACAAAGCCCACAGATAATCCATTGGCTGGGTCATTGAGTTGCATTGTAAGGCGCTTTACTGGTACATCCTTAATGAGCATTCGCTCCAGAGTGGACTGTACAATGCTGTACACTAACGTGCCCCATACCTGTCCTCTAAACCACAGAGGCCAGATGATTCTACTTAGTCTGGCCACTGTGTACTTTTACACTGGCAACCCAAATTTTGTTCTAGTCCATGTAATTCCTCAGAAATCTCGACTTTTCCCCAACTCCAAAAATACAGTTACCCGGTGGACTGAAGAAGCACTGGGGTCTAATGGGTTCCTGCAGTCACATGAATGCTCCAACCAACCAATAAAAACATGACTAGCTGTTTGTGATTCAAACTCCTAATGTGGGGTACCCAAAGGGTACTACTACAAGTGGATGTCAATCCACTACCACCACTCAGAATTTGAGATCAGTTGGGTTCTCAACTGGTCTCCAACTGCACTGTGTCCCTGGCTGAACAACAGTTACTGATTCACGGTTGCCACTGAACTGGACACAGAGGTGCTAGGTACACAAACTTCTCCAGTTGTATTTCACAAAAATGTACAACCTCTTTTCTGAGACAAATTCAAATTTGTATATCCTATCGGGTTAAGTTGACCCCAGAGAAGTTTAGGGAACCGAAAGATGTAGATAAGGAATGTGGTGAGGTTTTGCAAATAGAGAGTTTTACAAGAATGAACTACTCGCACCTTAACCATCAGGCCCAGAAATGTGAAGAGACAGTTTACATACCATTGTCCCGGTTTAAGTCCAAGGTAGAATATTTAGAGAATGAGGCAAAAAGCCTGAGGTCAGAGTCTTGGGGGCGCCAAATCACTACACTAATGAGGGGCTACAAGAGGAGCTGCAATTCACATCAGTGATAACAACGCGCTTCACTTATCTTCTCACAAAGGGTCCATCTAGCACAACAGTAGAAAGACCACACTGTTGGCAGAACAGAGTGACTCCAAGCACTGCAAATTTGTTCATTCAACAGCAAAGCAAATGTACCCCACCCCGAGTGGGAAAAAAATACACATCTTCCTGAATCAATTAATGTCACTCTAATGGAGGGAATGAAACTATGGTAAGCCAAGAAAAAACTTGGCGAGTGCATCTACTGTGGTTCCCAATTAGGATGAGGTGTCCCCTGTGACCACTAGTTTCGAAGTATGACCAAGAGTTGCCTTTGTTGATATTCCCAAGATGGAAAATATTTTCCAGAAAGTACCAGTTCACTGAAGGAGATATTGCTATGGACACATCATTGGGATACTTTGATTTAAGATACATGTTCCCTGTGCAAGTTACCCTTCATTCAGTAGCAAAATTTGAGTTAAAAAAAAAACATTGCAAAAAGCAAATATAGCTAAATCAAGGATGATGAAAAATTGCCAACTACTATACAGATAGATGAATTCTTAAATGAACAAAGTTCTTAAAAAGAAAACATGCAGCCACGCCATTTCTTCAGCAGCAAGGTACAACAGGTGCATAGCAACAACATTGTTGGTGTTTGATCTTAAGTCAATGAAAGCAGCAAAGACATGCTGGACTTCTCGTTTTACAATATAATATTGCTTGCCTTTCGGAGAACTATTTAAAGCTAAACAGTCTAGTGTTATCCTGAGACTGTAACAGCAGTCACAAATGAACCATGTCTCAAATCAACTTCACAACTGCCGCAGGAGGGCAAATGAACGTGTACGATAGAGGAGGCATATGCACAGATGTACACATGTCTCCATTTAGAGGGCAAAAAACACAAATCAAGGCACATTATACAGAACAACTGTTGTGAGGCTGCCCAAATTCCTAATCTATTTAGAAAAGTAATAAGATGTTGGTTATCAGAGTAGCACCAAACTAACTATGGAACATTCCACATAAAAGCAATAGAGCAATGACTATATAGAGAAACACAGACTAAAAGTAGCAACTAACAGAGGACAAAAGAACGAGACTTTGGATAGTAAGTGTCAATTTTACTTTATCAATGTCAATCAAGCGAGGATGTAAATTTAAAAAAAAAAAAAAGCAAGGGAACAGAAAACAGGCAAGAATTACGAATATGTACAAAAAGTTCTAAAAAACTATGGGACATGAAGAAAAAGCATATCTTATCACCTCCTACATGTTTAGAGTCACAGCCAAGTTTAATCAATTTACAGGAGCTTACACTTCTGACCAAGTTCAAAACAGTCAAAACCATTTTTAATAGAAATTATCTGACCGTTTAAAATATTTTTTTAAAACAATTATTGCATTTGATCTCTACTATGGATTTATAAAGAAATTAAAGCAGAATTACAAGGAGAGCAAGAACATGCAGTTAAGCTTTAACATTTTTACCTTCTGTATCTGACCCGCCAGTTCTCTTGTTGGTGCCAGGATTAATGCTTGGGTTTCACGTACCTTTATACAATGAAAGAAAACATTTTTAATATTTACTCTGAACATTACAGCACATTAGGCTTGATAATGTAGTATATTGTGTCAGGACCAACTATACTCAATTTTAAAATTACCTTACCAAAAGTCTGCAGCCAAAGTTTATACATTTCTGGCATCCCTTTACACTAGCACTTTCCGAATTGAAGGAAGGGCTAAAACACACGGTCGAGTGTTTTAAAATGAAATTCAGATATTAGATTTTAACTTTACAATGCAAAAGATAACAAAAATGCTGCATTTCACGGGGTGTCCTAATATCTGTCCCATATGTGCCACAGGACATGGAGCCCAATAGAAAACAACATAGCTCTAACACTGCATAAATGATAAGATAGGCATTTAATCAAGTTGAAAAGTCGCTGTAGTTAATGTGTGTTGGTTAAATTAGGAACTCGGGTTGTTTTGCTAAAGCTGTGGCCTTTGGAAGTGTCTGTAGCAGAGATATTCATATCAAATGTATTTTATCACCTGAATGTCCAGGCACTGGAGAACAGAAACACAAAACGTTGCAGTCTTGCCAGTACCAGACTGTGACCTGGAAAAAGAGGAAACATTTGTAAACTAGGGAACACTCCATTATTGATTAGTGTTACAGGAAGACTATGTCAAGGAAGCAGCAAGTGTACATTTTACCCTGCAGCGCTAAAGTAGCCAGTTTCCAGACAATCTGGTTATTATATGTTTTTAAAACAATAAAAAAACCAAAATTGTGTAATTTCCATACTGAGTGAGGCTGCTGTAGCATCTCTAGAAACAAAGCTATTCCCTAAGGACTAGGTGTTATTCCGCAGACTGATGTACAAAGTGCCCTTCTGTTTTAAGTCAAACCCTTTCCTTCAACCAAGTTTACTTTACTTCTAATCATCAAAACTTCTAGTACCTTCCACAAAAGTGACTATTAGAGTAGCACTGCATCAAAACGGGACGCACAGCATGAACATTAGCAAGTCTCAGCTTCAGCCAGAAGAGGTCTTATAAGTACGATGTGGCAGAAACAGCACTTCTACTTCATGGTACCTGGACTACCGACAATAAGGATAGTAGTCTACAATTTGTACTTACTGGGAGAGCTATTTTAGAGACAGCCAAAGTGGTAGCACTGTTAGGACAGCATGTTTACAAGGCAGAAGACATGAATGCTGCACAGTCACAGATTCAATGATCACCAACATGCGCCGGTGGGGCATGGTGAACACAGGACCGTAATGCCAACCTGATTTGGAGGGTAGTCTACTATCAGACACATTAATACAAAACACAGGCATGTCATTAGCTTCTTGCAATTTTCTAATGTAAAACTGGATTAATGGTCAAGCTCGGAAGCTTGAAAGGTGACTGAGCAAGAAGACATGGTTGCGCAGGCAACTACCTTCCTTACCATCTGATTATAAAAAGAAAAGACTAAACAAAAGCCAGCTTGGGAAGCTTCTTCAGGGTCTAAACACCATGACCATTAAGCTGAGGGTTCCATGGCTAAAACCGTAGCCTCAAAACAGATACTCCCCTATTCCATTCAACTCACATTTCCAAAATGAAACCATCCCCTACATTCACTCATACCTGAATACGCTATACTGCATGCTGTAATCTTTCTCTGTGGTGTAGAGTCGGACTTACTGTGCAATCACATCTCTTCCTTTGATGATCTGTTTAATAGCTCGCTGTTGGATAGCAGATGGCTTTTCAAAACCTGAAAAAGAGGATATTAAATCAATGAAAACCTTACACAGTAAAATCGGAGGTTGCAAAAGCAATTTAAGATCATTTTTATGGATTGCTAAAAACTGAAATTTGGCGTGATCAGAAAAAAGAATAGTGGAAGCAATTTCACTTGGACCATGAGAGTTTCAGGTAAAAGTTGTAAGAGGCCCGTATGCCCTACTTCAGCAATGCACCGGGCTCAATCGAGCCCCCCCCCCCCCCCCCCCCCCAAATAAAAATTGCCAATGTACCTGGACTACACTATATATATATATATATATATATATATATATATATATATATATATACACATACACACACACACACACACACATGCATACACGAGCAAATGTCCCAGGCGGGGGGAGCGTCCTTTAGCTGGCGGCGAGGATGGGACACCCTCGCTATACTTATTAAATCAAGTTTCCTCATCAGGGACGCCGCACACCACTTCAATGTTGGTTAGTTGTGCTTTATTTTCCTGTAGGTTTCTCCCACCAAGAGAGTGGGAGAAACCTACAGGAAAATAAAGCACAACTAACCAACATTGAAGAGGTGTGCGGCGTCTTCTTTGATGAGGAAACATATATATATATATACACACACAGACATACTAATAGCAGTCACGAGTAGGTTATATGTTTTATCATTCAAAAGAAAAACAAAGGCTCAGATTTCACTCATACAAAACCAATTAAATTCAGCAGCTTTAGTTACCTGAGCTAATTATTACTTACGCCACCGCAATGCACTGCTTATGACCTCACATATTACATTATTCATGATATGGTCAGTGACATCACTGATGACATCACAAATGATATCACTGATGACATCCAGTGATTGTGAGTGTTTCCTAAAATACAGTAAGATACCAAACATATTAAATTTAAAAAACTGTATAACTGAGTGATATTATTTATAACACATGTGAGTGGCTGAGTGTATCCATGTGAGTAGGTGTTCGAGTTGCTCTATGGTTGTATTGGGTGAGTGAGTGGCTGTGTGTGTGAACGGGTGAGTGGATGTGTGAGTGAGTGTATGGGTGAGTGAGAGAGGATGTGTGGGTGAGTGAGAGAGGATGTGTGGGTGAGTGAGAGGATGTGTGGGTGAGTGAGAGGATGTGTGGGTGAGTGAGAGGATGTGTGGGTGAGTGAGAGGATGTGTGGGTGAGTGAGAGGATGTGTGGGTGGGTGAGAGGATGTGTGGGTGGGTGAGAGGATGTGTGGGTGGGTGAGAGAGGATGTGTGGGTGAGAGAGGATGTGTGGGTGAGAGGATGTGTGGGTGAGAGGATGTGTGGGTGAGAGAGGATGTGTGGGTGAGAGAGGATGTGTGGGTGAGAGAGGATGTGTGGGTGAGAGAGGATGTGTGGGTGAGAGAGGATGTGTGGGTGAGAGAGGATGTGTGGGTGAGAGAGGATGTGTGGGTGAGAGAGGATGTGTGGGTGAGAGAGGATGTGTGGGTGAGAGAGGATGTGTGGGTGAGAGAGGATGTGTGGGTGAGAGAGGATGTGTGGGTGAGAGAGGATGTGTGGGTGAGAGAGGATGTGTGGGTGAGAGAGGATGTGTGGGTGAGAGAGGATGTGTGGGTGAGAGAGGATGTGTGGGTGAGTGAGAGGATGTGTGGGTGAGTGGGTATGTCAGAGGCCGTATAGGTGAGGGATGGGGAGTGAGTGTGGCTATATGAATGTGTTGGTGTATAAGTGCTGCATGGGTGTATAAGTGACTATGGTTGAGTGAGTAAATGTGAGTTGCTGTATGGGTGTGTTTCTGTTAGTGACTATAGGTGAGTGAGTACCTATGTTAGTATATGCATGAGTGTGCGTGTAACTGTATGGGTGAGGGAGACTGTAAGGATGAGCGAGTAGGTGTGCGAGTAGCTGTATGGGTGACTGAACGGCTATATGGGCGCATGAGTGGCTGTATGGGTGAGTGGATGTGAGTGGATGCGAGTGGCTCTATGGATCAGTGAGCAAGTGTGAGCGCTTGTATGGGTACACAAGTGGTTGTGTGGAATGGGTGTATGAGACGTATGGGATGGGAGTGTTCTGTGGATGACGTCTTAAGTGATGTCAGTGATATAAAATGGGAGGTCATAAGCAGTGCATTGCAAGGGCATAAGTTATAGTTAGTTGAGGTAACTAGAACTGCCAAATTTCACAGGTTTTGTAAGAGTGAAATCTGATCCCAACTAAAATGTCCCTGCAACCTTTGTTTTCTCCCAGTGAATTTCTAAGCGGTTTTACATTGTATTCCCTAAAAGTAAACTTTAAACTTTGAGAATAGGTATGCGAGTGGCTCTATAGATGGATGAGTGGGGATATTAGTGGCTGTATGGATATGTAAGTGGGTGTGCAAGTGGCTGCATGGATCTGTTAGTGGGTGAGTGAGTACCTTTGTGGGTCTGTGAGAGGCATTAGGGTTGTGTGAGTGGCTGTGTGATTCTGTGGGTGTGTGAGAGCGTTGCTCTGGGTGTGCGAGTGCCGGTGTGAGAGTGGATTTGTGGGTCTGTGAGTGGGTGTGCGAGTGCCTGCAGGTGTGTCGTTATATGACTTTTGGGCATTGGTATACTAAGAGTATTTAAAAGGGAGAACCATGGACTTAGCACTCACCAGGAGACAAGAAATGTAAATGTACCGGAATTTATATAGCGCAAATTACCGAGCGGTTTCTAAGCGCTTGCTTAGGGAACCCGTCCTGGTATTCCCCTGTGAGATAACCCCGGCAGGGTATCCGCAAGGTGAAAGCCAGGCATCCCGCCGCGAGGGGCCGTTGTGGAGATTAAGCAAGCTATTGCCCAGAGTCGCAGAGTGTGAACCCGTGAATCGAGTAGGCACCGGAGCGAGAATTGTCGAGTCCATGGACATTTTTAGGACTCAAGACCCCGCCAAGCCGGGAATTGAACCCTGGTCCCGGGCTGACCTCTGCTTCCAGGTCTGCCTCCTCTAACCAGTGAGCCACACTTCTCCACAAGAAAGAAACAGCTTGTCACAGTCACTACAGATCAGATTGCGCTCCATTAGATCAACAATGCAATCATCTCCATTATGTATTTGAGATTGCTTTCCAACGTGGAACACGAGAGGAAACATTTGATTTGCCTTCACCAAGCCAAAGAAGTTATGAACGTTTGTGCTTTACAGAAATGGAGCTTCAACTGGGTCACTTGCTATGTTTATATTTGTAAGTGCTTCCCGTTCAGATATAATTACTGTGAAATGTGCACCATAGCCAGACTGGAACCTCTTTTTTTCCCCAGAAGAGTCTCCAGTTTTCCCAAAAACATCTACCCAACTGGAGTACTTTCATCTGGTTAATTAGTGCTACCTCGATGGGTAAACGTCTCATGCATATTCTGCACTACAGCTGTGTAAAGGACCACGCAGAAATTTTTCCAGTGACCTTGTGTGCATGCAATTTCTGCAACGTGATTGCTCCTCAAGCGTCTTCATCCACAAATCTGTGATACATGAATCCTCATTAAGAAAAGATGACAAGACTAAAGAGGTGAATCGCCACCAAACAAGGATACTTCACCTTAACTAAATGAAGTAACTGCTTCTTTGTTTGGTGGAGAGGTCTTCATATTCCTCTGCATCAATACCGCACAACCAAAATCATCTGCAAATGTGCTCGAGGTCCTTTCATTAAGCTGTCCATCAACGTGGGAAGGGGAGGGAGACCGTTGCATAATACTACTAAAGAAAACGAAGAGAAGGCCACGTAGCCCTGGTCCATGCCGATTTCGACCCCATCACCTGGGGCCCAGCCTCATCTCCCTGGTCTGTGCCACCAAGGGAATCTAGTGTGCATGTTGGAGACCGCGGTGGGGAGTGTCAAGGCCTCTGCGGTCCACCTGCTGGAAATGCAGCTCCGAGTGAGAGAGCAGTACTTTCATCTCATTCTCCCTGCCCGCATGTTTGCCTCGGGAGGAGGGTGTGTCCTGTCCCCCCCAGATGTTCTGCATGGGCCCACCTAGAGAAGTGATGGTCCCCGAGGCTGTGTAAATCCTGGAGGGGGGGCCGCATGACCCCCCCACTCTTTAAAAAAGCAGCAGCAATTACCCCAGGAGAATGTAGGTCCCCGGGGCATTATTAAACTTTTGGATGGGTGCCCTGTGCAACCTTCATTTTTAAAATTTTATTTTGCATGGCCACAGGTGGCCATAATTATAACAAGCGCAGGAGACAGTGCTTTTTTTCTAATTTGCTGCGATATTTGCAAATTCTGTAGTGAATTTTTAAAAAGTGCTTTTCTGCCCAGCCCGGGGCCCTGTGGGACCCCAGGACCAAGGCCAGGGGGTTACACTATTCGTACTCTACCCCCATTTCTTGTTTATGCATTTTCTTTTGGGATTCGGCTGAAGCGGAGTCCCAAGATGGCTGCCAACACATCCTGGTTAACGTGTTTGCAGTCAACCATAGAAATTCAGCAGTTAGAGTTACATGAGCTAACTATAACTTACCCCCTAATGCACTGCTTAGGACCTCACATACTACATCACTGTTGATATGGTCAGTGACATCAACCAGTAAGTGTTTTCTAAGAGTTTATGATCATATACTAAGCTACTATAAAAGTTAAATTAGTATACTAGGTGAACTAGTAAAAGGTGACACTACTACAAACATATATTATGTGAGTGACTGTATCTGTGAGTGAGTGGGTATCAGAGTGTCTGTAGGGGGAGGAATACGTGGATGTGCGAGTTAGGGAGCAGGTGGCCGAGTGTATGAGTGTTTGTAAGGTTGAGTGAGTGGCTGTGCTGAAAGGCTGTATGAGTAAGTGACTGGGTGTGTAAGTAGCTGTATAAAGGAGAGTGTGAGTGGGTGTATGGGTAAGTGACTGACTGATGTATGAGTAACAGTATGGATTTTTGAATTGTTTTCTGAGTGGCTGTATAAGTGAGCGAGTGGGTGGGTGAGGGTGTGTGATTGGCTCTATGGACAAGTGTACCGTTGTGCAAGCGCTTGCATGGGTGAGTGAATGGTTTGGATATCATTGATCATGGAATTAGTAATTAAATATGTGAGGTCATAAGTAGTGTGGCACACGTAACTAGAACAAGGGGTTAAATCAGATATTATGCATGGATAGTAATCGTAAACTTATGAGTCCCCATGTAAAAATGCTTCACATAGATTCTGTCCCATTTGCCCGGGGTTTACAATCACATTCCAGAAACGCCTACCAGAATGTGAAAGATGCCCATCTTCTGCCAAAGCTGCCCATGATATCATGGCCAAAACTGTGCCATGTATGCCCACCATAATGCTAAAAACTTGGACATCACATCAGCAATGGACATTAGTAGCTAAATCATGACCGCGATTCGGACAGGCACATTCACAGCATGATTGGCAAAGATAGGCGCCAAGATGCCATGATATGTCCACAGATATCTCAAGGTGCCAACATTATCTCAGAAAAAGACATCATTGTGTCACATTAGCCCTGTATAACGTCAGTACCAGATATATTTGGGGTTCCCCGACAGCAGGTATGGCTTGCAAAAGAAGACAATGCCCTTCAGAGAGGAACACAATGCCAGACAATTACACAATACATATGACCAAAACAAAACTTTAACAAGTGGACATAAATACATCACAGACCACTGCATCAATCTGAAACAAAGAAGGCCATTACCTATCTCCACTCAATTCAGAATTTGATCTTATTAACTGCAGACTTGCTAGTGTACGGTTTTTATGCACTGTCACCATCACTGGCAGTCCCTCACACTGGTGACTTCGCTCTAGCTATTGCTAGCATTTTTTGGTCTAGTTTTTTCAGAAAGTGTAGGACTGAGAGAATGGGGCTTGCAAAATGGCCATTCTCCATGTGAGTTAGCTAAATTGAGGGTTGACACACGTGGTCATGCTGCAGATACTTCAGGGTGTTCAGTGAGTGTTTGTGCGTAAGCATGTGGCCCTGCTATTGATTTAGCTGGAGGTCACCAAAAGAATACAACAAGCATTTGCAATGCAATAGATCTCGCATTTGCGAGAGTTTAAGCTATTTGCATTGACAATGAGAATGTCTTATTTATCCGTTTTGATAATTAACACAAATAAAAGGCATTGTCATTTATAATGTCAATAGCTCAATCTTGTAAATGCGAAACCTATTTCATGTCAAACAAGCGACTGCCATTGTTCCTGCTGCTTGGAAAATGAAAGCACGCATGGTGCGCTGAATGTTGCAGGAATGCATGTCGGACCAGCAGTAGGAGAAACTTGGTAAAGAAAATAGGGCTTACAGACCAAATAAGACATACCATGTAACAACATAAGGAAAAGGGACAATCCTCACTGAAGGTTACAAATTAAGACAAGGCGGTACTAAGGGGGGGGGGAAATCAACAAGCCTATTAACAAATCAGAAGTCAGACTTTACAAAGGACAATGACAAGCCAATAAAATGTGGACAGAGCTTCAAGTCAATACTAATACAGCATGCCTCAGAGCAGCACATGCGCTGCCCAGGCTCGACCAAAAAAAACAAGCATTTTCCATGCAATAGGTCTCGCATTTGTTAAAGTTAGAGCAGTTGGCGTTGAAAAAGAATGTTTTTTTACTTTTACTTTTTTATGCCAATGGCAATAGCACTATGTAAATATAATTAATTGACGGCTAATAGAAACACGCAAGTAAAAAACATTGTAATTTTCAACGCCAACAGCTCCAAGTCTAACAAATGTGAGACTTATCACACTGCCAATGGTTCATTCTAACTGGTGTTTCTTCCGTTTCTAGAGTTCAGGCAGGTTTGCTATTTCTTTATTTTGCACTCAGTGGTGCGCCTTCCTCATTAGTAATAAATACTTTATTCGGCTTTACAAGTAAAACCATAAAAGTTACACAGCACCAAAAACAGTTTAAAAGTACAATTCATAACAATAAAAAATAAAAAGTCCAATAAAATACAGTGAGATATATAGATATAAAACAAGCTAAGGGGGAGAAAGGGAAACAGGCAAGCAGTGTCCGTGAGTACATCAGCAAGTGAGGAAATGAGGAATGTCCTACCATTAGGGGTTTGTTAATTCTCCAAGCAAATGCTAGATCTCAATGCAGACTTCAGAAAACCTACTACAAATGGTATACAGTCTGGTTTCAACAGTTGTAAGTAGAATAGAGCAGGGCAGACCTGGGTATAATTCAGCTTCTTTAAAAGGGGTATTAAAAAATATCTGCGAGGGACTTTGTAAAAATTACAGAAAAACATAAAGTGCAGCAAATCCTGAGGAGACACTCCGTCGCAGCCACAGGATGCTAACACCTGACCTCCACAGCTCCCCTTTGGTACGGCCAGTAGCAGGTGAAAATAATCCAAACGGAACCTAATCAGTAAAAAAACGCTCATAGGACGACAAAGGCCACAGGAGATGCGGTTCTGTAGAGGGAGTAGTTTTGAGCATCACACATTTACGGACGCTATGTTTTCCCAGTTCAGCACAATCTCTATCAAGCTTTTTTAATGTCTTAAGTCTGCTTAACAAAATCCACATCCTTTCCAGTATTAAGAATAGATTTTAAAAAAAGGTCCGGCCGCCCCAGCTCTTCGAAACAATCCTGGATGTATTTTAACCATGGAATGCGCAGCATATAATCGAGACTTAACATTTCTCTTAAGATCTGGTGGTTGAGAACTAAATCTTTGTTCAGCCAACAATTGAGCCAAAACAACAAAGGGTGCATAGCCAAGATACCACAAATAAAAGTCAACCCCACTTCTTCTCCGCCACCTGTAGGGCATCAGTTGCCGCATAACCCCATATTTCACTCCCATAGCTTGCGATGGCAACACTTTTTGCCTGGTATATTTTCAGCATTGCCGCAATAGGGCGCTTACCCATCTTAGTGGCAAAGTTAAAAATTGCTGTATTCGCTCTTGTAACCTCCCCTCTTTCTCCTTTGAATAAGGGACCCCCAGTTCAGATTGTCATCTAGTAAAACACCCAGATATGAAAATGTTGTGGTCAGGGGCACCTTTTCATTGCCCACTTTAAAGGGATACAGCTTCTTTGAGCGAGTCCCGACCTGCATAATGTAAGATTTAGAATTAGTCATTGCTAGGTCGCGGTCTTCCATGAAGTTCCGAAAGGTGTCAAGCAGGGTCTGCAGGCCACTTGCTGTCCTAGCAATGAGGACAGCGTCATCCACATATAGAAGGACAGGCAAACCTCGACGCCCCACATAAGGAAAATCTGCCCCTGTTTTTACCACTGTCTTGTGTGGGCCGTTAATATATAAATTAAATAGAAATGGGGCCAAAATGCACCCTGCTGTACACCCCTCTCAATTTTAAAATCCCTTGAAACACGAAGATCCTGAGCATATCTGATGTTAGCCTTAGTGTCCCTATGCAGATCCTCTAGGAAGTTGACCAGATTGTCCTCCACCCCCATGGCCCTCATGGATTGCCACATTTTCTACCGATTGACGCAGTCAAAAGCGGAGAAAAGAGGCCATGTAGATCTACCTTGGTGGACAACTGTGTACTTCCCCACGATCAAGTATAAATTAAGGCATTGGGCTAAAGTGGAATGCCCTGGACGGAACACATATTGAATGTCAGTGACATTCTCATTTTCTTCCGCCCAGGTGGCTAATCTTCTCAGAATTACCCCACCTACAACCTTGACCACAGAATCAAGAAGGGAGATCGGTCTATAGCACAAAGTGCTGCTATGATCGCCCTTCTTGATGACCGGTACAATTGTAGAGGTGCCCCAGAACTCCGGGCAACCAACCCTAGCCGCCGCGTTGAGCACGGCCACCAGAACCGGGGCCCAAAAACAAAAAGATGGGTTTGATTTAAAAAGGTCCGGAGGGATACCATCCGGGCCTGGTGCCTTATTGCACGACAGCCCAAAGAAGCCCATCTCCACCTCCTTCTGCTCAAACAATACTGAGACGTGAGTATTGACACTAGCTTGATGTTGTTGGGATACCGTATCGCTTTTGAAAATAGATGTAAAATGTGCCACCCATTCATCCTCAGTTATATTTGTAACTATTTCTCAGTCCCCAACCTTCTCAAATGGGGGACGATTAATGCCCCAAAACCTAGAGCTACTCTGTAGGGTACTTTGTTCCAATAGATCTCTCCAGGTTTCCTCCTTCAATTCACCCTTCCGGATAGCCAATGCCCGCTTATATAGGAGACGAAGGGCACTGATCAAAGATTGATCTCTTGGGATAGCTTTTAAGGCTTCCTTTAAGTGTCTTGCAGCTTTTGAGAAGGAAGCATCAAACCATCTGGGTTCACAAGGCAGTGTTCTCCCAAAAAACATATCTATGACCAAGCACTAAGACGTTTGGCAAACCCCAGCCGTTCCTTGAAGAGATCACTCCTAGGGGGATCACACACCCAGATCAGAGTACACTTTCTTTCAGGAAAGTCCAGATCCAAGCCCCTTTATCCTCCGCCCAAAAAGCACACCCGCAAGAGCTTGCTTTACAACCCCACTCGCCCCATAACTCCAAAGAAAACCAATAATAGTCACAAAACACTCGCCCATGACCTCGCCAATCCCAATAGCTCCACGTGACTGGGTCAACTTTTTTTGGGCCTCCCTGACGGATCATTTGAACTTCAAGAGATATCTGAACGCAACGCCCCCCCCCCCCCCCTCCCTCCCTAGTCTACCCGTCGCGCACCGTAAGCGTAGATGCCGCGCAGCAGGTCCTCGCGCAGGCCCATGGTGTCGAATGTAGGCGTCACGTCCACCTCCTCGCTGGTCTCAAACTCCACTTTGGTCATGTCCTCGTCCTTCAAAAGTCTCTTCCGCGCCGAGCTGGCGGAGGTGAGGCCCGCGGGAGACGACATGTCTGCGGGATGGTGGCACCGGACCCAAGCAGGTCACCGGCGAGACTGGAAGAAAACGTAAGGGGAGAGCGCATGCGCGATGACCCTATGGCCTTACACGTGAGGCTGAGTCGGAAACAGGGAGTCTGGGACTCAACACTCTGCACGTGACCAATGTGTAGATGCACTTCCTGCAAAGATGCTGTCCATCTTGCAACACAAACACAGAAAAGGGACTAACGTTAGTGGGGCTGTATGAAAACCACCGTTTTATAAAGTGCTACTGTGTTACCCAATATTGAGCGCCGTCCTTGAGCGCCATGTTGGTAGAATAGTGGCTCTGGAATCCACAGCTATTCTTAACGAGACGGACTTGAGGACTAGATAAAATATGTTTTATTCTACGGACTGATAACATTTCCTAGCTATCGAGACAGAAGGATTCGGTGCTACTAGGGACAAGAGAGTCGTTACCAAGTGCAGTACGTAAACAGTAAATACTACGTTTGCCAAAGGACACAAATGAATCAAATTGTGACAAAATAACTTTACAGTCCAGCATTCACAGTATCGTGAGGGTTGCTGCTGGGTGATGATTTTTACCGGCTTGACTGTATTTTAATGTTCCTGCAGGTGCAAACATTTGGAAATTCTATAGCAGGAGCGGAGGCTTCGGATCATTATTCTCTTTCTTTGTTCCAAAATCATAACAGCCTATGAAACAAGCATTTACAATGCAATGGTTTTGCCTTTGTTAAAGTTAGAGCTATTGGCATTGCTTTTGACATTCTGCACTCTGAAGCTCCACTCTGAAGCTCCACTCTGAAGCTCCACTCTGCTATAGAACATAGAATGAGTGCATTTGTTGTATTTTTGTTAAACTAGATTTGCATAGTAACATTTATGTTGTTTGTAAATAATAATGCAAAGACAAAATAAGGTTTAACTTTTTTATTTAAGTAAATATATTTATTATTGTAAGCAAATTAAACTGTACTGAAAATACTTTTACATTTTGTATGAAACGTAATTTAGTTATGTTTTTTTAGTTCCATTTACAGTAAAGTTTTGTGTACTTTTTTTCAACTTATGGAAATATATCTTGTACAAGCCACTTTTAGATGGATGCAGGCATCTGCTTTGAAACTTCTTTAAACAACATATACAATGATGTGAAGGTCTTAGAATGCGATTGCATGTATTGTTGGAAAACATCAATAAGGCACTTGAGGATGTCACACCGAACCATGCATAAGTACAATATTGCACAGTGACTTTACTAGTTTGAAAAAACCATAACTTCTGAAGAATCCGAAGATTGATGTATAAAATGTTGCATGGATGAATGATGGATGTGTGAAAACGTGTGTGGATGTGTAAAGGATGGATGGATGTATGGAAGGATGAAAGTGTGGATGGATGCAGGATGGATTGTTGAAAGTGTGAATGGATGAAATGTTGGACGGAAGGACGGATAAAAGAAAATGTAGTTGGATGGATGTATAAAATGTTGCATGGATGAATGATGTATGGATGTGTGAAAAGGTGGTGTGATGAATGATGGGTGGATGGATGAAAGTGTGGGTGAATTGATGTATAGATGAAATGATGGATGTATGAAGGATGTATGAAGGATGGGTGGAAGAATGAAAGGATGGATAGTTAAAGTTGCATGGATGTATGATGCATGTGTGAAAAGCTAGGTGGATAAATAATGTGTGGCTGGATGGATGTGTTGATGTGTGTATAGATTGTGGAATGAAATTTTAAGATGAATGTAGAAAATGTTGCTTGGATGAATGATTGATTGATAGTTGAGAAAGTTGTTGGAAAAATGATGAGTGAATGGATAGAAGGGTGGATGTGTAAATGATGTATGGATGGAAAGCTGAAAGTGGATGGATGTATTGTTAGTAGAATGAAATGGTAGATGAATGTGATGGATGGATGTGTTGAAATTTATGTGGCTGTATGATGGGTGTATGGATTGAAGGGTGGATGAGTAAAGGATGGATGTATGGAAATGTGGAAGTGTGGCTGGATGAAGGATGGATGAATAAAAGTGTGTATGAAAGGATGCATGGCACTGTTAGATGGATGCAGGCAGTTGCTTAGAAACTTCTTTAAACAACATATACAATGAAGTCAAGGTCTTAGAAAGTGATTTCACGTTTTGTTGTAAAACATCAATAAGGCATTTTAGGATGCCACTGAACTATGCATAGGAACTATATTGCATAGTGACTTTACTAGTTTGAACAATCCCATAACTTTCGAATAATTTGAAGATTGATGTATAAAATGTCGCATGGATGAATGATGGATGTGTGAAAAGGTGTGTGGATGTGTAAAGGATGGATGTGTGGTTGGATGCAGGATGTATTGTTGAAAGTGTGAATGGATGAAAGGATGCTTGGAATGATGAAAGGGTGGACGGAAGAAGGACGGATGTAATAAAAGGTGGATGTATGGATGTATAAAATGTTGAATGGATGAATGATGTATGGAGGTGTGAAAAGGTGGTGTGTTGAATGATGGGTGGATGGATGAAAGTGTGTGTGTATTGATGTATAGATGAAACATTGAATGGATGAAGCATGTAGGATGGATGGATGGAAAAATGAAAGTATGGATAGTTAAAATGTTGCATGGATGTATGATGTATGAGTGAAAATGTAGGTGGATAAGTATTGTGTGGCTGGATGGATGCGTTGATGTGTGTATAGATTGGGGAATTAATGTTTAAGATAGATGTGAAAAATGTTGCATGGACGAATGATTGATGGATCGGTGAAAATGCTGTTGGACAAATGATGAGTGGATGGATAGAAGTGTGTATGTGTAAAGATGGATGTATGGATGGGAAACTGAAAGTGTGGATGGATGTATTGTTAGTATAATAAATGGTAGATGGATGTATTAATAAAAATGTTGCATGAATGATGGATGTGTGCAAATGTAGGTGGGTGTATGAATTGAAGGTAGGTGGGTGTATGAATTGAAGGGTGGATGTGAAAAGGATGGATGTATGGATAGAAAGATGCAAGTGTGGATGGATGAATAAAAGTGTGGATGAAAGGATGCATGAAAGGATAAAAGGGTGGACGGATGAAGTATGGATGGAAGAAAACATGTCTGGATGGCTAAAACTTGCATGTATGAATGGTGTATGTATGTGTGAAAAGGTGCTGTGGTGAATGATGGGTGGATGCGATGAATGATGTGTGGATGGAGAAAGGGTGGGCGTATGGATGTATAGATGATAGCGTGGATGGATGAAGGATGTATGGATAGGAGGATGAAAGGCTAAATAAAAAGTTGCATGGATGGATGTGTGAAAAGGTAAGTGGATGAATGATAGTTGATGAAAGGGTGTGTGGATGGATGTATATTTGGGAGAATGAAATGTTAGATGGATGTATGGATGGAGAAAATGTTGCATGTATGAATGATGTATGAAAAGGTGGTGGGATGAATGATGGGTGGATGGATGAAAATGTGGGCGTATGAGCATTATCATGGGAGTAGCATTTCCAATGAACGTTGGATATGTTTTTATGTTACCATTTTTTCACAATGTATAAGACAGATGAATTTGCTACATAACATCGAATGAGTGCATGTGGTGTAGCTTCTGTAAAAAAAAATTTGCACAGTAACATTTTTGCATTTTGCTCAATTTGCTATAGAATAATTGCATTTGTTGTAGTCTTTTAAAGTAAAATTGTCCATTAACATATCTTATGTACTCTGTAAATAATAATGCAAATACAAGATAAAAAGCTTTAAAAATTTTATTTAAGTAAATATATTTAGTATTATTGTTTGCAAGCAAATTAAACTTTAATTAAAATACTGTATTTTTAGCCTTTTTACAGAAACATAATTTGAATATCTTCTTTTTGTACTTTTATTTACAGTAAAGTATTGTGTTGTTTTTTACAACTCATGTATTTTTCGTATGTATCCATTTTGTAATATTACATTTACATTTTTTGGCAAGATTGGCATTAGAGCTTCTTGAATGTCGTCAATGTCCGATGGTATATTGAAGAAGTCCAGTAGAATATTGTTATTTATTTCTACAGATTGTAAATTTTCTGCATTATCAATATGTACATTTAGTGTACTGTGTTCCTGATTCGCAGTTTCTAGCCCATATATAGTCATATTTATTTCTTCTTCTGGTGGTTGTATTTTCTGTGAAGGAAAAAGAATTTAGTTAATTTCATATTTATGAAGTTCTTTTATTTCTTTTCTTGTGTTGACCTACGGAAAAATTTCTTGTTATATGCAGTCTTAAATAATGTTAATAAGTAGTGAAGATAGTTTAAGAAAGGATAGATTGTGAGTAGGTATAGTGAAAAGGTATAATATAGTGTGTATAATAGAGGATTAGAAACTGTTTTGTAATGTTATAGCTACTTTAGTAAAAATAAGTTTTAATAAATAGTGAGTAGTAGGTACTAGTTTTGTGTTTTAGAATAGTATTGTAAATAGTGATTATAGTTAATAGTGCAGTGTGAGTAGACCGAGTTATTAGTAGAGTGTGTATGATTTTGAGTGCATTGTTAAGTATTTTTGGAGTATTGAAGTTATTGGTGTAGTAGTATAAAGTTAATTTGAAAACTACCAAAAATTGTGTACTTAAGTGTTAGTATTAAAGTTATATTTGTAAGTGATAGTTGGGCATTATTAGTAAGTTATTTTGAAATAGTGAATGTTATTTTTCTGTAATAGTGTTTTTTTATGGTGTGAGTAATAAAGAGAGAGTAGTTAAGATTGAGTCTGTCAAAGAGAGAGAGTTTGTCAGAGAGACAGTCTGTCAAAGAGAGACAGTCTGTCAAAGAGAGACAGTCTGTCAAAGAGAGACAGTCTGTCAAAGAGAGACAGTCTGTCGAAGAAAGTCTGTCAAAGAGAGAGAGTCTGTCAAAGAGAGATAGTCAAAGAGAGAGAGTCTGTCAAAGAGTCTGTCAAAGAGAGAGAGAGTCTGTCAAAGAGAGAGAGAGTCTGTCAAAGAGAGAGAGTCTGTCAAAGAGAGAGTCTGTCAAAGCGAAGAGTCTGTCAAAGAGAGATAGTCAAAGATAGTCAAAGAGAGTCTGTCAAAGAAAGAGAGAGTCTGTCAAAGAAAGAGAGAGTCTGTCAAAGAGAGAGAGTCTGTCAAAGAGAGAGAGTCTGTCAAATAGAGAGTCTGTCAAAGAGAGAGAGAGTCTGTCAAAGAGAGAGAGTCTGTCAAAGAGAGAGAGTCTGTCAAAGAGAGAGAGTCTGTCAAAGAGAGAGAGAGTCTGTCAAAGAGAGAGAGTAATAAAGAGAGAGTAGTTAAGATTGAGTAGTAGATTTATTAGTGGAGAGTATTAGTGAGTTTTATAGTAGTGATTAGTAGAATACATAGTATAGCTTAATCGATTTAGATAGAGAGTATTAGAAGCGAGAGTTTGAGTGAATTGTAATTAGTGAATATAGAGTTTGATGGTGTTTAAAAAAGTAGATAGTATAGATTGAGTAGTAGAGCAAGTTATTAATATTTTTATAATTTGTACTTACTTGAAATTGTGTATTTCTTGTTGTGTTTAACATTTTATTGTTGTTAAATTCATGCACTGTCAGGTGCGTCATCTTTATGTAGGATCCAATTTCTATGGGAAAGTCTGTGGCATCTCTCCAAAGAGTTATTTTTACTGAGTCCGTTGTATCTTTCACAGTTATTGATTTAAGTTTTGTATCTTGTCCAGCAATAACAATTGTTTTTATTTCTTCTTCCTGTAAGACAAAATTGGTAATAGAAATTAGAGAGAGTCTGTCAAAGAGAGAGTCTATCAAAGAGAGAGAGAGTCTGTCAAAGAGAGAGAGTCTGTCAAAGAGAGAGAGAGTCTGTCAAAGAGAGAGTCTGTCAAATAGAGAGTCTGTCAAAGAGAGAGAGAGTCTGTCAAAGAGAGAGAGTCTGTCAAAGAGAGAGAGTCTGTTAAAGAGAGAGAGTCTGTCAAAGAGAGAGAGAGTCTGTCAAAGAGAGAGAGTCTGTCAAAGAGAGAGAGAGTCTGTCAAAGAGAGAGAGTCTGTCAAAGAGAGAGAGTTTGTCAGAGAGACAGTCTGTCAAAGAGAGACAGTCTGTCAAAGAGAGACAGTCTGTCAAAGAGAGACAGTCTGTCGAAGAAAGTCTGTCAAAGAGAGAGAGTCTGTCAAAGAGAGATAGTCAAAGAGAGAGAGTCTGTCAAAGAGTCTGTCAAAGAGAGAGAGAGTCTGTCAAAGAGAGAGTCTGTCAAAGAGAGAGTCTGTCAAAGAGAGAGTCTGTCAAAGAGAGAGTCTGTCAAAGAGAGTCTGTCAAAGAGAGAGAGTGAGTCAAAGAGAGAGTCAAAGAGAGATAGTCAAAGAGAGTCTGTCAAAGAAAGAGAGAGTCTGTAAAAGAAAGAGAGAGTCTGTGAAAGAGAGAGTCTGTCAAAGAGAGAGAGTCTGTCAAAGAGAGAGAGAGTCTGTCAAAGAGAGAAAGTCTGTCAAAGAGAGAGAGAGTCTGTCAAAGAGAGGGAGTCAAAGAGAGAGTCAAAGAGAGAGTCAAAGAGAGTCAACGAGAGAGAGTCTGTCAAAGAGAGAGAGAGTCTGTCAAAGAGAGAGAGTCTGTCAAAGAGAGAGAGTCTGTCAAAGAGAGAGTCTGTCAAAGAGAGAGAGAGTCTGTCAAAGAGAGAGAGAGTCTGTTAAAGAGAGAGAGAGTCTGTCAAAGAGAGAGAGAGGGAGTCAAAGAGAGAGTCAAAGAGAGTCAAAGAGAGAGTCAAATAGAGTCAAAGAGAGAGAGTCTGTCAAAGAGAGAGAGTCTGTCAAAGAGAGAGAGAGTCTGTCAAAGAGAGAGAGTCTGTCAAAGAGAGAGAGAGTCTGTCAAAGAGAGAGAGAGTCTGTGAAAGAGAGAGAGAGTCTGTGAGAGAGAGAGAGAGTCTGTTAAAGAGAGAGAGAGTCTGTCAAAGAGAGAGAGAGGGAGTCAAAGAGAGAGTCAAAGAGAGAGTCAAAGAGAGAGTTAAAGAGAGTCAAAGAGAGAGTCAAAGAGAGTCAAAGAGAGAGTCTGTCAAAGAGAGAGAGTCTGTCAAAGAGAGAGAGAGTCTGTCAAAGAGAGAGAGAGTCTGTCAAAGAGAGAGAGAGTCTGTCAAAGAGCGAGAGAGTCTGTCAAAGAGGGAGAGTCTGTCAAAGAGGGAGAGTTTGTCAAAGAGTGAGAGTTTGTCAAAGGTGTAAGTATTGTGTGCAAGAGTTTTTGGTATATAGTGTGCGTGTAAAAGGGTGAGTGTGTGTTTTTTTTTTTATAAGCTTACCTCAGCAATAGTCCCAGAAATGCTCATTAATGAGCGTAGTGAAGCTGCTTTAACTGTTTTTATCGGTGATATTGGTGGAGCAGGGGGTTGTAGGATATATTCTGCCTCCTGTATTATTTCTTGAGGTATAGATAAGGGCATCATGCGTGATAGTTTCGTTTGTTTCGTGATGATAATCACATTGTTTTTGGCTAAGAAATTGCGAATCATAATAGCTTGTCCTTCTTTAGTTTGCTGGTAAAATGGCTCATTGTAGCACGTTGCTTTAATGCAACTACTTTCATCAGCTAGAGCTAGATGATACATGACTTTGTGCTCTTGTTTAGCATTTGTATAGTTTGTTTTTGTCGAACATTTTATTACGTTGGCTCGGATTGTTTTTTGGTAAGGTTTGTTGTCTTCATGTTTCATTTGTTTGAGGTCTTGTATGGAAATCATCTGAAATGAGAGAAAATGTTAGTACACATTCTGAGCATAAATTTTTCCCCTTTTGCTATTACCTGTAATAAAATAGCATGTTAATGAAGTGGTTGCATTTTAAACTGCCACCCATAATGCTTTGTGATCACTATAATATGATTCTAATGTACCGTAGTGCATGATGTTGTCATTAGTATAGATGTGATCTAGTGTAGAATTGTAGTCTGTTGTGTATTGTTGTATTTTTTGCTGGCATTGAAATTGCTGCAGCATATATTCTAATAGCAAAGTTCTGTTTGGTGACATTTGTGTTAAATCTATATTGAAGTCTCCCATGATGACATATTTTGAATTTGGATACAAGTTAATTATGCTACTTAAAACTTGTAGTAATGTCTGCAAAAGTACATGTGGTGGTTTGTACAGTATAATAAATAAGTATTCTGAATCATTAAGATGCTGAGTGAAAAATAAAAAGTCAATTTCGTGTTGTGTTTGATATATTGGCGATAAAAGCATGTTTTTTTTGTAGTAAATGGCAATACCATGCTTTGTGTGCTGGTTGTGAAATTTATCAAATAATACTAGGTGATATTGTTCTATTAAGAACGTATTCTTATCTGCTTTTCTAGTTGTGTTGATTTCAGTGAGGCATATAATATCACTGTTCATGATATTTTTGTCTGATTTAATAGCAGTGTAATTTCTTTGCAAGGACCGTATGTTATGGACAATTATATTACACTGTTGTCTATAGCTATCTAATTGTGGTACTGATATTTGTAATTGCATGTGTGTTCTTAAACGTGTCATTTCTTCATGCACTTTTGGATGTACAGCTATTTTGTCTTGCTGAAAGTTTCTAATGTATATGTTGTCTAAAGATTTAGCTCTGCTTAAAGCTACATAATGTAGATGATGTACTTTACTGTTGTTAAAGTGAATGTAAATGGGCTCAATTGTTTCTCCTTGTGTTCTATGTATAGTTCTTGCAGATGATTGTCGCAATGGGAATTGTTTGCGTATAATAGTTATAAATTTCTGTGTATATTGGAAATGCCGTGTAATAGCATGAATGGGTGTCCAATGAGGCAAAATATTACTGTGATATATGTGTTTGTTTTCTTGTCTTGTTAATTTGCCTACTGTTTCTTTATCAAAATTAATCCAAATTACATTTGGGCTGTTATTGATAGTTTCTACAAATTCTACTATACCTGTTGCACCATTTGTTAAACCATCATTGACATTTATATTGTTAGTTAAATCATATCTTAATTGCAATGCAATATGTAATATTGATGGCAGGCTCATTGTTTTAGTAGAATCTGTGGGCAACTGTTTGAGTATTTTTTTTTTTACTGCTTCACTTAAGTCTGCTGCAACTGTATCTATTGCTGTAGCTGTGTAAACTGGGTAATGGGTTATATGTTCTAATAAAACTGCATTATTTATGCTATTGACTTCATTGTTAGTTCCCATAATGTAAGGGATCGTTTTGCTAATGTTTTCAGGTGGCTCTATTTCTCGTGTTTTTATCTGTATAATATCCTCATTTGTTTGTTTCCCTTCTCTTAATCTGTTTAGTAGTTGAGCAAATGGCAAGTCATTTTGTTGTCTCATTATTTTAGTCAACTCAAATAACTTGAAATGTGTCTGCCATAAATTAGTACTTACTGGCCTATATGAATGTTTTGGGTTGTCAAATATGTATGGGTCAAAAACTGGCTTCAATTGGTAAAAGTCTCCAATTGCTAAAATAGATATTCCGCCAAAAGGGAGATCAGACATTTTTATCTCTTGCAATCTATTATGTATAAAGTTGAATACATTAGCCCCTACCATTGATATTTCATCAATTATTAGCAATTTAAGATGCATTAGCTGACCTTGTAGTGTGCTTCTATTCTCATGAGTTAGCTGTCTATGAGTTAGTGTTTGTGAAATAGGTATTTTAAAAGTACTATGTAGTGTTTGGCCTTGAATGTTATGTGCTGCTTTGCCAGTTGGAGCTGTAAGCAATACATATATGTTATCTGGGTTTTCTCCTGCTTTTGTATTGTAATAACGTACTAATGTTTGGTAAAGTGCTGTTATAAGGAAACTTTTGCCTACTCCTGCACCACCTGTACAAAATGTGTAGCATGGTGTTTCTTTTGTTTTAACCCAATGCAAATGATGATATATAAAGTTAAGTTGTTCTGCTGTTAGATTTTGCATTATACTATCATATTGTTCTTTTGGCATTATGTTATTGCTTACTGATTCTTCTCTACTTGTACTTCTAATCCCTAAATCAAATGATAGGTCATACAATGGGTTTTCATTATTTTGCACTTCATGGAATATGGTGTTATCTTCTTCTGTATCTATTGGTGGTAGCAATGTATCTAATATACTAGTTTCATTGCTATTAGTTGTTAGTTGTTTATTATGTTTATTATATTTATTATGGTTTGAATCAACTGCATTTTTAAGTTCTAGATAGCGTTCATAATAAGTTTCCTTGTTATTAATTATATTATGTTCATTTCGCCATGGGTAAAAAAGCATGAGCAATTCTCTATAGTAATTTTCTGAGTCATTTTTGATGTTAAATCTGCAATAGCGAATTACTCTTGCTTTTTTTCTTTTTATGCAGTTTGTTTCGTCTACTAAATTTATCTCAAGTTCTTCGTCATCTGAGCTATGAAAGTTATTTTCAATAAGGAAATTGTCATGGCCTGTTTCTTCTTTTCCTTTACATTTTTTCTTTTCATTATACATAGATGCATAGTCAGCTAATGTACATGTTTCTAATTTTACAGGGCGTTTACTATACCTGACTATAATATTATCATATTGTATTTTACAAGACTCATCTGGTAAAGAATTGATAGTTTCGATGTCTTTTAATAAGTATGTACGCTTTTCATTAGGACTTGTATTGATAAATACAAAAGATCTTGAACTTTTCCGTAAAGGAATTTGTAGTATTAGATATGCTGCTTCTTGGGCACTTATTTCTGTACAGTTTAAGAATTTGTTCCCTATATGCTTAAGTTGTTCTTTAATACTTGGATTGGCATGTACTTCTTTAGCAGCTTGGGCAATTAGTTTGCTCATTCCTCGCTGTGATTTACTAATGTATGAAACAATATACACAGCACATGCATATGCATCTAAGATGTATTGTATATCTATGTTTGCTTGCCATGCTTTCAAAATAGTTGGATTGTAGTTATTTATAAAGCATTCAGCTGGTGTCCTTTTCAAGAAAATAGTATTTTTTTGTATAATAGATTGTATACATAAAGTATATTGTTTTAGATCTATGTTCATTGAATGTAAAAACTGTTCAAAAGTATAATTTGAAAATTCTTGGCTATTTATAGTTAGATGTATTAGTTCAATTTGCTGTAAGAGCTCGTTATTTGTTTTGTCTAGCTCTATTGGTTCTAGTATAAAAGTTTCAGGCATTGGATATCTGGGATAATGATATTTGCATGTTCTTTTATGTTTGATACGGCAGTTTTTGGTATGGCCGTGTCTTTGTAGAGGTAGTAAAGACTCTATATCTGGTTCTTCTATTTTTGCACATGTAACATACTTATTTATGAAAGTAGTGACTTCATTTCTATCAGAAGTTTCATATAGTGGAGCATTTTCTATCCATATTATAGCATGTATATGTGGTGATCCCCGTTGTTGGAATTCCACTCTATAAAAGTAATCAATAATTTTGCCAATTGGATTACTTTCATGCAATAAAACAGAATTAAATAATTTCCGAACTTGGAAGTCAAAATGTCTTGCACATGTAATGGGATTTTGCTGTATTAATTTGCATTTTGTTTCCCATGACATATTGTTAAATTCTTCTTTTGTGCATTCTGGTCTCTTTTCTGTACGTAATAATATGTTAATTAAGTGATACCATTTCGTTTCTGCAGCAGATAAAGTTAAAAAAAATGTTGGTAATCCTAATTGTCTAATCATAGCAAAGAGGTCTTTTTTGCATTGCTCCCAATATGGTGGTGAACTACGGATAGTTTTAAGTATTTTGTATCCTTCATTATACTGCAAAATTGTATCTAATTTATTCTTTATGTCTTTGGCAGTTATAATGTTTCCATTATTAAAGTATTTCCTAAGAGATATAAATATTTTGCTCTGTAATTGTTTAATGTGTAATGTTTTTAATTTAAAGAAAAGATTAGTAACACACTTTGCTACTCTTAGATCATTACTTCTTACTTCTGATTGACAGATTGTGCTGTAATGTATTGGGACATGCCTTTCTTCATTAGTCGGCCTTCGTTTTCCGCAAAATATAGTTGGGAATGCCAAATATTCAGAATCTTTGTCTTCATACAGGCCTCTTGGTGTGTTATATTCTGCAGGTGCTAAACTTAAAATATTATTTGTTTCTGTAGTAATAGTTTCATTATCTAACATAGTATCTAAATTTCCTGCTGGAATGTTGTCTGAGGAATCTGACGTATTACTTGTATCTGAAGTCTCATCACAAGAATGTATATCTTGTGTTGTATAATCCCAATCTTTATTAATAGTGATTCCATATTCTTGAAACAAAGTGCTATTAGTGGCTAAATATAAAGCTGCACGTTTAACTTTGTTTGGTCTAACATTTTCATAATGGGTATAAGATTTATAACTTAATTTCCTTTTTAATTTTATTGGAATTGTCATGTTATCATTAATTTGCCTTGGTAAAACAGTTACTGTTGTCATAACGTCTGCAGGGACATTTACTACTGCACCTGATAGAGATTTTTGGAATCCACGTGGTAATGTTCTAATTTGTAAAAAAGGTATTCTTGGTGATACTAATCTTTCTTCTAAGTTATGCAAGTGTAAGACTGCTGGGATATCAGGAAATGTCATCCCATTATATACTGAACATGGAGGTATTTTGTCTTTAGATATATATGTGTAACATGTTCTGCATATCTCATTTGTTCTGTATTTGCTAATATTACATTCTATGAATTTAGCTCTCTTACTAATACTGTGTGTATTTTGAAGACTTTGCTTATGCCATAGTTGATTGCAAATAGTGCAAGTGTACTCGGGTCCATATCGTATTTCTTCCTGAAATATCCTAATTATCTCATTTGTTGTTTGACCTGCTATATGTCTATGATTAGGTTCATTCTCTTTGTTTTGTGTCCGTTTTCTTTTTCTATTACTGTTTATTTCTAGAATTTCTATATTGGTTGGTTGAATTAGTGATTCAACATCAGCTGTTAATGTGTTTATTATCTCAGTATTGTTAAGAGCTATGTGTGAAGGTAAATAACTGTCTTCTGTTACATGCAGTCTATTGTCCTGACTATTGCTGTTTTGTGTGTTTATTATTGTATTTTCTACTTGTAAGTTATTTGAAGGATTTTCCCCTAATGCATTTATAGATATATGTGTCGTATGAACATATATGCTTTTTCTAGACTTTACATTTCCTTGTTTATGATTCCGTTGTGTTTGGTGTAATCCTTTTTTGCTAATTGTTGTTATGTTCACTGTAGTTAAATCTAAAGTAATACTCTCAGAATTAGTAATTTGTTCTCTATTGCCTAACTTTAGGATGTATTCTATAATAAGATTAATAGAGTCAATTTGGATAGCAATACATGTTCCATTAGGATGTTGTATTGCATTTTCATTTTGGCTATGTGAATCAAATAGAGAGTATGTATGTATAGTTTTGAAGACTGAAATTATATATCTACCTATAGAGATCAATATACCAGTTTGTGAATTAATTGTAGAAGTTAATGCAGATATAAATTTACTATGTAAAGTTTGTGCTGATTTTGTTAGTTCTTCGCTAAAGCATTTTTTGAGCTTTGTAGAATAGATTATGTCATTGCTAACTATGTAATTTGGTAACTTTAGAGGTTGCATACAATCTTGTTCATCGAGAGAGTGCATTTCAGTGTACAAAGCATCTCCAAGATTCATAATACAGTGCAAGTCTACACTATCCCAAATATATGCTGGTTTACAGTAGTTCTTTAGAATAGCAAATATACTATTTTGAAGACAATGTGTATAGTGAATAGTTTTATCACTATGTGTATTTTTTTCCTGTGGATGTGTGTTATGTAAAAAGGGAATTTCTTGTGGTGTTTGTGTTAAAATATTTGAATCTATATTGGTATTATTTGTGCTACTTTCCTTGTTCTGCAATGTGCTATTGTGTATATTATCATGAAGTAAACTGTCATTACTTCCAGTAATAAGTTTATATGTATTATAGTAATCACTTGAATATGTGTTTGTATGTACATTACTTGTGTTTATTGTTTGTTGTACATTTATGTGTGTGTTATTAATTACATTAGTAGAATATGTGTTGGTATTTAAATTACTTGCTGGTATTGTTTGTTGTACATTTATGTGTGTGCTATTAATATGTTGTCTTTCTGTGTTGCTCTTAAGTGTTTTCTTAAGTATACTTGCATATGTGTCAGTAGGAGTAGTCTCTTCTCGTGTATTAGTATATTGTGTTGTGCTGATCTGCTTGCTGTTCTTTTTAGATTGATTATTAGGCCCTGTTGTAGTGAGAATTGCACAGGAATACGTACTAGTACTAGGAGTATTATCTAAAAATGCTAATGGCTGTTCCTTATTCCAAAAAGTATTTTTTTTAGATTGACATCTCTGAATGATTTTTTTGGCATTTTCTATACGCATTTCAAATGCTTGTGTGAAAAAATTTTCACTACCTTTAGTAGAATACACATAAAAAAATTTCGGTGCTACTGCATTCTTATTTTTTTCATGACGCACCATTGCTTTTTGAAGTGATTCTTTTGTAATCGTACTTACTTGTATTGGAGTTAATTCATACGGCACACAATTCATGTTTGGTTTCTTAAGATAGTGTGCCAGATTAGTGATGTACTCTAGAAGTTTTTCAAATGTGAACTGTATAGTAATACATGTTCCATTTGGATGAGGCATTCCAGTGTTATCACGACTATGTGAGTCAAATACAAAGTACGAATCATTTTTCTTAAAAATGGAAATAACATAAATTTCCATGCAAAGTATAACACCGGAGTTGGAATCAAGTGCAGGTTTTAATATTTTGTTGAGATTTGGAAACGAAGGGTCACATTGTTGTAATATGTCTCCATAATAAGGTTCTTTAAGTTTAAGAGAATAGATAGTAGTATTGTGTTCAATAAAATTTGGTAACTCATCTGGATGCCTAAGTTGTTCGCTATTAAGTAAATGCATATCTATATATAAAGCATCACCTAATTTCATAATGTAATGCAAGTCTTCTTTAGTCCATGTATGTGCATCTTTGTAATAGTTGTGTATAATTGCAAAAGTACTATTTGGCAAGCATTGATAACCTCTAGAATTGCATGTAAATTTGTCATGACCTTGATGATAATCTGCTGCTAGTATTTGCATCTTAGCTAATCTAATTTATGAAATAATTTGATATCGCTACAGTATTGCTAGATTTTTTTGTTATACGTGAGTCTATTTTCGTTCTCTCTTATTTAATCTCTCTATATATATATATATTGCTAATTTATATTTGTTTTGTAGTTAACTATAATGCAAGGCAATTAATTGAACACTATTTTTTTGCTTTGTATTTTAGGTAGCAGCTTTAGATGTATTTTGTTTACAATTTTAGTGATGTACTAGCTATAAGTTATACTATTAGCATATATATATATATATATATATATATATATATATTTGGATATATATATATTTGGATATATTTATATGTATATATATATATAGTTATTTTACTGTTAAATATATTCCAAGTTACAGGTTGATAGCTTATTTAAAAAACATACTTCTAATTGTATATATTTCCAAACAATTAGCAATTGTCTTTATAAAAGAAATAATTTTCAATGGTAAGTATATAAATATATATATAATTTTTTAAATAACTAATTATATATCTGATTTGGTCTAGTTTTTTTTCTCTAAATCCACTCTATTGTTGTTTTGGACTTGTTTTATAGTTGGAGCTGGTAGCAAAATAAAAAGCAATTAGTTTTACTTTTTTGTTAACTATTTTTTTTTCTTAAGATTAATGTTACCTATGGAAATCTTCTATATGATATTTTCGAATTTTAAGTATATACTATATATATATATATATATATATATATATGTGTGTGTGTGTTGATATGTGTCTTATTTTTTCCCTTGCTATTTCTATACTTACAAGTCAATACAGAAGCAAAATAGATACTTTTACCGTGATGATGTTTTCACTGATGTTGTGTCAAACAATTATGAACGTCTGATGTTATTCAATCAATTGGCAATCTAAGGAAGAATGAAACAAGCATTAATATTGAGTTTACATATTAATATAATAAAAGCGGCTCGATACTCCTAATCATTGTTAGTATTTTAAAAATTTTAGCAAAACATTTTTTATTTGTAATTAATTAATAGTATTAAATTGTGTATACAGTAAGTTATATTTAATACTATATAGTGTATTGTATTGTATGTTGATATAGGTTTTTGAAACATTGTGACTAGAGTGCATGTGTAAAGAGTGCATGTGTAAAGAGTGCATGTGTAAAGAGTGCATGTGTAAAGAGTGCATGTGTAAAGAGTGCATGTGTAAAGAGTGCATGGCTAAAGAGTGCATGGCTAAAGAGTGCATGGCTAAAGAGTGCATGGCTAAAGAGTGCATGTGTAAAGAGTGCATGTGTAAAGAGTGCATGTGTAAAGAGTGCATGTGTAAAGAGTGCATGTGTAAAGAGTGCATGTGTAATGAGTGCCAAACGTATATGTACAAAGGCATATGTGTAGAAATTGTGTGTACAAAGTGTATATGTAGTACATACTTTAAGACTATGTGTAGAAGTTGTATGTGTAGTATGTGTGTGGACTGAGTGATGAAGTATATTAGTAGTCGTAAATCGAGTATTAGAAGTGTATGTAGTATAGAGTAACTAGTAAAGTATAGTAGTAAGGAGGATAAAGTGAGCAAGATAGAGAGAGATGGAGGGCAGGAAGAAGAGATGTTAATAAAGAGGGGTTGTTAGGCAATATTGAGAGTAGTGGAAAGATGAAGAGAAAGATAAGGAAAAGAGAAGTCTGATAAGGGAGAGAGGATATAGAGGTGTAGAAAGGAAGCTAAAAAAAAATAGAAATGTAAATTACATGATGTGATTTTTATTAGAAGTTGTAAAGAGTGTATTAGATGCATTGTTTGTAATTTTAAGCAAGTACAAAGGAATAGGAGAGGTAGTGAGATTAAGGAACACTTAATCCCTTGTTAAATCTAAATAAACAATAGAAGAGACGTTAAATAAATCTGAAATTGCTACAGAGACTGAGTGATGCAACTGGGGAATTGCACACTCACTTTAGGTGGAAAGAAAGCCCTCACACACCGACCTAGTCAGTGTCATGCTTCATCATTGGGCCCCACCAAAGAGGCCGAATGCCTCTTTGGTGTGCTACGACGCCAGAAGACTGCGGAGCAGGTTTTGTGAAAAAGGCATGTTGTGAGTTTTATAATTAAAACTGCCTAATGTGTAAGTAAAAATCTATAATTCTTGATGCTTAGTACACAAATGAAAGAGTTATGTGTCTGAATTTAATGCCCAAGGTAATGGATTTGTTAATTTAAAATACTAATTAGTCAGTCAACATGTTTCATGTTTTACAGTTGTTTACATTTACTTAGGCATTTATAATGACAGAATTATACCCCGGAGGTATGGACTCTCTAATCGCCCACCCTGACCTGGGGGCGTGAAAGTGAAAATATCAAAAAAATGATTTAGTGCATAAAAAAGGGGGAAGAGCAATTGCTCATTCCAAAAATACTCCTAATTGCGGAGTGTTTGTGCACCTGTAAAAGAAATAACAGACAAACATATAAAACTTTCACACAATTAGTTGTAAATATAAGTCATTGCGTTTGTCCAGGGTGTTCTATAGTTGTTGCATAGTGTTCCTAAATAAACACTATAGTTAACATCATCTATATATCTATATAGCCTTATAGGGATGCTCACACTAACTTAGTAAAGTGAAGTGGAAAAATGTGTGTAAAGCACACAAAGTAGCTAGAAAGTGTTGATGAAGAGAGGAGACACATAAGAGAGATCAAGAGAGCTAGAAAGCAAGAAGAGAAGTAAGTGCAGAATGGAGTGAGAAGATAGCAAGTAAAAAAAGTGCAAGATAGAAAGTGAAGACAAGATGGAGACGTAGATAGAGAGTGAAGGCAGGAAGGAGAGAGGACATGAGAGAGAGAGAAAAAGGGAGGGTAGGATGTAGGGCATGAGCAAGAAGGAGGAATGGATGGAAGAAAGTGCAGGAGCAAGAGGGCCAGCTCAGTGGTGTAAAGACTTTCAGGTAAGCAATTTTGTGTTTTGTAAAGCTGATAATACTGTCACTTTGAATGCGCCGAATGTGACTAAATTTATTTTTCTTTTGTTGCAGTATTTGACAGCAGGGTTGGGCAAGTATTTCTTGTTGCCATTTTGTCTTGAGATCTTTGGCTCGCTGTCAGTGTCCATGGTGCAAGGACCCCCATAGAGATAGATGTAGATGGAGGGCAGTAAAGAAGAGAGCAGTTGGAAGAGTGGGCAAGAGGAAGAGTGATAGCAAAGGGGAAACAAGAGGAAGAGTGATAGCAAAGGGGAAAAAAGCGGAGAGGGAGATAAAGAGAATAATGATAGATAAGGAAGGAGAGAAAGAGTGGATGCAGAGAGTGAGCAAGAGGAAAAAACAGATAAAAGATAGAAAAGAGAGAAAGTTAAAGGGAAAACAGGGAGAATGTGCAAGAGAGAAGAATAGTAGATAGGGAGGAAGAGAGGGAGGAAGAGAGAGGGAAGACGAAAAGTAAGTGTACAATGGAGCGAGAAGATAGGAAACAAAGAGTGCAAGATAGTAACTATTTCCGGTCGGCATTTTGTCTTGGGATCCATGGCTCGCTGTCTCCATGGCACAAGGGATTTCAGGTATGCGTTTTAAATTGTAATGTAATTAGTATTTCTCTTACAGGTGTTTAACTATTTTGTTTATATTCTTATAATATGTTTTTTTTTGGGCTGTTCTCTCTAGTGTTTCCGTGTTGGGTCTCCTCCTTGGCGTAACAACTTTCAGGTAAGCGATGTGTTTTGTAACAAATAAATGACTGTCTCTTTTGAATGACCAGATTTTTTTTTAAGTTTGAAAAGGATTTTTTGACTTCATTCTACCCTTACGTTTCTTTTTGTCTTTTTTTTCTCTTCCTCCCTATGTACTATTTTTCTCTTGCACTTGCTCCCTCTTTTATCCTTTTAACTTTCTCTTTTTTATCTGTTTTTTCTATTGCTCACTCTCTGCATACTCTCTCTCTTGCCTTATCTATCCTTATTCTTTATCTCCCTCTCCTTTCTGCTTTTTTTCCCTTTGCCATCACTCTTCCTCTTGCCCCCTCTTCCAACTGCTCTCTTCTTACTGCCCTCCATCTACATCTCTCTCTATGGGGGTCCTTGCACCATGGAGACTGAGACAGTGAGCCAAAGAGTGCAAGATAGAAAGAGAAGACAAGATGAGGACAGAGATGGAGAGTGAAGGCAGGAAGGAGATAAAACGCAGGAGTAAGAAGAAAGACAGAAGGTTAAGGAAGAGTAAGAAGTAGGGCATGAGCAAGAGGGAGGGAGAGAGAGCAGATGGAAGAGGGTGCAGGAGAGAGGGATGGTAGAGAGAAAAGAAAGCATAAAGGAGATAGAGAGAAGAATGATAGATAGGGAGGAAGAGGAACACGGAGAGTATTAGAAAGAGGAAAAGAAAAGAAAAAGGAGAGTGCAGGACAGAGAAGCATGATAGATAGAAAAGGAGCTAGAAGAAAGGAGAGAGCAGATGGAATAGGGGGCAGGAAGAAGGAAGAGAGCATAAAGGAGAGATATATAGAGAAGAATGAATAAAGAAGTAATTAAAAAAAGGAAGAGAGAGTGCCAAGAAAGAACGGAGTATGCAGAGAGGAGGTGAAAAGAAGATAGAGAAAGATAAGTAAGAAAGAGAAAGAGAGTGCCGGAGATAGAAGTATGATAGATAAGGAAGTAGAGAGGATGCAAGATAAATGGAGATCATGAGAGAGAACGTAGAAAGGGGGAAAAGACTGCAGAATGGAGGCAGAGGGCAAAAAATATAAGGAGTGCAAGATGGAAAGGCAGAACAAGATAGGGAAGGAGATAGAGAGTGAAAGTCACAGAGTGCAAAAGGAAGAGCAAGAAAGAGAGAAAGCAGGAGTTAAAGGGAGGGTGTGCATGAGCAAGAAAGAATTAAGAAGGGAGCAGTTGGAAGAGGGGGCAAGAGGGAGAGTGATGGCAAAGGGAAAATAGCAGAAGGGAGATAAAAAAAGAATCATGATAGAGAGGGAGGAAGAAGGAAGGAGAGAGAGCAGATGGAATAGGGGTCAAGAGTAAGAAGAAAGAGAGCAAAAAGGAGAGAGAAAAGAGAAGAGAGTGCAGAATGGAGTCAGAGGGCAAGAAAGAGAAGGAGTGCAAGATGGAAATGTAGCACAATATAGGGAAGGAGATAGAAAGTGAAAGTAAGAGAGAGGGCAAAAGGGAGAGCAAGGGAGAGAGAGAGAAAGCATGATGTAAAGAGAGGGATGGAAGAAAGAAGGTGAGAGGGTAGATGAAGAAAAGCACAAGAGTGTGAATATAGGATGGAGTGGGCAAAATAAAGAGAAATAAAGAAGGAATACAAGATAGCGACATAAGGAGCAGAGAAAGAAAGGAGAGAGATGGAAAGGGTATGCAAGAAGAAGAGAGGGGCAAAAGGTAAGAGAGCAACAGGGAGAGAGATAAAGATCGAAGGAATAGGAAGAGAGGGCAGGAGAGATAAGCATGATAGAAAAGGATGGAGAGAGCAAGCAGAAAGGAGAAAGGACGCAGGGCGCAAAGGGAGCAGCTTTTTTGCGCAGGCCAAAACCTAATGAGAACTGTAGTGTGAGTTTGGGTCGGCCCTCGTCATTCATTGTCTAGCTCCATAAATTGAGCCTAGCCATTGGACGAGGGGCCTGTCCGTCAATTTAAAGCAGACTCAGGGGCGTTCAAGATTCTTTGGCTTTTGCCGACAAAACGACGCCGGGAACGCCCCCGATTCTGGCCCGGCATTGCCGGGACCTGCCTTTGATGACGTATCAGGTTTCTTTGTCTGTGGCGGAACAAATTGCAGGTAAGCGATGGTGTCTTTTGTAATATAAATGACTGTCTCTTTTGAATGCCCCAGCTGAAATGTTTAATGACGTATTTTTTGTTGTTGTTCTCTGCAGGTATTTGGCGACGGCACGGTGGGGGTAACAATTTCCGGTCTGTATCCTTGGCTCGCTGTCTGTCTCCGTCTCCATGGTACAAGGGATTTCTTGCAGGTAAGAGATGGTGTATTTTAAGGACAGAGATGGAGAGTGAAGGCAGGAAGGAGATAATACGCAGGAGTAAGAAGAAAGGCAGAAGGTAAAGGAAGAGTAAGAAGTAGGGCATGAGCAAGGAGGGAGGGAGAGAGAGCAGATGGAAGAGGGTGCAGGAGAGAGGGATGGTAGAGAGAAAAGAAAGCATAAAAGAGATAGAGAGAAGAATGAAAGATAGGGAGGAAGAGGAACACGGAGAGTATTAGAAAAGAAGGAGAGTGCAGGACAGAGAAGCATGATAGATAGAAAAGGAGCAAGAAGAAAGGAGAGAGCAGATGGAATAGGGGGCAGGAAGAAGAAGGAAGAGAGCAGAAAGGAGAGATATATAGAGAAGAAAGAATAAAGAAGTAATTTAAAAAAAGAAGAGAGAGTGCATAAAAAGAACGGAGTACGCAGAGAGGAGGTAAAAAGAAGATAGAGAAAGAGGAAGAGAGTGCAGGAGATAGAAGTATGATAGATAAGGAAGTAAAGAGGATGCAAGATAATGGAGATCATGAGAGAGAACGTAGAAAGGGGAAAAGACTGCAGAATGGAGGCATAGGGCAAAAAATAGAAGGAGTGCAAGATGGAAAGCCAGAACAAGATAGGGAAGGAGATAGAAAGTGAAAGTCACAGAGTGCAAAAGGAAGAGCAAGAAAGAGAGAAAGCAGGAGTTAAAGGGAGGGTGTGCATGAGCAAGAAAGAATTAAGAAGGGAGCAGTTGGAAGAGGGGGCAAGAGGGAGAGTGATGGCAAAGGGAAAATAGCAGAAGGGAGATACAAAAATAATCATGATAGAGAGGGAGGAAGAAGGAAGGAGAGAGAGGAGATGGAATAGGGTGCAGGAGAGAGAAAAAAGAGCAAAAAGGAGAGAGAAGAGAGTGCAGAATGGAGTCAGAGAGCAAGAAAGAGAAGGAGTGCAAGATGGAAATGGAGAACAACATAGGGAAGGAGATAGAAAGTGAAAGTAAAAGAGAGGGCAAAAGGGAGAGCAAGGGAGAGAGAGAAAATGCATGAGGTAAAGAGAGGGTGGGAAGGAGGGCATGAGCAAGAAATAAGTAAGAATGGAGCAGTTGGAAGAGGGTGCAAGAGGGAGATTGATGACAAAGAGAAAAGAGCAGAAAGGAGGGAGATAAAAAGAGAAGCATAATCGAGTGGGAGCAAGAAGGAAAGAGAGAGCAGTTGAAATAGGGGGTAGTAGGGAGAAGGAGAGAGCAGAAAGGAGAGATATATATAGGAGAGCGATAAAGAGAGCAGGAGGGAACAGATTGTGATGGAAGAAAGAAGGTGAGAGTGTAGATGAAAAAAAGCACAAGAGTGTGAATGTAAGATGGAGTGGGCAAAATAAAGAGAAATAAAGAAGGAATACAAGATAGCGACATAAGGAGGAGAGAAAGAAAGGAGAGAGATGGAAAGAGTATGCAAGAAGAAGAGAGGGGCAAAAGGTAAGAGCATGCGGGAGAGATAAAGATAGAAGGAATAGGAAAAGAGATGGCAGGAGAGATAAGCATGATAGAAAAGGGAGAGAGGAAGCAGAAAGGAGAAAGGACGCAGGAAATAGAGAGATAAAGAATGAATTCAAGAGACAGCTACATTTAGGAAGTAGAGAAAGAAAGGAGAGAGAGATGGAAAGGGTATGCAAGAAGAAGAGGGGCAAAAGGTAAGAGAGCAAGAGGGAGAGAGATAAAGATAGAAGGAATAGGAAAAGAGAGGGCATGAGAGATAAGCATGATAGAAAAGGAGGGAGAGAGCAAGCAGAAAGGAGAAAGGACGCATGAAATAGAGAGATAAAGAATGAATTCAAGAGACAGCTACATCTAGGAAGTAGAGAAAGAAAGGAGAGAGATGAAAGGGTATGCAAGAAGAAGAGAGGGGCAAAAGGTAAGAGAGCAAGAGGGAGAGAGATAAAGATAGAAGGAATAGGAAAAGAGAGGGAAGGAGAGATAAGCATAATAGATAAGTAGGGAGAGAGCAAGCATAAGTAGAGAGAGCAAGCCGAGACGCAAGATAGAAAGAGCATGAGAGAGAAGGTAAGGAGGAGTAAAAGTGAGAGCAGAATAGAGTGAGTAAAAGAAAGTGCATGATAGAAAGAAAGAGAAGAGGGGAATACAGGAGAGAGTGTAGAAGAGAAAGGATGCAAAAGAGGGAGAGGAAAAAAAGAATGAAAGTAGGAGAAAGTGAGGGAAGAATAGAGCAGGAGTAAATAAAATAGAAAGACTGCTGGCAAAATCATGAAGGAGATGCAGAGTAAATGCAAGAGAGAGGAAAGGCAAGAATGCAAAATTGAAAGGGAAGGCAAGAGAAGGAGATGTATATATGTTGCATGTGCTGTCTCAGTATCTAAGCATTTGCTGCAGGATGTGGAAGAAGATATAGGGTGTGTGTAGAGACGTATGAACAAAGTCTTGGTTATAAGTTTTCCTTTAGTTTTGACCTCTCTCTTGATTACGACCTCACCAGTGCAGCTTTCATCTCCAAACTAAATTAAATGTTGTTTATGAGGCAAACTTTTATGTATATCCAGCAAAGAATGCCCAGTACAGACAGGAAGAACAAAGTCTTAGTTATAAGTTTTCCTTTAGTTTTGACCTCTCTCCTGATTACGACCTCACCAGTGCTGCTTTCATCTCCAAAGTAAATTAAATGTTGTTTATGAGGCAAACTTTTGTGTATAACTATCTAGCAAAGAATGCCCAGTACAGACAGGAAGTACTACCCAAAAATGTCTAAAGTAAAATAAGTTTTAAGTATGAACGTACCGTGTTGAATGAACGAATTTGAAAGATGTGTCCTCGATGGGGCAGTTGGACCAAATGGCAAATTTTTTGTCCTGTAAAAGTAAAATATACTGTTAGCAAAAGATTGAAAAGAGTGAGGACATTTGTGTGAAGTATATTAGAAGTTGTAAATAGAGAATTAGAAGCACTATGTATTATAGAGTAACTAGTATAGTAGTAAAGACTATAAAGTAGCAAGGTAGAAAGAGATAGAGGTCAGGAAGAAGAGAGAGATGGAAAGAAAGAGGGGAGGATAGGCAAAAAGAAAAGGAGTGAAAATAAAAAAGGAGAAGGATGATGAACAGTGCAAGTTAAAAAGAAGCTTGATAAGGAGAGAACGCAAAGAAGTGAAAAGACGACAAAGATAAAGTAAGAGAGTGCAGGAAATAGAAGTATGATAGATAGATAAAGAGTGAAGCATAATAGAGAGGGAGCAAGAAGGAAGGAGAGAGCAGCTGGTAATTGAAAAAAGGAAGAGAGAGTGCAAGAGAGAACGGGAGGAACTAGATTTTGACAAAAGAATGTGAAAAAGGGTATATAAAGAAGAAAAGCACAAGAGTGTGAAAGTAAGATGGGTAGAGTGTGCAAAATTGAGAGAAATAAAGAAGGAATACAAAAGAGCGAGATATAAGGAGGAGAGAAAGAAGGAGTGGTGGAAAGTGTATGGAAGAAGAGAGGGGCAAAAGGTTAAGATATCAAGAGAGTGAGAGAAATAAAGATAGAAGGAATAGGAAAAGAGAAGGTAAAAGAGATAAGCATAATAGATAAGTCGGGAGATAGCAAGCAGAAGGGGGAGGACGCAAAAAATAGAGAGCAGGAGAGAGAAGAAAAGGATGGGTAAAAGTGAGAGCTGAATAGAGAGGGAGTAAAAGAAAGTGTGCATGATAGAAGGAAAGAAGATTAAAACAGGAGAGAGAAGGTATAAGAGAGGGCATGAAAAAAAGAGGGAGAAGAGAAGAAGAAAGAAAGTAGGTGTAATAGTGAGGGAAGAATAGAGCAGGAGTAAATAAAAGAGAAAGACTGATGGCAAAATGGGAAAGGAGATGCAGAGTAAATGCAAAAGAGATAAAGGCAAAAATGCAAAATTGAACTGGAAGTCAAGAGAGTGAAATGTATGTATGTTGCATGTGCTAGCTTAGTATGTAAGCATTTGCTGCCGGGACCTGTAAAGAAGGTGGGGATGAATATATAGGGTGAAGGCAGAAGAGTGAGGATGCAGGAGAGAGAAGGAGAGCAAAAGAAAGAGAAAGTAGGAGAAAAGGAGAGAAGAATAATGCGAGAGTGAAAGAAAGGACAGTGAATGTAAAATTGTGAAGGAGATGCAGAGTAAATGCAGAAGAGAGACATAAGGAAAGGCAAGAAAGAAATTGAAAGGGAAGGCAGGAAAGAAAGAGATCTATGTATATTGCGTGTGGTAAATGAGTCAAAGCATTTCCTACAGGGACCTGTAAAAAAAGTGTTTGTTATAAGTTTTCCTTCTCTGCTGACTACAACTTCACCAGTGCCGCTCTTGTACAAAAGCATAAGATGTGCTTTATGAGCGAAATTTTGTGTATAAGTATACAGCAAAGAATGCTCAGTACAAACAGCAATTATTAAAAAAAGAAATGTATTAAGTAAAATAAATAAAGTATTAACATACCGTGTTTATATAACGAATTTCAAATTGTGTAGTCGATGAGTCAGTTGCAACAAACGTGTACTTTTTTACCCTATAAAACAAAAATAGCATTAGCAAAATATTATGAGTGGAGGCAAAAAAAGCAGTGATTTTCTCATGCAAACTGTGCAAATTGAATCTTAGCTAAAGCTTTGCGTATTAGCGATTAATGCGTTTTAATGTAATAGTATGGCAATTATTTGCGTCACGTTACTGGTTTGTATGTGCCTTTAAAAATATAGAAATCCGCGCATGCACGTAGTGAAAATAAAAGAAGGAATGTTGTCAGTGTTTTATTTAATTTCTCGCATCGTGCAAAGCAGTTTGTGAACTAAAGTTGTAACTGAACATATATATATATATATGTGTGTGTGAAAGATTAGTCTTACCTAAAGAACTGAAATGGATTAACCAAAAACATGGTGAAATTGGCCAAATGTATATACAACACAATTTAATTGTAAAGTGATACGTATTCTTACTGCAAATTAGTTTCACAGAAAGGCATACTTACATGCGCAAACATTTTCATCCTAAATGCACAGTTTGCAAACATTTATATCGTAAATGTACCTATTGGCGATGTATGAAAAAGAACTCAAAGGCATTAAACAAAAACATGGGGAAATTGGCCAAATGTATATGCAAGACAATTTAAATCTAAAGTGATACGTATTATTACTGATTTGTTTGCGCGTATAAAAACTGAAAAATGTGCTCGTAATACCGCTGCTCAAAAGAACAGATTACTTTCACAGAAAGGCCTGAACTTACATGCGCAAACATTTTCATCCTAAATGCACAGTTTGCCCATGTATAACTTTGCACTGAAAGTCGTCGTGTCTCACCTTATCCTAACTGTTCTTTATGCTCTCAGTAAATGTAACGGGCCTTCATGCTCTGACTAAATCTAGTGTTGCGACAAACACATGCTTGTGCTCATCTAACTCTCAGCCCTACGATTTGAGCATATGAAATAAAAAAGGGGACAAATTACTTTCACAGAAAGGGCTAAACTTACATGCGCAAACATTTTCCTCCTTTATGCAGTTTGCCGATGTATAACTTTGCACTGAAAGTCGTCGTGTCTCACCTTATCCTAACTGGTCTTTATGCTCTCAGTATAAAATCTGGGACAAATGACTTTCACAGAAAGGGCGAAACTTACATGCGCAAACATTTTCCTCCTAAATGCTCAGTTTGCCGATGTATAACTTTGCACTGAAAGTCGTCGTGTCTCACCTTATCCTAACTGTTCTTTATGCTCTCAGTAAATGTAACGGGCCTTCATGCAATGACTAAATTTAGTGTTGCGACAAACACATGCTTGTGCTCATCTAACTCTCAGCCCTACGATTTGAGCATATGAAATAAAATCTGGCATCGCACAAACAAGGCATCCAAAATGTACATAATGACGAATTGCATTAAACAGCAAGGCCTTACAAAGTAAGCATGTGTTCGAATTTTCAAAGGCCATGAATAAAGTAGACATGCGCAAACATTTATATCGTAAATCTACCTACATTTTTCTCCTAAATGCATTTTTCCGATGTATAACTTTGCACTGAAACTCGTCGGTCTCACCTTATCCTAACTGTTCTTTATGCTCTCAGTATAAAATCTGGGACAAATGACTTTCACAGAAAGGGCGAAACTTACATGCGCAAACATTTTCCTCCTAAATGCTCAGTTTGCCGATGTATAACTTTGCACTGAAAGTCGTCGTGTCTCACCTTATCCTAACTGTTCTTTATGCTCTCAGTAAATGTAACGGGCCTTCATGCAATGACTAAATCTAGTGTTGCGACAAACACATGCTTGTGCTCATCTAACTCTCAGCCCTACGATTTGAGCATATGAAATAAAAAAGGGGACAAATTACTTTCACAGAAAGGGCTAAACTTACATGCGCAAACATTTTCCTCCTAAATGCAGTTTGCCGATGTATAACTTTGCACTGAAAGTCGTCGTGTCTCACCTTATCCTAACTGTTCTTTATGCTCTCAGTAAATGTAACGGGCCTTCATGCTCTGACTAAATCGAGTGTTGCGACAAACACATGCTTGTGTTCAGTTAACTCTCAGCCCTACGATTTGAGCATATGAAATAAAATCTGGCATCGCACAAACAAGGCATCCAAAATGTACATAATGACGAATTGGATTAAACAGCAAGGCCTTACAAAGTAAGCATGTGTTCTAATTTTCAAAGGCCATCAATAAAGTAGACATGCGCAAACATTTATATCGTAAATCTACCTACATTTTCCTCCTAAATGCACAGTTTGCCGATGTATAACTTTGCACTGAAACTCGTCGGTCTCACCTTATCCTAACTGTTCTTTATGCTCTCAGTAAATGTAACAGGCCTTCATGCTTTGACTAAATCTAGTGTTGCGACAAATACATGCTTGTGGTCAGCTAACTCAGCCCCACGATTTCTGCATATTAAATAAAATGTGGCATCGCACAAACAAGGCATCCAAAATGTACATAATGGCGAATTTGAATAAACAGAGGTCCTTACAATGTAAGCATTTGTTTGAATTTGAAAAGTTCATGAAGAAAGGAGACATGCGACAACATTTATATCGTAAATGTACCTATTGGCGATGTACCAAAAAGAACTCAAACGCATTAAACAAAAACATGGTAAAATTGGACAAACGTATAGGCAACACAATTTAATTCTAAAGTGATTCATATTATTACTGCTTTGTTTGCGCGTGTAAAACTGAAAATTGTGGTCGTAATACCGCTGCTCAAAAGGACAAATTACTTTCACAGACAGGAAGGAACTTACAGTTTATGTCGAAAGGCTCCAGTCCGCTGTCTCGAAGTATACCTCCTGAGATCGGTCGAGAAATCGAGAGGCTCCAGTCCACTGTCACGAAGTATACCTTCTGAGCTCGCTCGAAGAAATGTTTCTTTCCGTGGCTGTAGTCCTTTACATACTGTGGAAGACAAAAAAAAACGCAGTTAGTTCATTAAATAACAAAAGACTTGCAAAGTTTGTTGTTAAGAACATGTAGGTGAGATGTTGTTTAGGATGTTGCTGTCTCGACATATGTAAATTGCCGATAGGAGGCTGTCTGGCCGAATGAAAAGGTCGTGGATGCTGTGACTCGTTAGAGTACTTAGTGGCTATGTGCGACTTTTGCCGATCTTGAATATCAAAGCTTAGTGGTAGACGAGTTGGCGCCACGCTGCCTGCAAATACAAAAAGAAGTGCTGGTAAATATCATTTTGTTAAAGTAGAAAAACATGATAGCTCTTTGCAATAATTCCCTACACAGAAAGCACACGATATAAAATAACTATTAAAGTAAGCATAATAGAATTACGACACCACGCCGCCGACAGATTCCTGCAAATAAAGGAAAAGAAATGAAGTCAGAAATTACTTTTGAAACGTAAAAAAACACTCCGGGTATTCGAAAGTGACAGTAATTGTTTAGTTACAAAACACATCGCTTACCTGCAAGTCGTCACGCCACGGATGAGACCCGACACGGAAACACTATAGAGAACAGGCCAAAAAAGAAACATCAGAAGAACATAAACCAAATAGCCCGAACACCTGTTATGTTAAATCTACAACACCTGTAAGAAAATACAAATTACATTCGAATCTATCTACACCGAGTCACACTAATACATGACCACAGCCCTTACCTTAAAGTCGTTCGTCCACGGGGAAGGAAACCCGACACGTCACGGCAGGCTACACGGAAACACTAGAGAGAACAGCCCAAAAAAGAAACATTAAAAGAATATAAACCAAAAAGGCTGAACACCTGTAAAAGAAATACTAATTACATTACAATTTAAATCGCGTACCTGAAATCCCTTGGACCAAGGAGACGGAGACAGACAGCCAAAGATCCCATGACAAAATGGCGACCGGAAATCGTTCCCACGCCGCCGCCGTTCAATTCCTGCAAAGAAAGGAAGATACATAAACTCAAAAATACCTTTTCCAAGTTAAAAAACTCCCGGGCATTGAAAAGGGACAGTCATTTGTTACAAAACACAACATGGCTTACCTGCAAGTCGTCACGCCACGAATGAGACCCTACACAAAAACACAAAAGAGAACAGTCCCAAAAAAGAAATACATTACAATATAAACAAAACAGGCTGAACACATAAAAGAAAATACAATGACATAAAAATGTAAATTACACAACACACCATCGCTTACGTGCAAGTCGTCACGCCATGGAGGAGACCCGACACGGAAACATTAGAGAGAACAGGCCCAAAATATATAAGACCAATAGGCAAAACACTTGTAAACAAAATAAGTATTACATGAAAATGTAAATTGCGTACCCGACACAAAAACACTATTACAAAACACACAATCGCTTACCTGCAAGTCGTCACGCAACGGAGGAGACCCGACACAAAAACACAAGAGAGAACAGGCCCAAAAAATAAATACATTACAATATAAACAAAATACACTGAACACATATAAAAGAAATTACAATGACATACAAATGCCAATCGCATACCTGAAATCCATCGTACCACGGAGACAGACACCGAGCGAGGCAAGAATCCAAAGACAAAATGGCGACCGGAAACCGTGACCACGCCGCGACGCCGAAAAATACCTGCAAAGAAAGTTAGAAAAATTAATTCTAAAAAACGCTTTTCAAAGTTACAAAAACTCACAGTCATTAAAAAGAGACAGTCATTTATTAATTACAAAACACACCATCGCTTACCTGTAAGTCGTCACGCCACGAAGGAGACCCGACACGGAAACATTAGAGAGAACAGGCCCAAAAAATAACTACATTACAATATAAACACAAGAGGCTGAACACATATAAAAAATTACAATGACATAAAAATGTAAATTACAAAAACACACCATCGCTTACCTGCAAGTCGTCACGCCACGAAGGAGACCCGACACAAAAACACTAGAGAGAACAGGCCCCAAAAATAAATACATAACAATATAAACAAAATAGACTGAATACATATAAAATAAATTACAATGACATAAAAATGTAAATCGCATACCTGAAATCCATCGTACCACGGAGACAGACACCGAGCGAGCCAAGAATCCAAAGACAAAATGGCGACCGGAAACCGTGACCACACCCAAAACCGGGACCACGCCGCGACGCCGAAAAATACCTGCAACGAAATTGAGATAAATTAATTTCTAAAACACTTTCCAAAGTTATAAAAAGTAGAACACATAAAACAAATTACAATTACATACAAATTTAAATCGCGTACCTGAAATCCATCGTACCACGAAGACAGACACCGAGCGCAAAATGGCGACCGGAAACCGTGACCACGCCCAGAAACCGGGACCACGCCGCGACGCCGAAAAAAACCTGCAAAAGAAGTGAGATAAATTAATTCTAAAAAAAGCTTTACAAAGTTACAAAAACTCACAGTCATTAAAAAGAGACAGTCATTTATTAATTACAACACACACCATCGCTTACCTGCAAGTCGTCACGCCACGAAGGCGACCCGACACGGAAACATTAGAGAGAACAGGCCCAAAAAATAAATACATTACAATAAAAACAGAATAGGCTGAACACATAAAAGAAATTACAGCGACATAAAAATGTAAATTAAAAAACACACCATCGCTTACCTGCAAGTCGTCACGCCACGGAGGAGACCCGACACGGAAACATTAGAGAGAACAAGCGCAAAATATATAAAACAAATAGGCTAAAGACTGTAGAACACATAAAACAAATTACAATTACATACAAATTTAAATCGCGTACCTGAAATCCATCGTACCACGAAGCCAGACACCGAGCGCAAAATGGCGACCGGAAATCGTGACCACGCCCAGAAACCGGGACCACGCAGCGACGCCGAAAAAAACCTGCAAAGAAAGTGAGATAAATTAATTTCTAAAACACTTTGCAAAGTTATAAAAAGTAGAACACATAAAACAAATTACAATTACATACAAATTTAAATCGCGTACCTGAAATCCATCGTACCACGAAGACAGACACCGAGCGCAAAATGGCGACCGGAAACCGTGACCACGCCCAGATACCGGGACCACGCAGCGACGCCGAAAAAAACCTGCAAAAGAAGTGAGATAAATTAATTCTAAAAAAAGCTTTACAAAGTTACAAAAACTCACAGTCATTAAAAAGAGACAGTCATTTATTAATTACAACACACACCATCGCTTACCTGCAAGTCGTCACGCCACGAAGGCGACCCGACACGGAAACATTAGAGAGAACAGGCCCAAAAAATAAATACATTACAATAAAAACAGAATAGGCTGAACACATAAAAGAAATTACAGCGACATAAAAATGTAAATTAAAAAACACACCATCGCTTACCTGCAAGTCGTCACGCCACGGAGGAGACCCGACACGGAAACATTAGAGAGAACAAGCGCAAAATATATAAAACAAATAGGCTAAAGACTGTAGAACACATAAAACAAATTACAATTACATACAAATTTAAATCGCGTACCTGAAATCCATCGTACCACGAAGCCAGACACCGAGCGCAAAATGGCGACTGGAAATCGTGACCACGCCCAGAAACCGGGACCACGCAGCGACGCCGAAAAAAACCTGCAAAGAAAGTGAGATAAATTAATTTCTAAAACACTTTGCAAAGTTATAAAAAGTAGAACACATAAAACAAATTACAATTACATACAAATTTAAATCGCGTACCTGAAATCCATCGTACCACGAAGACAGACACCGAGCGCAAAATGGCGACCGGAAACCGTGACCACGCCCAGATACCGGGACCACGCAGCGACGCCGAAAAAAACCTGCAAAAGAAGTGAGATAAATTAATTCTAAAAAAAGCTTTACAAAGTTACAAAAACTCACAGTCATTAAAAAGAGACAGTCATTTATTAATTACAACACACACCATCGCTTACCTGCAAGTCGTCACGCCACGAAGGTGACCCGACACGGAAACATTAGAGAGAACAGGCCCAAAAAATAAATACATTACAATAAAAACAGAATAGGCTGAACACATAAAAGAAATTACAGCGACATAAAAATGTAAATTAAAAAACACACCATCGCTTACCTGCAAGTCGTCACGCCACGGAGGAGACCCGACACGGAAACATTAAAGAGAACAAGCGCAAAATATATAAAACAAATAGGCTAAAGACTGTAGAACACATAAAACAAATTACAATTACATACAAATTTAAATCGCGTACCTGAAATCCATCGTACCACGAAGCCAGACACCGAGCGCAAAATGGCGACCGGAAATCGTGACCACGCCCAGAAACCGGGACCACGCAGCGACGCCGAAAAAAACCTGCAAAGAAAGTGAGATAAATTAATTTCTAAAACACTTTGCAAAGTTATAAAAAGTAGAACACATAAAACAAATTACAATTACATACAAATTTAAATCGCGTACCTGAAATCCATCGTACCACGAAGACAGACACCGAGCGCAAAATGGCGACCGGAAACCGTGACCACGCCCAGATACCGGGACCACGCAGCGACGCCGAAAAAAACCTGCAAAAGAAGTGAGATAAATTAATTCTAAAAAAAGCTTTACAAAGTTACAAAAACTCACAGTCATTAAAAAGAGACAGTCATTTATTAATTACAACACACACCATCGCTTACCTGCAAGTCGTCACGCCACGAAGGCGACCCGACACGGAAACATTAGAGAGAACAGGCCCAAAAAATAAATACATTACAATAAAAACAGAATAGGCTGAACACATAAAAGAAATTACAGCGACATAAAAATGTAAATTAAAAAACACACCATCGCTTACCTGCAAGTCGTCACGCCACGGAGGAGACCCGACACGGAAACATTAGAGAGAACAAGCGCAAAATATATAAAACAAATAGGCTAAAGACTGTAGAACACATAAAACAAATTACAATTATATACAAATTTAAATCGCGTACCTGAAATCCATCGTACCACGAAGCCAGACACCGAGCGCAAAATGGCGACCGGAAATCGTGACCACGCCCAGAAACCGGGACCACGCAGCGACGCCGAAAAAAACCTGCAAAGAAAGTGAGATAAATTAATTTCTAAAACACTTTGCAAAGTTATAAAAAGTAGAACACATAAAACAAATTACAATTACATACAAATTTAAATCGCGTACCTGAAATCCATCGTACCACGAAGACAGACACGAGCGCAAAATGGCGACCGGAAACCGTGACCACGCCCAGATACCGGGACCACGCAGCGACGCCGAAAAAAACCTGCAAAAGAAGTGAGATAAATTAATTCTAAAAAAAGCTTTACAAAGTTACAAAAACTCACAGTCATTAAAAAGAGACAGTCATTTATTAATTACAACACACACCATCGCTTACCTGCAAGTCGTCACGCCACGAAGGCGACCCGACACGGAAACATTAGAGAGAACAGGCACAAAAAATAAATACATTACAATAAAAACAGAATAGACTGAACACATAAAAGAAATTACAGCGACATAAAAATGTAAATTAAAAAACACACCATCGCTTACCTGCAAGTCGTCACGCCACGGAGGAGACCCGACACGGAAACATTAGAGAGAACAAGCGCAAAATATATAAAACAAATAGGCTAAAGACTTGTAAACAAAATAAGTATGACATAAAAATGTAAATTGGGTACCCGACACGAAAACACTATTAGAAAACACACCATCGCTTACCTGCAAGTCGTCACGCCACGGAGGAGACCAGGAGACAGACAGCGAGCCAAGGATCCCGACCGGAAATTGTTCCCCCCACCGGGCCGCCGCAAAATACCTGCAGAGAACAACAAAAAATACGTGATTAAACATTTCGGCTGGGGCATTCAAAAAAGACAGTCATTTATATTACAAAAGACACCATCGCTTACCTGCAAGAAATCCCTTGGAGCACGGAGACGGAGACAGACAGCGAGCCAAGGATCCCGACCGGAAATTGTTCCCCCCACCGGGCCGTCGCAAAATACCTGCAGAGAACAACAACAAAAAATACGTGATTAAACATTTCGGCTGGGGCATTCAAAAAAGACAGTCATTTATATTACAAAAGACACCATCGCTTACCTGCAAGAAATCCCTTGGAGCACGGAGACGGAGACCCGCCGCAAAATACCTGCAGAGAACAACAACAAAAAATACGTGATTAAACATTTCGGCTGGGGCATTCAAAAAAGACAGTCATTTATATTACAAAAGACACCATCGCTTACCTGCAAGAAATCCCTTGGAGCACGGAGACGGAGACAGACAGCGAGGCAAGGATCCCGACCGGAAATTGTTCCCCCCACCGGGCCGTCGCAAAATACCTGCAGAGAACAACAACAAAAAATACGTGATTAAACATTTCGGATGGGGCATTCAAAAAATACAGTCATTTATATTACAAAAGACACCATCGCTTACCTGCAAGAAATCCCTTGGAGCACGGAGACGGAGACAGACAGCGAGGCAAGGATCCCGACCGGAAATTGTTCCCCCCACCGGGCCGTCGCAAAATACCTGCAGAGAACAACAACAAAAAATACGTGATTAAACATTTCGGATGGGGCATTCAAAAAATACAGTCATTTATATTACAAAAGACACCATCGCTTACCTGCAAGAAATCCCTTGGAGCACGGAGACGGAGACCCGCCGCAAAATACCTGCAGAGAACAACAACAAAAAATACGTGATTAAACATTTCGGCTGGGGCATTCAAAAAAGACAGTCATTTATATTACAAAAGACACCATCGCTTACCTGCAAGAAATCCCTTGGAGCACGGAGACGGAGACAGACAGCGAGGCAAGGATCCAGACCGGAAATTGTTCCCCCCACCGGGCCGTCGCAAAATACCTGCAGAGAACAACAACAAAAAATACGTGATTAAACATTTCGGATGGGGCATTCAAAAAATACAGTCATTTATATTACAAAAGACACCATCGCTTACCTGCAAGAAATCCCTTGGAGCACGGAGACGGAGACAGACAGCGAGGCAAGGATCCCGACCGGAAATTGTTCCCCCCACCGGGCCGTCGCAAAATACCTGCAGAGAACAACAACAAAAAATACGTGATTAAACATTTCGGATGGGGCATTCAAAAAATACAGTCATTTATATTACAAAAGACACCATCGCTTACCTGCAAGAAATCCCTTGGAGCACGGAGACGGAGACAGACAGCGAGGCAAGGATCCCGACCGGAAATTGTTCCCCCCACCGGGCCGTCGCAAAATACCTGCAGAGAACAACAACAAAAAATACGTGATTAAACATTTCGGATGGGGCATTCAAAAAATACAGTCATTTATATTACAAAAGACACCATCGCTTACCTGCAAGAAATCCCTTGGAGCACGGAGACGGAGACCCGCCGCAAAATACCTGCAGAGAACAACAACAAAAAATACGTGATTAAACATTTCGGCTGGGGCATTCAAAAAAGACAGTCATTTATATTACAAAAGACACCATCGCTTACCTGCAAGAAATCCCTTGGAGCACGGAGACGGAGACAGACAGCGAGGCAAGGATCCCGACCGGAAATTGTTCCCCCCACCGGGCCGTCGCAAAATACCTGCAGAGAACAACAACAAAAAATACGTGATTAAACATTTCGGATGGGGCATTCAAAAAATACAGTCATTTATATTACAAAAGACACCATCGCTTACCTGCAAGAAATCCCTTGGAGCACGGAGACGGAGACAGACAGCGAGGCAAGGATCCCGACCGGAAATTGTTCCCCCCACCGGGCCGTCGCAAAATACCTGCAGAGAACAACAACAAAAAATACGTGATTAAACATTTCGGATGGGGCATTCAAAAAATACAGTCATTTATATTACAAAAGACACCATCGCTTACCTGCAAGAAATCCCTTGGAGCACGGAGACGGAGACCCGCCGCAAAATACCTGCAGAGAACAACAACAAAAAATACGTGATTAAACATTTCGGCTGGGGCATTCAAAAAAGACAGTCATTTATATTACAAAAGACACCATCGCTTACCTGCAAGAAATCCCTTGGAGCACGGAGACGGAGACAGACAGCGAGGCAAGGATCCCGACCGGAAATTGTTCCCCCCACCGGGCCGTCGCAAAATACCTGCAGAGAACAACAACAAAAAATACGTGATTAAACATTTCGGATGGGGCATTCAAAAAATACAGTCATTTATATTACAAAAGACACCATCGCTTACCTGCAAGAAATCCCTTGGAGCACGGAGACGGAGACAGACAGCGAGCCAAGGATCCCGACCGGAAATTGTTCCCCCCACCGGGCCGTCGCAAAATACCTGCAGAGAACAACAACAAAAAATACGCGATTAAACATTTCGGCTGGGGCATTCAAAAAAGACAGTCATTTATATTACAAAAGACACCATCGCTTACCTGCAATTTGTTCCGCCACAGACAAAGAAACCCGACACGTCAGCAAAGGCAGGTCCCGGCAACCTGCAGAGAACAACAACAAAAAATACGTGATTAAACATTTCGGATGGGGCATTCAAAAAATACAGTCATTTATATTACAAAAGACACCATCGCTTACCTGCAAGAAATCCCTTGGAGCACGGAGACGGAGACAGACAGCGAGGCAAGGATCCCGACCGGAAATTGTTCCCCCCACCGGGCCGTCGCAAAATACCTGCAGAGAACAACAACAAAAAATACGTGATTAAACATTTCGGATGGGGCATTCAAAAAATACAGTCATTTATATTACAAAAGACACCATCGCTTACCTGCAAGAAATCCCTTGGAGCACGGAGACGGAGACCCGCCGCAAAATACCTGCAGAGAACAACAACAAAAAATACGTGATTAAACATTTCGGCTGGGGCATTCAAAAAAGACAGTCATTTATATTACAAAAGACACCATCGCTTACCTGCAAGAAATCCCTTGGAGCACGGAGACGGAGACAGACAGCGAGGCAAGGATCCCGACCGGAAATTGTTCCCCCCACCGGGCCGTCGCAAAATACCTGCAGAGAACAACAACAAAAAATACGTGATTAAACATTTCGGATGGGGCATTCAAAAAATACAGTCATTTATATTACAAAAGACACCATCGCTTACCTGCAAGAAATCCCTTGGAGCACGGAGACGGAGACAGACAGCGAGCCAAGGATCCCGACCGGAAATTGTTCCCCCCACCGGGCCGTCGCAAAATACCTGCAGAGAACAACAACAAAAAATACGCGATTAAACATTTCGGCTGGGGCATTCAAAAAAGACAGTCATTTATATTACAAAAGACACCATCGCTTACCTGCAATTTGTTCCGCCACAGACAAAGAAACCCGACACGTCAGCAAAGGCAGGTCCCGGCAACCTGCAGAGAACAACAAAAAAAAATACGTCATTAAACATTTCGGCTGGGGCATTCAAAAGAGACAGTCATTTAGATTACAAAAGACACCATCGCTTACCTGCAATTTGTTCCGCCACAGACAAAGAAACCCGACACGTCAGCAAACGCAGGTCCCGGCAATGCCGGACCAGACTCGGGGGCGTTCCCGGCGTCGCGTGACGTCGGCAAAAGCCAAAGAATGTCAGGAACGCCCCCGTGTCTGGTCCGGCATTGACGGACAGGCCCCTCGTCCAATGGCAAGGCTCCATTTACGGAGCCAGCCAATGAATGACGAGGGCCGACCCAAAGCACACTACAGTTCTCATCAGGTTTTCGCCTGCGCGAAAAAGCTGCGCAGAGCGCAGCTTTCGCTAGGCAAAACCTAAAAACATAAACTTACAACTACTTAACCCACGATCGCCAGTAGTCCATCTCTCCACCAATCGCCGTGTCATGTAGCAATAATGTAATTTATTATTATGTATTTATTAATTTAATGCATTTTTATATAGCGCAGACTTTACCCGAAGGTGCCAGAGCGCTGTACAATAGAACCAGTTGCGTTACATGAGAGAAATGGTACAAAATAGAACGTTACAAAAATAAACAGGAGACTAGAAGAGATAGGGTAAAACCATAGAGGCAATAACACAATATCAAATACAGCAATCAAGGGTGGGGAATGAACAAGAAAATATTAAAAATTTACATTGATGATCTAACTTCCTAGAGGGGTCTGAGAATGAGGGTATTAGTTCTGAAAGTGTCTTTGGAAGAGAATAGATTTGAGGTCAGCTTTGAAAATCATGATGGAGGCGGTGGCACAGAGCAATGGTGGAAGCGAGTTCCAGATTCTCACTGCATTACCTGAGAACGATTGAGCCATCGATCTTTCCCTTTTGAAGGAAAGGGCTCAAACAGAAACTTTTCCACATTACGAGAAGGTCTCGAACCTCCAGACATTTTCAGTTTATTCGCCAGGTAACAAGGGGAGGAAGTGTGTAAGGCTTTGTGGGTGATGCAGGCAGTTTTGTAAATAGATCTTGCCTCGATGGGAAGCCATTGACGAGAAGACAGGATAGGAGTGATGTGGTCTCTTCATTTGGACCCTGAATTAAAGCGAGCTGCTGAATGGAGAATGGATTTGAGGGGGGAGAGGTGAGATTTGGGTAGGCCAGTCAGAAGAGAATTGCAGTAACCCAGTCTAGAGAGAACTAGCCATTGGACCAATGTTTTTAGGTGTTTCTCCGTGAAGAACCGATGAATCCCCCACAGAAGGCGCAGCTGGTAACATGCATTCCTAGCAATGGAGTTGATGTGGGAGATTAGGTTGAGTCTTTTGCCAAGTATGACACCTAGGGATTTAGCGCTGTCGACAATGATGGGTTTATTGTTGAGTAAGTTCAGCTGGTCCATCCAGGATTGAACAGGAGGAGGGGAGAGAGAGGTGGATAGTAGGAGGAATTCAGTTTTGGAGGGATTGAGAATGAGTTGGTGAACTAACATCCAGTTGTGAAAAGAGTTGAGAGTAGCGTTGAGTTGTGAGTGATCGTGAGCGGAAGACACCTTAAGGTAGATTTGAGTGTCATCCACATAGAGATGGTAGTGGATCCCAGATTTACTTAGGAGCTTCCCTAATGGTTCCAGACCGTGATTGATATGATATGATAAAATCATTTATTAAGCGCACGTTCACCAGCGGTTTCTTGGCGCTAGACGGGGATGCATGGACAGATTCAGCGAGAGATAGTTAATTAAAAGCCTGGGAAAAGAGCCACATCTTGAGAGATTTCCTAAACTGAGGATAGGAGGGAGTTTGGGGCAGTTTGGGGGGAAGGGTGTTCCAGAATCCTGGCGCCAAAGTTAAACAAAGTGGGTGCAAGGATAGAACCTTGAGGGATGCCTTGTCCTACCTCCAATTGAGACGAAAGATTGTTCGCTATCTTGATCATTTGGGATCTGTCAGAGAGGAATGAGGCAAACCATTTAAGCACTGTGCCTTCCACGCCCATTCTCTGTTGAAGAGTGTTAAGGAGGGTGTTGTGATTAACAGTGTCAAGGGCTGCAGAGAGGTCAAGAAGAATCAGAAGGCACGATTCCCCAGATTCGAGTAAATGCAGCGCATCATCAATTACTTGCAACAAAGCTGTTTCAGTGCTGTAATTTTGAATGAAGCCAGACTGGAATACGTCAAGGAGATTTTTGTCCATAATATGTAGGGAAAGTTGTTTCACAACACATTTTTCTGTGATTTTAGAAAGAAAAGGGACAATGGTGATGGGGTGGAAGTTGTTGAGGTCGTTCGCATCTGCAGAGGTTTTTTTTAGAAGAGGGGTAACCTGTCCTATTTTGGGGGCAGCAGGGAGGGAGCATTGACAGAGGAAGAGATTAACTAGCCGGGTCCAGTAAGAGAGAGTATTGGTGTAGAAATCAATGGCAATGACACTAGGGATGGGGTCAGAGGAATGGTTGGAGGGTTTGGTTTCAAGGATGCATTTGAGGAGGTCATTGCATTTGCATTTATATAACGCTTACTACCCCTGACGAGGCATCAAAGCACTTTTCAGCGAGTAGCACGCTACTCCAGAACACAAAAAGGATTATTGGTGAATTAGAATAGGAAAATCTGAAAATTAATTTGAGCAGTGAACGTGCAAATCTGTTATTTAGATTGAATAAGGATAGTGTAAGGATAGAAGAGAGGAGGGTTTACATTTATATAGCGCTTGGTACCCCAGATGAGGTGTCAAAGCGCTTTTCGTCGAGTAGCACGCTACTCCGGAACCCAACCAGGATTAGAGGTGAATTAGAATAGGGAAATATGAAATTAATTTGAGTGGTGGACATGTGAGTCTGTTAGTTGGATTGCAAAGGATAGTTGAGAGATAGAAGAGTGTAGGGTCTAAAAAGTGTTTATGTGGAGATCGTAGCAGCAGGAGGAAGTTTGGCATGAGATGGGGAGGGGGCAAGAGTTAGAGGGAAGGGTTTATAGAGGCTTGTTTGGGAGTTGTGAAAAGTATAAGAGGTTTAAGATGCAAGGAGGGGTAGAGGAGGGAAATGTCTAGAAAAGGTTATTTTGGCGGTCATGGTAGCAGAATGGGGTTTGGGGTGAATCAGAGAGTGAAAGTAGAGGATATATTGAGACAGGTACAGTGTGAGACACAGGGTAGTAGTACATTGAAGTAGGTAGTAGATTGAGGTTTGAGTTGTCAGAGAATGGAGGTAAATGATATATTGAGAGAGGTATAGGTTGAGATATAGGGTAATGCATTAGAGATTCTGAATTAGGAGTAAAGTAATAAATATAAAGATACATATGTACATGGAAGGTATATACGTATCAGTAAGGGATTATATCTAGATTTGAGTTGTATTTAATAAACCCAGACTTTCAAATGTTGCTGTACTTTAAGCTAATTTATTTTAAATTGGGTTTTTTCTTCAATACTGAAGCAATTGTAGACGGATAGTTATGATAACAATTAGCTTATTTATGCACTGACCTATATGCATGATAAACATGGAATAATGTAACCGTAAGTAATATGTACATTTGTTAATACGAACTAATGAATATCTAAATATTTATAAACATGATTATACAGATTTACACAAAGGAATACACATATCTAGGTACAAATATATCATCCAAATATCTGTTTATATACACAGGGATATCCTGTATATTTATGTTTGAGTATGGTGGTTATGTGGGGAAGAGCCATCTCTTGAGTAGTCTTCTGAAGATAAGGTGTGGATCGTAAGTAAAGAGTTTCATAGTTTGGCTGCTTGAACAGAGAAGTATGTGCCACCTACGGTTTTTGTCATGTATGGTGGGATTTTGAGATTAGGTGCCAATCTAGAGCAGAGGTTCCTTTGTTGAATGTTTTGGGTGATTTTATTCCTTTTTTTTAAACAGTTTTTATTTTTTCTCCAAAACAGCATATGGAAATCATACATCAATGAGTTACATCTGTTCTGTACATCATACCAGTCCTATTGCCCCACCCTCTCTCCTAACAGTGTAACATTCCTTATATTATTTATACATTTTTATTCCCTTTTACTGCAAACTTCTCGATGTGTGTACGCATAAGTTATTAGGAACAAGTTGAGGACTACTCAATGTCTATGTCTGATATTGCAATCCGTATAAATAACAATGAGCCATCGCAATGAAACCCCCTCCCCCTCCCTCTTAGTCCAGTGTGTCCAGGTCCCTAATTTCACATTTCAATATTAGTAACAGTTCCTTCGTGTTTCGTTTCAGTATACTTAGGGGACAATGTCTCCTGCCTCCTGTTTTTCTCACAGGACTCCCATCATTTAACTCCAAACTAAACTATTAGGCCCACCCCTATTCCCAGGCCCAGCAAGGGGGGACCCACTGATGCCTCCCCGACAGAGCCCACTTCCGAGTCAGTGTCAGGTATCTGTAAAGCTATTACTAGGGCCTCCCACGCCCTCTCCGCTTCCATCACCTTCTCATTATTAGCACGTACCGCCTGTTGCAATCTAACCGTGCTCTCGGTCGTAGACCACTTGAGTAACTCCGATTTTCACTTCCCTATGCTAGGCCCCCGCATTGATTTCCATTGGCCCGTGATCTCTCTCTTAGCTAGCAGTAGGCCCAGGTCCAGGAACTTACTCGTGATTTTCGTTCTGGGGTTATGCGGAAACCAGTGTAGTATACAGGTGCCCATGTCAGTGTCTATGTGGCACTCCGTAATTCCACAATGCAGCTCGACCACCTCTTCCCAATATGTTCCTAACTGTCCACAACTCCACAACATGTGATGCAACTCTGCTCCCTCTAATTGGCAGCGTGGGCACTGGGCGGTATCTGTCTGAAAATACAGAATAATCTTGGCCGGGGTTAAATAAGCCCTGTGTAATATAAAGAAGTGTATTAATTGGCAGCTTGCATTCCTAGTACTCTTCCAGGTCCTCCGAATCAATTGCGCCCATGTTTTTTTCTGGTATGTCCTTCCCGAGATCCACCTCCCACTTTCTTCGTAAGTCTTGCAGCGGCTGCAGGCCTTCTGTAACCAGTCGCCTATATACATAGGTGATCACTTTGATCGTCCCGCCGCCATTACTACATATTGGCATGTCATAGAGGTCTTTGGTTCCAAAAGCCCTTCTTTCCAATGACGCTGTGTCACAGAACCGCTGAGCAATAAATACCAGAGACGGGAGATGCGGACTGCATTCCACCTCACATCTCTCTCCTCCTTTATTTACAGCCAAACTGGAATTTACAGCCAAACTGGAATGCCATACCTGCTATCACCGCTACTGACGAGAAAGAAGACTGTAGGCCCTTTAAAACAGGCCCTTTCACATTCCACGGGGAAGGTCAAGTGAGCTCGACGTCATTGGAAGAGGAACACGGAAAAGGAACACAGGAGGCTCTCTTTGTTATTCGTAGTCAAACCCAGAGTAGTCTGGGTTGCTCCCCATTTGAACTCCTTTATGGGAGACAGCCTAGAACCCTTCTCAAGATGACAAAAGAGGCTTGGGAGTAGGTGAAACAGGGGGATACCCAAAATCTTCTTGAATATACTCAAGCATCAAAATCACGCCTACAAAAATTAAGAGACTTTGCTTCCGCCAATCTAGAACAAGCCCAAAGAAAGCAACAACTATACCATAACAAAGGAAAGAAATGGAGACAACTCAACATCCATGATTGGGCTCTGGTTTTGTTACCCTCTTCCATATCCTTAAACAGGCAGAATGGAAGGGACCCTACGAAGTCATTGATAAAATAGGTCTTAAACCTATCAGTTACGATTATCACCAAAAAAAAAACACATTTGCCACATAAATCTTTTAAAGAAGTGGTTAGATCCCTTCCTAAAGCTGTCCAAATGACCTTTATGGAAACTGAATCCTTTCCTTCTTCCGTAGACCAAATATAAATGAGAACCTAACTCGCGATCAAAAAGAGTCTCTCTTCCACCTCTTAGAGAACTTTTCTTCCATTTTCTCTGATTTTCCGGGTAGAACCTCCCTAATCGAACATACTATCACCACTCCTCTGGGGAAAATAGTAAAGCAACGCCCCTATAGACTTCCCGCAGCCATGTGAGATGCGGTTATCACTGAAATAGAGAACATGTTAAACTTAGGTGTTATCAAGCCGTCCCATAGCAACTGGTCTTCCCCTATTGTCATAGTACCAAAACCTGATGGCTCCATACGCTTTTGCATTGACTTCAGAGCGGTTAATGCTATATCAAAATTTAACGCCTATCCCTTACCCAGTATTGATGAATTAATCGAGAAACTAGGTGAAGCCCAATACATAACTACCCTCTATCTCACAAAGCGGTATTGGCAGGTTCCACTGAGACAGGAAGATCAGGAGAAAACAGCCTTCAGTTCCCCCACTGGCTTATACGAATTTACAGTGTTTCCTTTTGGGTTACATGGGGCCTCTGCAACTTGTCAACGTCTGATGAATAAGGTACTCCATCAACACCAAGCCTATTTATCAGCATACTTAGATGACATCATTATATTCAGTCCCAATTGGGAACAACAACTCCTCCATTGTAAAGAGGTGTTTCACACACATAAAATGGCAGGACTACACGTCAATTCAAAAAAGTCAGAAGCAGGTTACACTAAAGTAATATATTTGGGATACTTTTTAGGGGATGGGGTAATTGCACTTCAACAAGAAAAGATCAAAGCAATCCTGGATATCCCTTTTCCTTCTACTAAGAAAGTTATCAGATCTTTTTTGGGCCTAATAGGATATTACTGCCGGTTTATTCCTAACTATTTTGAGAAAGTAGTACCCCTAACCGATCTGCTAAAGAAAGAAGTCAAAAATAAAGAATTACTGAACCCCTCCCAAACAGCCAGAGGAGCATTTTCTGCTCTCAAAGAGGCCCTAACTAGCAGTTCTGTCCTTGTTTCCCCTAATTTCAAGAAACCTTTCCTGTTGCAAACCGATGCCTCAGAGCCAGGTTTAGGAGCCATTCTCTCCCAATGGACCGAGGATAATTTGGAACACCTGGTATTGTTTATTAGTAGTAAACTGTTCCCAAGGGAAAATAAATATTCTACAATTGAGAAAGAGTGCTTAGCCATCAAATGGGCAATAGAGAAGTTATGTTATTACTTAGAAGGAACCCTTTTCACCTTGTATACAGATCATGCTCCCCTATTATGGATGAGTCGCAACAAGGGTAACAACCCATGTGTACTCCTGTGGTTCTCATCCTTGTAACCTTATTCCGTTGACATATGACATCGGAAAGGAATAGAAAACGGGAGTGCTGATTTTCTTTCACGTACCTCAGATTTCCCCGAACGGGAAAAAACTGGGGCTGGGGTATGTCCTAGAACCGCTGAGCAAGAAATACCAGAGACGGGAGATGCGGACTGCATTCCACCTCACAGCTCCCACCTCTTTTATTTACAGCCAAACTGGAATTTACAGCCAAACTGGAATGCCATACCTGCTATCACCCGCTACTGACAAGAAAGAAGACTGCAGGCCCTTCAGAACAGGCCCTTTCACATTCCACGGGGAATTTCACGTGAGCACAACGTCATTGGAAGAGGAACACGGAAAAGGAACACAGGAGGCGGGGAAAAAGACGCAGACAAGACGCGAAGAGAAAGAATAGGTGTTTCCCGATATGGAGGAGCCCCTGAAAGTGAAGAAAGACGGAAACGGAGAGAAAAGAGCGGATACTTCAGAACGTGAAGCAGAGCGAAGAAAGCAGTCGCCGCAGAGTACCACGGAAGAACCCATCCATGGCCCAGGAGGGTCGTGGCTTTCACAGGTGCATGGATGCCTGCAGGGTTATTTAAGGGGAGAGCTAGATAGAGGTCGGGAGGGACAAAAGACAGAGGGGGTTGGAAGCACATCATAACTGGGAGTGCTAATAAAAAGAAGTTCCTAGCGTTTTCACATAGGTGCTGACAGCCTTGCAACTGGTCGTATTCCTCCATTCCCCTACCCCTATAACTTTATCCCTGTAATTTTTGGGGGGTTCTGGTGGTCCCTCACACCCTTCCCCATTAAGAGAACAGAGTAGGTTGAAAGACTTACCTGAGCCTTTTCTTTCTTTGAGGGAAGCTGGGTCAGCAAGACATCAGCCCTGGGACTGCCACAAGAAGATCCTGGAAAGAAGGAGAGAAAGAGAATAGAGTCAAGAGAAGACCGATTGAACAAATATATTTTGTTTGATTTATTCAATGAAGGAATATTAGAAGGAATTCACGCTGTATAAGCCTTTTCTGGGTCCCCGCCCATTACAAAAGTATCACACGCTGTATCACCAAGGCCAGGGCTGCATGTAGCAAATAATCTCCTTGCGGCAGGTCATATCTATCTCGCAACGTCTGGAAGGGTCACAACACCCTGTCTTTGTACAAGTCACCCATCACCTGGACCCCCAACGTCTCCCATTCTGCCACTGCCGACCAATCCTTCCATGCGGAAGGGCAGAACACATGTCCAATAGAATCTCCGGGGTATACGGACGATTAAGTCCGGCTCTACGCTGGTACCTGTTCCAGCACTGTCTCAATGTCCGCTTCTCAGCAGTAAGCGATCCCAAGTGCAGGCGTTGCTGCAATCTTGTAAATGATAGACCGTGACGTGGAAGCCATCGGCCCTCAGGTCCATCCGGGCTGTGAAACCTGCGAGCCACCGCCTGAGTGAGCCATTGTAGCTGAGCCGCCAAATAATAGAGTTCAAAATCTGGCCCGCCAGTCCCCCAACCACTCTTGGCCTCAGCATTATAGGCAAAGCCACCGAAGGGTGGCTTTGCCTATAATGCTGAGGCCAAGAGTGGCTAATGCTGTTTCCCAACAAAAAAACGCTAACCATGGATCGAAGCTGCCTAAAGGTTGCCCCCGGTATTCAAATTGGCAATGTCCTAAAATAATATAGCAGGCAGGGGAGCACCACCATCTTCAGGAGCGCCACCCTGCCAGGTACCGACAGGGGCAGCCCACTCCAAAACGTTTGCTCGCAGCCCACGTAAGGCCCTTCCCGCATTCCCTTCCAACAAGTCAGCAGGCACATGGTATATATTAGCCCCCAGATAGGGCAAGCATCTCGGCACCCACTGAATTCCCGCTACTTGCGCAGAGCCCACCTCTGACGGAAGCACCAGGAAGAGGTATGTCTTCCCCAGTTGACCCCCAGACCCGAGATCTCTCCAAGCACCCGCAGCAGGTTCGTTGCCCCCTCCAACTCTTCATCTGTATTGGCCAGGTAAATAAGGAGATCATCAGTGTTTAGATATATATGCTGTTTGTCGCCCCTCAATGCCAGTCCCTGGTAGTGCCATCCTATTCTAGCATGCACGGCCAACGGTTTAATGGCCAACGCAAACAATAATGACAGTGGACATCCCTGTCGTGTGCCTCGACCTATGGAGCAGGGGGAGGATATCACCATCCACGTCTGCACCCTTGCTGTTGCAGCGCTGTACAGCAACCCCGTCCATCTCACAAATGCCTCCCCTAGGCTAAATACACGCATAACTCGATACAGGTAGGGCCACTCTAGGCTGTCAAATGCCTTTTCTATGTCCACCGATAGTACCGCCACATTGGTGGTATCCTTGTGGTCTGCATCCAGTATGCGGAGAAAACGTCTTATATTAGAGGCCATATTCTGAGGCGGGATAAAACCCGCCTGACCACGATGCACCAGATGTACCATGTGGGGGAGGAGCCGAGTCGCCAAAATGCTGCTCAATATCTTATAATCAGACGTCAGCATAGATAGCGGGCGATACACCGACCTATCTAAAGGGTCCCTTCACGGTTTCAGAAGCGGGATAACAATAGCTTCTCTCATTGAGGTTGGGAGCCTTCCCCCCGCTCGTGCCTCTTTATAAACCATCAACAATCTTGGACCTAGTATATCAATATAAGTTGAGTAAAACTCAATGGGTAGGCCATCAGTGCCCGGTGTTTTGTTACGCGCCATGTGTTTAATGGCCCGCATATTTCCCCCAGCATAATGTCCTGCCCCAATACATCTGCCTGCTCCTCCTCTAGCTGTGGCAATGTTATATCTGCCAAAAATTCCTCCAGTGCAAAATCAGGGCCCCTCAACCGGCTTCTATATAAGTCATCGTAATACTCCAAAAACAAACCGTTAATCCCTTTCTGAGTGTAAACCGGAGTACCCGACGGTGAGCTCAACGGCAGGATAGATGTGCGCTGGGTTAGCTAGCCAAGCCAGCAGCTTACTTGCCTTGTCTCGTTCCGCATGCACCCATGCTAGGTACGCCCTATAATCATAACTACGTAATCTCTCTATCAAGGTCGCCACCTCCTCCCTGGTACCTGACACTTCCTCCTGCGCCTCTGGGTTCTCAGGCCGCTCTCTCTCTTCGGAAGCGGTGTTCTGCCGATTCAACATCACGCAGCGATGTCCTCCTCACACCCGCCATTTTGGCAATGCACATTCCCGTCACCACCGCCTTAAAGCCGTCCCACTCCATCACAACACTAGGCGCCGTCCCCTCATTGGCAGCAAAATACTGCTCAATTCCCGTTTCTATATCCTTACGGAAGACAGTGTCCTTAGCACCTCCGGTCGTAAGCGCCGCATTGGTATTGCAGCTGCCATCTTTGTTGCAGTGCCCTGCCCTCCGCTCGATTAATATGATTCTCCTGTAGAAAGGCTACATGCACCCCCCCCTTCGCACCAAATAAGCATGCACCCTGTTCCGTTTTCCCATTGTGTGCATCCCTCTCAATATGTCACCATTACGATCTTCCACCTCTCGGAACCTCTGTACATTGACCATGGACACACCGGTAGCCCCTACATCCCCAAACAACATTCATAACATTCCGCAACAATCCCGCCCCAGAACAGGTCCTAACTAATCAGCACCAATTCAAAGTCACAACTAAGTTGCCTCCCTAGTAGCTACCAGGGCCGGCTAAATAGAAAACAAAAGGAGGGGAGGTGCCTAGCGACTCCGATTCAGAAGAGCCCCACCATCTTGTGCCATTCCCACTAATGCCACAGCTCCCGCTGTAGCACCCCGATTTAAGGGAGCCCCACCCCTGTAACCATCCCCCAACCGCCCAACCCACACCCAAAACCCATCTTACCACCCCCCACAATGCGACACAGGATTGTCAATAAGCAAAGGCATCCTCCAGTCCTTGAAACAGTCTTACTGCTATGCATCAGCGATCTATCTCATCAGCAGTCCCTGGTGTGACATGAGGCATGGTGACACTCGCCTCATTCCATTCTTCTGATGCCGTCCGTTCTGATCACTTCTGAGTATCAATCGCCCCCTTCGATTCCGATCCCTGCTCCTGAGATATCTCAGTCACTGCTTGAAGTGCCATCATCCTTTCCTTCTCCGTCTGAGATATCGTTGGCTTCTGAGAACCAAACAGCCTTCTTCCAGAACGCTGTGGCCGGGGAGGGCTCGGCACCCCCCTGCCGGCCTCCGGGTCGCGGCCAGTTTCTCCCCGCCCTGACCTGTAGGATTCCAGCCAGTCCTACGCTTCTTCAGGACTATTGAAAAAATACGTTTTACCGTCCATGGCCACCCTAAGACCCGCCGGGAACATCAGTGAGTATTGCAATCCTTCATCACGAGGTGCTTTCTTAACTTCCAAAAATGAGGCCCACTGTCGTTGCACCTCAAAGGTATTGTCAGGGAACAGCGTCACACTATTATTGTTCACCCCGAAGGGGCCCACAGAGCATGCCCTATTCAGAAGCATATCTCTATCTTTGTAGTGGAGCAAGCGTGCTACCACTGGCCTGGGTGGTTTCCCGGGGTTCAAAGGACCTGCCGGTACCCTATGAGCCCTCTCCAAGGTGAAGAAGGGGGACAAACCCTCCGGGGCCACTTCCGTCCTCAGCCAGGTCTCCAAATATTCCACCATGTTGTCTCCTTCCACTCCTTCCGGCAGTCCTACCACCCGTACATTATTCCTTCTTTTCCCCCCTTCAGCTTCCTCTGTCCTTTTCTCCAGAGTCTGTAATCGACGATGCACTTCCCCCATTTGTGTCTCCAGGGTTTTGTGTGCTCGTTCCAGGATTCCAAGGTGGCCTTGGTCTGTTTCACCCGGTCTGCCAGTTTTGTGTGGTCCACTCGGAGTAGGCCCAGCCGCAACGACACCTGTGCTATGTCCCGCTGGAGAGCGTCTCTAGTGTCCATGATGGCTTTCAGGATCACCTCCACTTGCTGTTGCATCATCCACTCAGGCTGCGATTCCAACGCCTCCGTCTTCCGCTGATCTGCTGCCTCCTCTTCATGTCCCGGGGGCGCACCCCCCTGCTTGCCCCTCGGTTTTCCCATTATTTCCCTGTCCACCGGTCCAACAGTTCCCCCGGCGGTTTACCGTGCCCTCTCTAGTCTTCCGCTCTCGCCAGGATTCTTCGCGACGTTCCCTGTTGTGGGGCGTCCTTACCACAATACCTAGTAGCAGTCTGTCACCATTCAGTCTGCAAGGCTCACAGAGCTTTCTCCTGGCCACTCCCCGCTGGTCGTTGGTCCACTAAGTGCTGGACCCCATCCGTCTCCTGAGGTCCCAAGTGGCCGCTTACTCGGCTCCACTCTCGGATACGCCTAGCTCTGGAGGAAGAAACTCGGCCAACCCTGCCACAACCCTGATGGTCCCGGTCAAGGAACTTAGCAGCTCACACTATGCCATTTGGATGTACTCCGTTGTCCAGTGCCCCCAATCCCTGCACTCTGGCCTTATCTTCTATAGTCCAACCTCTGCGTCCTGCACCTCACTGGAGTGCTGTACTCTTTTGTGATCAGGAGTAAGCCGCGATCTTCTGGCCATCAGAAATGGGGTCTACCAGTGCTTCTTCCCTGCCAGGGGGCAGCCCAGACGCCGGGTCCAGACTGTCCTCTCACTGCCCTATGGCCTCCTCATCCGAATTTCCGGTGCCCCCACTCACCGCCCAAGGAGCTGTGCCAGCTAGCTCCACAGGCTCCTGTTGTAGTATCTAGGGGGCTTCCACTTGGTCCACCAACCATCTGCCCCCTCTTGTATGGGCCCCTCCCACAGGGGCCTCTTCGTTATTTGCCTCGCCCCAGGCCCAAATGGTTTCTGCGGCAAGTGCTGCTCAGACAATCTTCGTGCTGCACCGTAGATACTCCAAAATGGCGGCCTCGCATTCCCCGCAAGCAGCCTGTGTCCTCCGCGATTCGCAGTGTCAGCGTGGGGAGATCTCTGCTACAATTTGTCCGGTCCTCCCCCGCTGTGCCTCGGAGACCCGCTCCGTCTCTCTATTTCACCGCTGCCGCCTCAATCGCCACTTACGCCACTGGGAGGAAGGGGGCCGGAGGGGGGAAACCTCCGTGTTCTGCCTAAGCCGCCGCCGCTCCAGGATCCCCTCCGCGGCAAGTAGCCGGGGCCGCTCCAGGATCCACTTCACTGGAATTAGGATACTCTGCCCACCGATCCTCCGCTCAGCTGCCGCATCATCTGTCCATCGCGCTCCGCTTCAGAGTGGCTCATCACCCCTCAGCTCAGCGCCATTTTGAGCAGCTGGGGTCTCGCTCAAGTTCATCCCCAGGTTCCCAGGAACTGTGCCTTTTCCCCCGACAACCACCGCGGGCACCTCCAAGACGATGTGGCACGTCAGTGGATTTTTCTTATAGGGGCAATATCCGCCCCCAGACAGGAGAAATGTTGGGGTTGGCGCAGAGCTCTCAGCTCACACGTCCATCCGCATCAGCCCCTAAGCAACGCCCCCTTGGTGATTTTATTCCTGATGAGGAGCGGCCCTGTTCCATGTATCGCTTTGTGGGTGCTACAAAGCAGCCTGAATGTGGATCTTCTGGCAACTGGTAACCAATCTAGGGCCTTCAAGGCAGGGGAAATGTGAGATTGTGGCTATATATTTAAGAGTAGTCTGGCAGCAGAGTTCTGAATCCATTAAAGTCTTTTCATAGTTGTTAAAGATGATCTGTGGTAGAGGCTATTGGCGTAATCGAGTTTAGACAGAACAAGAAAGATTGTAGACTTGACCTTGTGTGGAAATCCCAGGTGGGGGAAAATACCTTGCACATTTTTTATAGTAATGAAGCTCGAGCTTGCTAGTTTGTCCACTTGGGCATTCATTGATAGCTTGAAGTCCATGGTAATTTCGAGGTTTCTTAATTCCTTAGATACTTTAGGCGGTGTTCCCAGATTGTCAGGCCATGCGGCAAGTGGGTCATAATTTTTCCAATCACCACATGAGTATTTCCGTTTTGAAAGCATTCAGTTTCGCTCCATGCCCTCCACTGATCCATGGCTCTGAGGCAACTGAAAATTGTGGGTTTCCAATGTCTTTGGGGCTTTCCAGTTTAAGGAGTACTTGTGTGTCATCTGCATTGTTATAGCATGTAAGGTGAAATTCATTGATCAGTGCCAGTAATTACTTTATGTAGATGTTGAAAAGTATGGGTGAGTTGATATAGAATTGAGGGACGCCTACTTTTGTGAAAATCGGTTTGGATGAGAAAGGGGGTATGGATGACATTAGTTCTGTTTTGAAAGTAGGATGTGATCCAGTCAAAAAGTCTCCTCTATGCCGGCTTCATAGAGTTTTTGTATTAGAGTGCCATAGTAAACTGTGTCAAAGGCAGCCGAGAGAACCAAGAAAAGTAGTGCAGCACCCCTTTCCGGTCAACTGTGTTCTTAAGGTCACCCCAGATGGCAATGAGGGCAGAATTTGTGCCTCTTCCTGGATGCAATCCTGTTTGGAAGTCTCAAAGTATGGAATCATCTTCAATGAATTGTGACATCTGGGCGAATGTTGCTCTTTCTATCAGTTTGCACAGGAAAGGTCCATTTGTAATCAGTCTGTAGTTCTCGGGGTTAAGAGGTTCCAGGTTTGTTTTCTTAAGTAATAGGCGTATGTTGGCCTTTTTTAGGTCTTCAGGAAAGATTACAGTAGTTAAGGATTTTTTGATGATTCTTCTTAGTGGTGTGGCAGCAGAGGTAGTTAGAAGAATTTTCTTGAAGGTTTGTGGCGGCCATGGGTTAGAAGGGCTGCCGGCAGGCCTGCATGCTTTGACCTGGTCCATAAATTCATTGTGTGATTTTTGTTGGAAGGAATTCAGAGGCTGAGTTAGCCTACTCTTGGAGGGGTTTTTTGGAAAGGAATTGGTGCTGGTGTTCTTTTTTTGTATTAAATAGGAGCCCAACATGTCTGCTTTGGTTGTTAATGATTGGCCAGTTTGTGTCTGTGAAGTCTTGAGTAATGGGATGAGCTCCTTCTAGGCAATTCGGTTTACGAAATTCAGTGCAAATTTTATCGAATTCTTTATTACCATATTTAGCATTGTGAATTCTGTCTGAGTAGTATCTTCTCATAGCTTTTTTGATTGCTGACTTGTATGATCTGTTAAGTTTCTGCAAGTGAAGTTTGTCTTGATTGGGGTTTGTTTTGAGCTAGATGCATTGCAGCTTTCTAATTTGCTGTTTTATCTCTTTTAGTTCTGTATTTCTCCAAGTTGCTTCCTGTTTTCTTTTGTTCTGTTGGTTTGTTGTCAGTGGTATGGGATTTCAAGAGCATCCTGTAGCCACTCATTTAGTTTTTAAATGGAATATTATTGTGCCTAGATCTTTATTGGATGTTATTTGTGTTTCAAAGTGTTCAAAGTTGAGTTTGTTCCACAGACAATAGGTGAATTCATGTAAGGGGGCTTTAGGTGTGTTACTTTGTGGTGTTTTATGTTGGGAATCAAGCAAATGGCAGTCTGACTATGTGACTGGAGTAATTGTTTGAAAGGTAACTATTTCTGGATTTGTAGAAATGACATCTAAGCTGTGTGGGATGTGTGTGAGTTTGAGGACAATCTGATGTGGGTTCAGTCTATCTAGGCCAGTGATGATTGTTTTTAGATGGGGTATATTTTGTTAGCCATACCAAATGTTTAGGTCACCATGAATGCATAGATTGGAGTGTAGTGTCATCAGGTTTTAAACTGTGTCTAGAAGTGTGTCTGGGAATGTTGCATTGATAGGTAGAGGTCTGTAAAGGAGTAGGAAGTTACAGGGGGAAGATGGTGTATGGTTGCATCTGGTCAAGCGGGCTTCAAAACCTTGTATGGAGGCATCGCCAGCTTTAGTGATATTTAATGATTGCTTGCACACGACAGATAGGCCCACTCCTCTTTTGACTATACGTCTTTGTGTGATAGTTCCATGGCCTTGAGGAACGTTTTTGTATTTTATTTATATAGCGCCTCTAATACCCTAAGGCGTCTAGGCGCTTGTCGACCAACATCCTGCTGCCATGAGGTGAAAAGTGCTGAGTAATGAAAATAAAAATAGAAATGTATCAAAGTTATGCCTTAAAGCGCCTTGTCTTTAGACCCTTCCTAAAAGAGATCAGGTCAGGGGAGTTTTTAAGTGTAAATGGCAGCTGATTCCACAATCTAGTAGTGATATTTAAAAAAACTTTTACCACCCCAGTTAGAAAGTCTTGCTTTGGGAACCTCTACTAACATATGTGAAGAGGACTGCAGCATTCTGGTTGGTGTATACCAGCGAAAGTGGTCAATCAAATATGCAGGGCCCTGGTTTTGCAGTGCCCTAAAAGCAATGTAAAGTGCCTTAAAGTTGATCTGTTTTTCCACTGGTAGCTAGTGTAGGGTACTGAGGGACGCCTTTGCCGAAGAGTATTTTGGTAATCTAAAAAGCAGACGGGCAGCCGAATTCTATATAACCTGTAGTTTAACCAAGGAGGACTTTGTTAATTCCAATCAAAAGGCCATTGCAATAGTCCAGCTTTGATGGGACTAAGGCTGAAACCACTGTTTTCTGCAGGTCCAGTGGTATGAAAGGGAAAATTTTCCTCAGGACCTTCGGAGAATAGCAGGCAGCTGAGGTAATTCACATGGTGGAAAAAGGACAGGGCGGTGTCAAAGATGACACCCAGGTTTTTTGCCTTGGTGACTGGTGTGGGGAGAGGGCCTAGTTCCATAGGCCACCAGTCCAAAGACCAGAGAGAGACATCTCTGCCAAAAAGAAGAACCTCCGTCTTATTTGAGTGCAACTTAAGACAGTTCTCTGACATCCATCTACTCACATGTCCCATACAGGCATAACAGTTATGGAATGTGTTTCGGGAGTCATCTGAGATGGATACTATATTCTGGGTGTAATCAGCGTATGACACCATAGCAAATCTGTAGGATTTGATAAGCCTGGCCAGGGGGACCACTTAAAGATTAATAAGAGTCAGGCTTAAAGACGAGACCTGTGGAACGCAACACGGAAGATTGAAGCTCTGAGAGCTGAGGCGGTCCATCTCCACAAATTATTCCCAGTCCTAGAGGAAAGAATCGAACAATGATAAGGCAGCACTAGCAACATCTATTACTTGAAGGCGATGTAGTCGGAGGCTATGGTCCACCGTATCTAACACTGCTGATAGATCCAGTGGGATCAGTGCCGCCATGCCACCCTTATCTACAGAGTGTCTGATTTCTTCGGACGCTATGATCAGGACAAACTCGTGCTATGTCCACTTCGGAAACCGTATTGAGATGGATCCAGAATGTCATTGTTAAGGATAAAAGAAGTACATTTTTGGTTTATGTATTTTTTCAAGAATTTTTGCCTGTATTGGCAGGCGGTCAATGGAACAATAGTTGCCTGAGTCTGCTTTATCCAAATTGTTTTTTTAATAGTGGCAGAATTGAAGTCTTTTTCCATTTGTTAGAGAAAATACCAGTTTTAAGAACAAGGTTAAATACCTCTGTGAGATGGCCGGTTATTGGATCAATCACAGAGAGAACAATCTTAGGAGGACATGAGTCCAACGGTGAGCCAGATTTTGCAACAGAAAGAAGTTTAATGACCTGCTCATGAGTTATAGGTGGAAACTCCAAGAGATACGCAGAGTTAGGGCTTTTGGAGTTCTTAGGAACATAGAGATCTAGACTTCCTGCGACATGAGTTGGAACCAGTGTAAATTTATCAAAGACACAGCAAACCTTACTGCAAACGGTGGAAGCCAAGGTATCACAGAAGGCTTGATACGGTGTATTATCTTTGTTAACTTGCACTTGGCTGAGTTTTTAGACCGTGGCAAACAGTTCTTTAGAATTATTCTTGGCTTTTTTGATTTTTTCTGAAAAGTACTTAATTTTTGTGGTGTGGACTGTTCCTTTGTACTGGGTTAATAATTCCCCATGGCGCTCTTTTTCCTTTAAATCATCATTAAGTCTCCAGCGCCTTTCTTGTCTGTGGCAAGGCCTTTTAAGAAGTCTTAGCTCTTCTAAGAACCAGGGTTCGGTGGGTGCTGTCCTGGTAATTTTCCCAGTTTGTTGAGGAATTGTTTCTAGAACTGCAGACCCAATTCAATCACGGTATTCTAGAGCTGCTCTTTCTGGGTCTAGAGATAGGAGAGGTCTGCTCAGCCTAAGTTGAGAATTGAACTTATTTTTGTCCAGGCAGTGCCATTGGAAGTGCCTGTGGCTTTTAATAAATGATGGTCTATTAGCAACTGTGGAAGGCAATGTGAGAGTTAGCTTGACTGCTGCATGGTCCGACCATAGTAGTTACAGGGTACCTTTAGATTTCAGAAGCGGACAGTCAGAGAAAACAGCGTCCAGCAGGTGTCCAGCTCTATGAGTAGGACCTTCAATCAGCTGTGCCAAGCCTTCACTGGTTAGAAGGTCCATAAGGAAACTCAAATCTTTATCATGTAGGTTAACTAAATGAAAGTTTAGGTCCCAGAGAATGGTATAGTATTGAAAACGGACTTGTGTTCAAGTAACTGTATGTAAACCCAGGGTTTGTTGAAAGTTAACCCTGGGTCCAGGGGGGCAATAGATCAACATTCCTTTAAAGGAATACGTGTGATTAATACCTAATTGAAAGGAAAGCACTTCACAACTCGCTCCGGTGGCAACCTCGTTAAAGTGGTTCCTATAAACCACGGGTACTCACAAACTTTCTCTCGGGGGCCAAATTTACAGTGTGGTTTGTGTCCAAGGGCCGCACCGATCGGGGCGGGGTCAGTGGGGAAGGGGGCGGGGCTAGAGCAAAGAAAACCTGTGACCATGAGGTTGATCACAGGTCCCTGCAGTGGACGCCTTCGTCCACTGAGCCACCAGACCCGGCATACACACATCTCTCTCTCTCTCACTCTCTTTCTCTTTCTCTCTCCCTCCCTCTCTTTCTCTATCTCCCTCCTTCTTCTCTCTCCCTACCTCTGTCTCTCTGTCTCCCTCTGTCTCACTCACTCTGACTCTTTCACTCCCTCTCTTCCTCTGTCTCATTCACTCTGACTGTCTCCCTCCCTCTCTTCCTCTGTCTCACTCACCCTGACTGTTTCTCTCTCTCTCTCTCTCTCTGTCTCCCTCTCTCTCTGTTTCCCTCTCCCTCACTCTATTTCCCTCTCCCTCACTCTATTTCCCTCTCTCCCACTCTATTTCCTTTTCTCCCCTTTCTCTATTTCCTTCTGTCTCCCTCTCTCTCCTTCCCTCTCCCTCTCTCTCTGTTTCCTTCTCCCTCACTCTATTTCCCTCTCCCTCCTTCCCTCTCCCTCCTTCCCTCTCTCTCCCTCTCTCTCCTTCCCTCACCCTCATTCCCTCTGCCTCCCTCTCTCTCCTTCCCTCTCCCTCACTTTGAGGTCTCCCTCACTCTGAGGTCTCCCTCTCTCTCCTTCCCTCTCCCTCACTCTGAGTTCTCCCTCTCTCTCCTTCACTCCCCCTCACTCTGAGCTCTCCCTCTCTCTGAGGTCTCTCTCTCTCTCCTTTCCTCCCCCTCACTCTGAGCTATCCCTCTCTCTGAGGTCTCCCTCTCTCTCCCTCACTCTGAGGTCTCGCTCCCTCTGTCTCCCTCCCTCTGTCTCCCTCCCTCTGTCTCCTTCCCTCTGTCTCCCTCACTCTGAGGTCTCCCTTTCTCTCCTTTTGTCTCCCTCCTTCTGTCTCCCTCCTTCTGTCTCCCTCCTTCTGTCTCCCTCCCTCTGTCTCCCTCGCTCTGTCTCACTCCCTCGCTCTCCCTCCCTCCCTCCCTCGCTCTCCCTCCCTCGCTCTCCCTCGCTCCCTCGCTTGCTCTCCCTCCCTCGCTCTCCCTCCCTTGCTCTCCCTCCCTCTCTCTCGCTCTCCCTCGCTTGCTGTCCCTCCCTCCCTCCCTCTCGCTTTCCCTCGCTCCCTCACTTGCTCTCCCATCCTCGCTCTCCCTCCCTCCCTCCCTCTCCCTCGCTCCTCGCTCTCCCTCCCTCCCTCGCTCTCCCTCGCTCTCTCTCTCGCTCTCCCTCACTTGCTCTCCCTCCCTCCCTCCCTCTCCCTCCCGCTCCCTCTCCCTCCCTCGCGCTCCCTCTCGCTCTCCCTCGCTCCCTCACTTGCTCTCCCTCCCTCGCTCTCCCTCCCTCCCTCCCTCACTCTCCCTCGCTCTCCCTCCCTCGCCCTCCCTCCCTCACTGTCCCTCGCTCCCTCTCTCGCTCTCCCTCGCTCCCTTGCTTGCTCTCCCTCCCTCCCTCGCTCTCCCTCCCTCGCGCTCTAGCGTCCCTAACCCCAGGCACTGCCCGACCCTATGTCGCTAGCCCCAGACCCCTGGTGCAGACACCAGGACGCTCGGAGAGGCTCGGCATCGTGCCTGCAGGCCTTATGGCTCGTCCACCACCTCTCTTCACTACCGGACCGTACCCCTGAGCTGACGGACTCTTTGAGAGCCACGGCTGCCCAAAACCGGGCACTGCGTCCCTAAAGCCAGTGAAACTCACGCAGAGGGCAGGGCGCTGCCGGAGGCTCGGCTCTGTCTCTAGCGCCCCAAACACCAGACACTGCCGGACCCTATGTCGCTACCCCAGACCCCTGGTGCGGACATCAGGACGCTCGGAGAGCCTCGGCTCTCTCCCTGGAGCCCTTACAGGCAGACAGGGCTCGTCAACCTGTCTCTACTACCCGGACACCTGAGATGACGGACTCTTTGAGAGCAACGTCTCTATCTCTGGCTCTGCCAAACATCGGGCGCTGGGTCCCTAAAGCCAGTGAAACTCACGCAGAGATCAGGGCGCTGCACGAGCCTCGGCTCTGTCCCTGGAGCACGCAGAGGCGGGCAGCACAGGACACTCCGCAACGCCCCTGGTGTTCCCAGACATTGTTGGACACCATCGCCTCTGCCACTGTGCACCGGCCATGAAGGGCTGAACCTCTAAAGAGCGTCTGCTCTGTCCCAGGTGCCCCCAGAACAGGGTAGAGCCGATGAGGTTCTAGGCAGCTCCCCTGGAGGTCACAGAGTGCAAAACAACAGGAGTCTCTGTACCTGTGTTGTCAGCATCAGCCTGTGCCACGGACCGCCTCCCCCTGTGCCCCTCGCGGCGGGAACCTCTGTGAGCCATCACCATTTGCTGCCATGACTTGCGGGCACCTGGCGGGCACCACTGCCACCCGTTCCCTCAGTGACCCCAGAGAGACTCAAAAACCCGCGCGCTGACACAGAACAGGTGCATCAAATCAATAAGCAAGTCGCTGAGGCGTTCCGGCGCTTGCAAAGTAAACATCAACTATCCAAGCGGACGCAAATGAAAAAGCCTCGCTTCATTTAGTCCTAAAAACAGTCTTGGAAACGGCGTGTCTCCTATGCTGTTCAGCTTCAAAGTGCTGCTGCCCGCCTGCGAAGAAGCGCAGCGATTTGAGAACATTTCTTTACTGGGCACGCACACACAATCTCCACACACAGCCGCACCCAAGCACTTCACACGTTTTTGAAACGACCATTGGCATGTTAATAAGCTTTTGTTCACCTTTCAGCGCCCCGACAGCTCCACTTGGACTATAGTGAGAATCGCCCGGCCCCCACAGAGCAGCAGAGTCTGAGTCACGCTCTGTTTGCAGACAGGTCCGTGGGCCGCCAGGGAAGGCTTGCCGGGCCGCCACTGGCCTGCGGGCCGTACTATGAGTACCCCTGCTATAGACAATAGCTAGCCCACCTAATTTTCTACCTCTGTGATCTTTCCTAATGTTGGAGAAGCCTGGCTGAATAGCTACCACCATGTCGGGCTCTGAAGTCTCCTCTGCCCAAGTTTCTACTACGAACACAATGTCAAGCTTCTGTTCTTCCACAAAGTCAGCAAATTCAAATTTATGTTTGACAAGCGAGCGTGCGTTGATAAGAGCGCACTGAAGCCTTGACTGGGCCTTCTGGGGAATGCTGGTATGTGTAATTTTGATGTTCAAAAGCTGTAAATTACATATGTGACTTTTCCGAGGGTCTGAATTTTTTACACATTTGAGGACTGGACCAGAGCAGCGCGGTATAGTGGTGGAAAGAGCCAACAGTCTGTCTCGGGAGTACATGTGCATACCGGGAGAGTCTTTACCAAACCCAGCAGCGTGGCTGGCGCGGGCCGAAACAGACGGGCTTGCCTTTGGCGCGCCTACTGCACATGTCCACTACACAACCTCATCAGGGCCGATTAAGTAGTGAGGCAGGCTCTGACAGTGTGAGCAGCTAGACCTCCAACCGCCGAAAATGGCGGCTGTAGATAATGATGACACCCTCTTCCCGCCCGACTCTCTCCACACAAATGGCAGAAAAGCACCACGGTGGACCGGAGAGCGTCAGAAATACAGTGAAGATAGCAGAGTTAAAAATAGTCATAAATGGGGGGCGTGGCTTGCAGCCGAGCGAAATGGCCGCAGCCTGAAGGGGCTCTGAGACTGAGACCAACTCCCCATTAATCCGCTCATTTATCCGTCATAAATAATGTACCCAGAGCCAACATTTTTGAATCAGAGGTGAAGCGGCGTGAAACGTAGCAAAGCCGGAGCTTCTACATGCTCCGTGGCAGGAGATATCGAACACTGCTGACTGCGGCCTGCGATTGGGAACGAAGCCGGGGGCTCGATTTCTGCAGAGGCGACAAAAGTGCGGCGTAGATTGAGTGGCAGCTGAGGGGGAATCGCCTCCTCTCGACGCCGCGACCGAGTTGATCCCTGATATCTGCCAACGGAGATAGCTGGCGCCGAGTACGGTAGTGTGAGCCAGGAGATTGCCGTGAGCCCAAGAGCTGGGGACCGGGCTGGAGGAATCGCGTGGCCGGGTGCTGGAGCCGGGGACCGGAGCTCTTGTGCGGAGAGCCTCTACAACATTTGGGACCCAACTAACAGTGACTCAGAGGCGGATCGACACCCGGCAGACAAACGCTGAGGACTCTCACTGCTCCGTGAGGCATAATTGCAGCCTTTTTGGAATGCATCCTGTTTAAATGCTGTGGGCCGGGGCCTCGATTTGCGGTGTGGCGGTGGGACAGAGCGGAAGGCACAGTGGCTGTAAAAGCGGACGCCTCGTTGTGCGCCCACACAGAATCCGGACCACCTGCTGCTTGGAGAGTAAACAATAAAATGAGACTGCTGTCCCCGGTTGCCACAATCTGAAGTGGGCATCCCAAGGGGTCCCTGAGGAACTAGACAACGATAAAGGACCGGGTGTTGGAGCTGGAGGCTGAAGTTCCTTGATGAGCGACCTGTAATGTGCACAACGCGAGGCCTACATATATAACTGTGAGGTAATCTGGGACACACAGGCTGACAGTGCCCAACTCATATAAAGTACACCCTGTAGTAGCCTGCTCGCTAACACCCTGGTGGAAGCCGGGGACTCGATTGTCAGAACTTGCCGAAGTGAGCTGCGACGGCGGTCAGCGGGGCGCCTCGCGACTGAGAGTACTAGGGTGAAAGCTGGGTGAAGTGGGGCCCCCGTGAAGAGCAACGATCTGAGGGCCACATCTGACGAAGGGGCCAGATACAGCGGAAGGTGCCCTGATAGAAGCGGGTCTGGCGGTAAGGCGTCTTGAGCCTCTGATGGTGGCCGAATGAGGGGAAGGCCGTGCAAAGGACGCTGATATACCTGGCCCTCTGGGAATAGTCGGGGTGAGGTACACCGGAGGAGACAAAAGCTGGCAATACGCCCGGAGAGTGGTGCAACACTTCCTAGAGAGGGGCATATTTCGCGCAGCCAGTGCTAACCCTGATGTATTTGGCTAGAGAAGCTCCATACATTTATCGATAACAAAGTACGGGCCTGCACGACTCATCACGACTCTAAGGTGTGCTGGTGAGGGAGGACAATTGACAGCAACGACAGCAAAACAACCCCTGGCCAGGACCGACTTGCACCGGGCTATAGGAGATAAGCATCACAGCGGCGGAGTATCGTGGGCTGAAAACCCGCGGAGGTGGCGACCGGTGGCCCAGCAGGCGATAATTACCACAAACTGCACCGCGGTGACGTCGGGTGGCGAGTGATAAACGATGAGTGGAAAAGGTTCCTGTACGACCCAACAAGGGAAATTAAGCACATTTGCCTTTAATAAAGACTTTCCGCCACTGCCAGAACCGAAAGGGCAAACAGCTAAAGGAAGGGAAGAAGCAACTGCGCCTAAAATAACGCTGGAAGATATAATGGCAGCTCTCAATAATGTACAGACGATGGTGGGCTCCATCTCAACGGATGTAACATTCCTGTGGCGGATTTCCAAAAAATGTCCGCCAGAGTCACGGAGGTGGAACAGGTAACAACGTCTCTTAAAAAAGACATCACCACTTTGGCAAAGAAAGTGGAGCGCCTGGAGGCTGAAAATAAGCGAATGGCAGAAAAACTGGACGATCAAGGAGGACTCTCCAGCCGGAATATTGTCCTAATTATAGGGATTCCCGAGAAGGAAGGGGACCCAGCCATGGATCTATACATTGAGGACTTGATTAAAACAAGATTTCAGCCAAAGGGTCTCTCTAATTACTTCTCAGTAGAACGTGCGCATAGGGTGCCGGGCGGTAGGCCGAGACCCGGTGCCCCCCCAAGACCAGTGGTGGCCCGCATTTTCAATTTCAGAGACAGGGACGCTATTCTGAAAACGGCCTGTGTGGCACCACCCATCAAAATACAGAATTCTGTGATTTTCTTCTTCCCGGACTACACAGTGGCGGTCTCAGCACGGCGCAGAAGCTTTCTGGAGGTCAAAAAGGCGCTGAGAGCCAGCGAGCTGCCATATTCAATGCTCTTCCCGGCAAAGTTGCGAGTGATAGCAGACAACAAAATGTGGTTCTTCGACACACCGGAAGAGGCCCATGACTGGCTGGAAGGTTGGCGACAGATGGGTAAGCCTGGACGAGAGCAAAGGGGACGCCGCCGTCTTGAGAAAGAGGTCAACCCCGAAAGCACTGAACAAGGAGAGGGCGAGAATGACCAGCTGCATGAAGAATCAAGGGAATGAGACCCCGGGAGACGGCCAACCGTCGGACTCAAACTGGCAGACTGATGCAGACTGAGCTGCTCCTCGACAAAACGACGACGGCAAGACTATCAAAAGATGAGGACTCTGGGGCATGGGGAAGGAATGGTCTTCCTTGGACTTCTCGCTCCTATACGTGCAAGTAATGGTTCTTGGAATGTTTTTTAAGCACTCTGCTGAATTGGGGTGGCGGGCAGTTTTGGGTCCGCATGGCAGGGAGGCAGGGAGGATGGTGGGGGATCGGGGCTTGTTTCAAGTTTATTCCCAAGCAGATTGCTACATGATTAGATGTTCGCTCGAGGATGACGTTGTCCGTATGATTTTCACAAGCACAAACACCCAAGAAAGCAAGCATGACACGAAGCGTTGAAATCACTAGCTTTTTCCACTTTAATAATGGGGGATGAATCACTGACTACTCTGAGGGGCGCCTCTGACACCACGATTCCGTCCCTCTCCGTGCTCACATGGAATGTAAGAGAGCTGGGCGATAAAATTAAGCGGGGGCTGGTTCTACAATGCATAAAAAGAGTAAACCCAGCAGTGGTATTACTGCAGGAGACGCACCTCAGAGGCACGTCTACCAAAGCAATGGATAGATGGGGCTATAAGATGGTGGCGCACTCCAACTTTACATCAAACTCCAGGGGGGTTGGAATATTAGTCAAAAAGCAATTTCCACTAATTTTAAAAGAAGTTAAATCTGATGGAGCAGGGCGATTTGCTGCCATACATACAAAATAGAAAGGGAAGCGCCTAAATATTGTTTCAGTATACATACCCCCAGCATTACACACAGTGGTCCTCCCTGACCTCAGTGCATTTCTACTTGGGTTCCCAGCGGGGGAACTACTCATTGGTGGAAACTTTAATTCGGTAACAGACAATTTCATGGATAGACTCCCTTCGAGGGTGGGCGTGTCGGGAGTGTCTCGCCTGAAGAGCTTCTTAGAAGCGATGGGACTGATAGATGTTTGGAGGAAATACCACCCTGCAGAGCGACAATACACATACTACTCTAATGTCCATAACTGCCTCACTAGAATAGATTACTTTCTGGGCTCCTTGGGTAGCCTTTCTAATATTAACAATATCGAAATCAGACCACGGGGCATCTCAGACCATTCCCCGATACTACTCAGCTATGCGCACCATCAACAAAAACGGCGCCGGACTTATCCGATACGCCCTGGTTATCTTAAAATCCATAAGATTAAGAAGGCGCTAAAGAAGACGACAAAACACTATTTTCAGGAGAACGAGGGGTCGGTGAATTCCTATGTCACTTATGGGAGGCCTATAACACAGTCCTCAGGGGGAAGGCAATATCCTCCATAGTAAATACTAAGAGTGAGAAACAGGTAGAATTATAAACTCTGGAGGCTGACTTGGCAGTGGCGGAAGCCCGACACGCTAGTGACCCGACCCCCGTCGCGACTCACAGTTTGCACCTTGCACAGAGACGTCACAGGGAACACCTGACGGAACTGACCAGACAACAACTAGCACACACGCGACACAAAATCTATGACATTGGCGATAAGGCAGGAAAGTTGCTGGCATGGTTAGACAAAAGGGAGAAAAAGGACAGGTGGGTAGCGCAGCTTAGCACAGCTGAGGGGGGCAGCATAACAGACCCACACACAATAGTGAACCTGCTGGCACAACACTTCCACACAATCTACTCCTCAAACTCGAAAATTTCAGAGGAAGAGGCGATGACTTATGTAAGAGATCTGGCCATGCCCAAGCTGACCCCAGAAGAGGCACAAGACCTGGAGAAGGACCTCTCGGCGGAAGAGGTGCACACAGCCATTAGGGCATTACAATCGGGCAGGGCGGTAGGTCCAAATGGTATACCGATCGAGTTTTATAAACATATGGCAGGCTCGCTAACGCCACGCTTGCTGCACATGTTCACAGAAAGTTTAAAAGCGGGAGAACTCCCGCCAGACCAGCGCACGGCCACCATAATAGCCATCTTGAAACCTGGCAAGCCGGCAGACCAATGCACCTCATACCGACCCATCTCCCTCATAAATGCAGAGGCCAAAATCATCGCCAAGCTCTTGGCGGCGAGACTCACGCCACATCTATTGAAGCTCATCCATCAGGACCAGTCGGGCTTTATGCCTGGTAGAAACACAGCACTTAATTTAAGAAGATTACACGGAGCACTCGCTCGTGCGGAGTATGTACAAGAGCCGGCAGTGATACTTTCATTAGATGCACATATGGCATTTGATATGGTCCACTGGCCCTTCCTTTTCGCAGTGATGCAGCATTTAGGATTAGGCCCGAAGTTTTGTGCCTGGGTTCGACTACTTTATACAAAAACCATGGCGCATGTCACAGTTAATGGCCACATCTCTGACGATTTTCCCCTGGCACGAGGCACGTGTCAAGGCTGCCCATTGTCACAGCTATTATTCGCTCTAGTGCTAGAACCCTTGACGGCCTGGATACGGTGGGAGTCAATGATACATGGCTTCAGATGGACTGATACCTGGGAGGATAAGATCTCCCTTTACGCCGACGACATCCTGTTGTACCTCACTTCCCCTAGACGTTCCATAATTTGTCTTTTAGATGTCTGCACGGCTTACGGGCGGGCCTCCGGGTACACCCTCAACTGGTCTAAATCCACCATGTATGTGCTTCATGGCCCCCTTCACGTCTTCCGGACAATTGCCCGTTGAAAACAGCGGCAGGTACGTTTAAATACCTGGGGGTTCATATTACGGCTGATGCAGAAGACTTCTACAACATGAATCTCCAGCCGCCGCTGGAACGTCTTAGGCGTGATATCCAACACTGGGAAACTCTACCGCTAACCCTGCTGGGGAAGGCGGCGCTCTTTAAAATTATGGCCTCGTTTTTTGTATATTTTGGAAAACACACCCTACCCAGTAAAACCTACATATTTTAAAGCGATAGTGGCACAAGTGTCCAATCTGTTATGGGGCAATAAACCACCACGTATAGCACAAGCTAAGCTAGTACGCAGCTGGTACGACGGAGGTATAGCACTCCCAGATGTACAACTTTATTATTGGGCAGCACAATTGAAAGTCATTAATCAATGGGTACATCTTCCGCAAACAGACCCGGCGCTGAAGGCAGACAGATAGCATTTGGGTATGGCAGACCTGCTGGCTCCCCTCTACGATAAGAAACTGACTCGAAAAAAATTGGGACCACTGCGTCATACACTTACACATACACATACAAAGCCCAGGCAAAGTTGGGATGGCAGGGGGTACTCACACAGCTCACTCCGCTCTGGGACACAAAGCGACCAGGAAAGCTTAGACACAGCAAGGGTTTCGATCGCTGGAATGCTATTGGGATCTCCGCGGTCTGAGACTTGTGGCAAAAGGTAGGAGTGATTCCCTTCAATTTGCTACAACAGCAATACGACTTAGCCCCCTCTGAAATGTTCCGCTATAGCCAAATACGACATGCACTGTTAACAGCAATCCCACCTGACTCAGAAGTTCCAGAGGCGTCCCCTCTGGAAGCCAGATTGCTAACAGATTACATGCCAAAGAAGGCGACCTTCTAACCTATCAGAAACTGGTGAATAATCTGCCTGATTTGACGAGAACGCTTAGGGAAAGATGGTCTAATGATATTGTTGAGAGTGATGACTCGGAATGGCAGGAAGCACTGGCGTCACCGAAGGAAATAGGCATTCCATCGCACCTTAGACTAGTACAATTACGTATCCTACACCGCTCCTTCTATATGAGACACACCCTACATCAAATAGGACGTATAGCTCTCCCCTACTGTTTGAGAGGGTGCGGGGAGGAAGGATCCTTTTACCATACCATATGGGATTGTCCCAAAGTGGCCGAATACTGGGCACAAGTGCTAAGGACGATGTCGCAGTCTGAGGGAGTCACGATGCTACCTTAACCCAGACGCTGCCTGCTAAATATCTGGGAACCAAATGACCTTTCGCGTGCAGGGCAGAGTTGGGCTACTATGGGCATGCTGGTGGCCAAGAGGAATATAGCACAGAGGTGGGGCAGAGCAGAAAGACCTAGTCTAACAGAATGGTGTAGGGACATGGACGCTACCATGATAGCAGAAAGGGCGGTGTTTGTGACAGAGGGTGCCCAAGGAAATGGAACAAACTTTGGGGGGCATGGAACAAGTATAGGGAAAATATTTGTGAGCGCCCTCCAGACCACTATGATAGCAGTGAGGATTCAGAGGAAGACTAAGGATTCTAAAATTATTGTACAAAGTTCACTCCATGCTCTACAACTGTACACTTGTGATTTTGACGTACTAAAATGTGTCTCTGATGTAATGATACAATGATTGGCTATATGTTTGTGCCTGAACCGTTTGCACTGTGTTCTCATACAAAATCTAAAAAAAAAAAAAAAAAATAGTCATAAATCCCAAACTAGGAGCTACCGACTAAAATCTACGAAATGCGAGCAGAAGCGTAGCAGAAGACTGTAAACATAGACCAGATTAAAATATCAATAAAACCTTTCAAATGGCTGGAGATGCGGGCACCTAAAAGAATCTTTAGGTCTTTGATGTGGTTTCATGCAAAACTGAAACCATGTTATCTCCAACCATGATTCAGTTATGAAGAGTAAGTCAGGTTGTGCGTCAGTAGATGTATTGCTGTTTTTTTAGAGTGATTGAGAACGTGGAGAACGTGTTTTGGTGATGGTGTGACTTTGTTTGCAGAAGAGTGAGCAGTGTTTTGTGGACTTGTAGCAGGTGTGTCCCTAGTGCTGGTATTCGCTTTAAGAGGATAGCAATACTGTAGTTATTCTGTATCATATTCCTCGTACAACAGGCTAAGAAGGCATTTTGATGGGTCTGCATGTGTAGGTGGTGGTTGAGGGTGAGTTGTGTTGTTTTTGTAGAGTAGGCTTGTTGTGCAGTAGATATGGAGATGGAAAGTTGTGAAGGGTGGCCTGTTGTTTATTTTGTTTGCGTCAGTTTAGGGTAGATTGTGTATGAGTTAGGGGTGGTGGTGAAGGATGTGGGTCATTTTGTTTGGTTCTAAATTGTTGGGTTTCTCTATATGTGCTAGATGTGAGGAAAGAGAGAAAACCTAGCCATAGAGTTGGCTTAGGGTGTGTAATATTTGTGTAGTCAGGAGGGATGGAGTGGGTGTATGTTTCAGGTTTGTGACCGAAAGTATTAAGAGGTAGTGTGTGTTTGTGTGCGAGATTTTGTTGTGCTAGTGTGTGTGTTATGTTTTTTTTGAGGAGTAGTGAGAGGAGATGATGATGTATTTTGTTCGTGAAGTATTTGTATGTAAAGTAGTGTTGGTGAGTGGAAGCTGCAAGGTAAAGGGCTTGGTGCTGTGTTTTGGGAAAGAGTGTATGTGATGTGAAAGAGGGGATGGTATGTGATTAACATATGGACAAAAGTGTTAGATATGATTGCTGGAAGAGGTAATATGTGTGGTGGAGTGGAGTGTTTAAAGGTTTTGTGGTTGTGTTTTTTTGGTAAAAATAGCATGAGGGTATTGGTGGATGAAAAGATGGAAGGTTGAGTGTAGGTTTGGTGGTGGCAGAAACAGGTCTGTTAGGAGCAAGTAGAGGGTGGAGCTGGTGCTTTTTATGAAGATGGACTGTGCGTCTGGATGGATTGAAATTATGGATAATCTGGCTTTGTGTTGTGTTGGTGATGTGTGGATTTTTTAGTGGTATAGGACAGAGCGGTGTTTTGTGGGAGAGTGAAGGTGCCATTGTGTGGCAGGTGGGGGAAAAGGGTGTATAGGTGAGGTTTGTGAGGTTTTGAAGTGGGTGTTGAAACATTGAGATGTGTGTAGGGTTTGTTTGTAGTAAACGTGAGGAGTTAATTTGCTGTGAGTGTGTTAATATGTTTATGGATGTGGTTGGGTTAAGGTGGGAGCTGGTGAATCAAAAAAAGGGCAGCATTTCTGGCCCTATGCCCAACCAGTCCCGACCAGGCCTAAAAGGCAACCTCCCATGTCTTCTCTGTCCTTAGACTCGACGCCTGGGCTGAGATGCCCTGAGCCCTGACCCTAAATAGCACTAATGATTAGGTGACCCCTTCAGGCAATGGGAACCATAACCATTCCCAGCACTAGCCATAATCCCTATGACCAAATGGAGATTAAACTCTTGGAACTAATCACAGCCCTAGTCCTAGCAGCCAATCAGAAAGCAAACCCTAAGCCCTAAGTCCAACAGCAACCCTAGCCCCAAGGACCATTCAGACCACAAGGCCTATTAGCAAATCAGAAAACAAACTCTAAGCCCTAAGTCTAATAGCAACCTGTGAGGAGGAGCATGAAGTCTCTTACGAGGGGGCCCTGACACGGAACACTTTCGCCCTTACCTCTCTCCCTCTCCCCTTCTATATTCGCTGACAGTCTCCGGAGAACACTGCGCCTTTAAGCCCATAAGACTTCCTGGTCACGTGAGGGGATCAGCTGACCTGCAGGGGCTTAAGACAGAAGACGCCGAGGAAGTGGCATTCTCGTTTGGACTCTCGGAGGTAGCAGATTCAGCGCGGGAGCATCAGCTGGTGGAGACCTTTGCAGTTCATCCTTGGAGCAGCCTGGATTCTTGCTTGGAAGAAGAGGACCCCGTGACGGCAAGAGGAGTGTCCCCGCGACCAGAGACTGCTGGCAGAGTAACAGACGGGCAGCCAGACCCTAGCTGGCAACGCGAGGAAGCCCGCCACGGCCCTGGAGGGCTGTGGCTGTACAAGGTACGTGGCGTTTCGAGCAAGTCTGGGGGCGTATGACTGACGGTCCCAAGGGAGGGGGTGCCTGAGAGTGACTGCACTGACCCAACCAGTGTTATTTAAAGTCTCTTTGCGTTTGCACTCATGGAAAACTGGTGAAGGATAGTTGGTGATACTCTCTTGCACTCCCCCTGCTCCTAGTGTCAAAAACAGAAGGCAAACCACCTTCCTGACGACTCTTGTATTTCTTACCCCCTTCTCTTATGGCATCCTGGGCTTCGTGAGAGAGAGAAGAAGACCACTCACCAGACTCCCTCCATCCGGAAAATAACAAAGGAACCCGAAGACGGGAAATAGGACTACATCTCCCAGAAATCCCTGTTGTGACCAATAGAAATAAACCTCCTCAGTTTAAAACCTACCTGCTGTCCTGGTCTGCTTCTCCACCGCGCTACACGTGGTGTCAGAAGTGGGATCGTAGTTCGTCTCACCATGGAAAACTTAATCCAACAATGAATCCGCGGCCAGGAAAAATGAGAATGGGCGGTGGAAAAACAGATGAATTCCGCTCAAGCAGGCCGGCAACTGTTAAAAGACAGTCTAGCCAATCAGGCAGAACAAATGCTAAAAGTAGCTGATGATCGCCTAGAGCTGACCACGCAGCTCCAGATAAGAGCTGGGAACGGGCTTAATGTCTCGTTACAAAAGTATAGTGCTGGAAAGGACCCAGATGCATTTCTGCTGAATTTTGAAAGGGCAGCAAGAGCATCAGGCTGGCCCGAAGCTAAGTGGCCTTTTATCCTAGCCCCCCTCCTCAGAGGTGAAGCCCAATCTGCGTATCAGGTTGCCAAGTCCAACAGACATACTCCATACAACGAAATAAAAGAGATAATCCTAGACCAGATGGGAATGGATGCAGAAGCCTACAGGGTCCGTTTCCGGAAAGAACGAGGTTCCACCTCTGATAGCCCTAAAACATAATATTTCAAGTTAAAAGCCGCCGCAGATAAATGACTAAGAGCACAGATCCACTCTAAGGACTAAATCATGGCGATGATATACTTAGAGCAGTTTATTGAAGCCCTCCCCTTCCCTAAACAATGATGGCTTAAAAAACATAAGCACTTGAGCCCAGAGCAAGCAGTAGAAATTGCTACTACGTTTGATAGGGCCCAACCTCGGGCTTTACTATGGGACACAGAGAAATCCACTCGTCAACCCTATAAACCAGAAAAGAAGCCCGTGAAACCCACACTGGATCCTGTAAAGATAAAGCAGTTTCGCTTAGAGCCGCTTAGGAATCCTCAGTGTTTTGAGTGTGGCAATTAGGGGCATATCGCACGGAACTGTCCACGGAAGAAACCTTAGGAGGAACCAATAGATATTGGTTGCATACTCCAATCCATTCTGTATACTGCTGAATTGGGACCCAGTTTTCATCTAAGTGTACATGTAAAGGGAGTAAGGGTAAAAGCGTTACTTGACTCAGGGTGTCGACAGTCTGTAGTTCTCTCTTCCATTGTAGCCCCTCTCCTCCTGGCAACAAAGGAAACTGTACCTATTAGGTGGATGCATGGGTATATCAGGATGTACCCTGTGATGTAGGATCTGGTCACCCTCCAGAGTGGGCAGACTTTAGAGGCCATATTTGGGGTGGTACTGTCTCTTTCCGAACAAATGATTATAGGACAAGACATTCCATCTTTTTTGCTTATGCTAAGGGATAAAGTGTACACTATGAAGTCCACAACACCAACAACCCCGGCTCATTTAACTCAGGCTCCCTGGTTGTCAGATAAAAGTTTCAGATATGCCCAGAAAAACGACCCAACTCTCCAACCTGCGTGGGGTCATGCACGACAAATGGCCCTTCAGGCCGCCCCACATTTCCCCTGTTTATGATAAAAAACGAACTCCTGTACAGGGTTGGGAAACAGGGGGATGCTCCTCAGCTGGTGGTACCTCAAGCCTTTAGGGAACAAGTTCTTTTTTTTGCTCACTCACACTTGTTGGCAGGACACCCTCCAAATGTTGTTACAACACTTACTGGCCCGGAATCTTCTCACAGGTCACCCAGTTCTGTCAAGAATGTGAGGTATGTCAAAAAAAGAATCCCCATGAACCCCGGCAGTTCCCTTGCAACCTCTTCCTATTGTGGGTACGCCATTTGAAAGGATAGGCATGGATTTAATCGGACCCCTCCCAATAACCAAAAAAGGACACTTATATGCCTTAGTCGTGGTGGACTATGCCACACGATATCCGGAGGCCTATCCTTTGCGGACCTCCACAACTCGAAACAGCACGGAAAAGTTGCTTGAACTATTTTAGCGGGTGGGGTTTCCCAGGGATATACTTACCGATCAAGGGAACCCTTTTGTTTCTAATTTAATGTCCCAGATCTGGAAGTCACTGGACATCTCCCAAATTAAAACCTCTGTGTACCACCCACAGACATACGGCCTCTGTGAGAGCTATAACGCCACCCTAAAAATGACACTAAAAAAATTATTAACAGTAGAAGGTAAGGAATGGGATATGTTACTCCCCTTAGCTCTGTACGTAGTCAGGAGTCAAACCCAAGCCAGCCTAGGCTGTTCACCCTTCCAGCTTCTCTACGGGAGGGAACCCCATAGGCTTTTAGAGATTACAAAGGAAGTGTGGGAACAAGAAAAGGAAGAAGAGACCAAATCCTTTCTGGACTATACCCAAAGTCTCCACAGTAAGCTACACAAGTTAAAGGACTTTGCTGATTCTAACCTAGAAAAAGCTCAGGTCAAACAACAACTAGTATACAATAAGGGAAAGAGATGGAGACATTTAAACGTGGGTGATTGGGTGTTAGTTCTCTTGCCCTCCGCCATAGAAAAATCGAAATCAAGTTGGCAAGGACCATACAAGGTGGTAGACAAGGTGGGATTGACCTCCTTTAGGATACAGGTCACCCCAGAAAAACAACAGCTATACCACATAAACCTACTCAAAAAGTGGTTAGGTCCTCCCCAAAAGACGTACATACAACAACAGAGGTATCACCCGACCCAGAAACCACCTTGGGGCGGTTAGTCGTTAATCCGGAACTAACGAAGGAACAAGCAAACACCCTCCATGAAACTCTGAGACCCTTTGAACGCCTTTTTTCTGATTTGGCGGGTCTTACTACCCTTGCAGAGCATTCCATCCAGACCCAACCAGGGAAGATAGTCAAACAAAAACCGTATTGCAGGGGCGTGGCTAGCAGCCGATCATGGCGGCAGCATAAGGGACGAGCTCCGCAGCTGAAGCGGCCTCTTCGTCTATCCGACACATAATCCGCCACAATTTTCAAGCCCTGCTGGAGGGTACCGGAGCCCAGGACCGGGCGGTGTAAGCAGCGAAAAGCGGCGTTCAAATCCGACGTCTGGAGACCGAGCTACGTCGCGGCTGCGATCTGGCCTACTTCAACATCCTGAGCCGGGGTCTTCCCTGGTTGAGTGGCCCAGCAGGAAGTGCGGACGGTCCTGGGGATCTGGACCGGAAGTGCCCGCAGGCCGCGCAGGACGGCAAGACACGCAACTTTCGAGCAGCCAGACTGGGCGCTGCCTGCGGACCAAAGGAGTGTGACAGACTATAGCACTATCGCCGGTGCCCCGACCCTCCTTGATGTCGAATAGGCGGCCATAAGCGTGAGGAATCCTGAGACGGTGGAGGACAGCCGCCATTTTCTAGGCCGAAGAAGTTACTGCGCACTTGGTGAATACTGGCACTCTTCGCCCTACGGAACACTCCACCAGGGCTTGAGCACAATATACGACTACATCTGGTTTGGGAAGTGCGAGCACGTCACTCCGGACAACCTGGAGCGGAGAGGCACGAGAAGCACGAAACCCAACGGAATGGCGGGGAAAGGTCCCAAGGGCGGCGCCACACAGACCCGCATTGAAAGGTATACCTCCGACAAGCCAACTACCTCCCCAGTAACGGGAAAAGATACGGGGAGCAAAACTGCTGATACCCCGGGAGGAAAGAAGGCGACGTTGGACGATGTGATGCATGCTTTGACTCAACTACAGACGGCAGTGGGTTCGATCTCCACGGATGTCACTTTGCTTAGAGCCGATCTCCACAAAATGTCGGAGAAGGTTAAAGACATGGAGGTGGTTACAAAATCCCTTGTGGAGGATGTCTCCGAACTTCAACAGGCAATGGGGAAGATGGCGCAGGACAATAAAATGCTTTGTGAGAAGTTTGATGAGCAGGAAGGGCGTTCTAGGCGGAACAACATCCGTATTATTGGGGTGCCGGAGTCGGAAGGACTTAGAGCCATGGACTTGTTTGTGGAGAGCTTAATCACGGATGAACTTAAACCGAAGGGCTTGTCCACCTTTTTCTCCGTGGAAAGGGCCCACTGCGTGCCGGGAGGCCAGCCGAAACCAGGGGCGACTCCGCTGCCCATAGTAGCTCGTTTGTTCAACTTCCGCGACCGGGACGCCATCTTGCAGGCGGCCAGGACATCTCCTCCTATTAAACTTCAGAACTCTACCATCGCCATCTTCCCCGATTATACGGCGGATGTCGCACGTAGGCGACGAACCTTCTTCGAGGTTAAAAAGGAGCTGAGGACACGAGAACTACCGTACTCCAAGCTCTTCCCTGCAAGGCTTAGGGTAGTAGCGGAAAACAAAACTTGGTTCTTCGACAACCCAGAGGCAGTACAGGAATGGCTGGAGGGATGGAGGCCGGGAAAACACCCGCGACGAAACAACCGACCCAAGAAGGGCCGAAATACAGGTCAACATCCGGACTCCCAGGCTTCGGGAGGAGGACCATGGAGTAGCGAATCCTTGGGAGCAGACGGCGGCCAAGAAGAGAATGAGGAACAGTAATCTTCAGACTTTTGTGCTTTAATAGACATATAGTGCTGTACACGCACTTCCCGCCATTGGACACTGGGTGATGGACCTCCGAGGGTGTGAATGAGAGACTGCCGGCAGCGGAGAGTCCCTCACCCCAACGCGCAAGTACACTGTTTTGGGGATGGGATATGCACTCTGCTCAGTTGGGGGGGCGGGCAGTTTTGAGTCCGTGCAGCAGGGGGGCAGGGAGGGGGGTGGGTAGGGGTTCAGGAATGTTTACAATTCAGGACCGCTTGGTCCTGCGAGTTTTTGTTTTATGCACACACATGTTCATTGGTATGTTTCACTATTCTGGTTGCATCATGTATCTTGGGGACAGCAAGGTACCGGAAAGCTGGAAGGAGTCACATCTGCCCTGCACTTGTCTCCGTACACCACCTCGCTCACGGCAAGAAGGCCTCATGGCTATTCACCACTTTTTCTTATGGCCAGGATAGATAACCATACCACACCGGCCCCGTTGCACGTCATGTCTTGGAACGTTAGGGGCCTAGGGGACAAGATCAAGAGGGGCCTGGTGTTGCAGGGCATTAAGAGACAGGGACCCGCCCTAGTTCTTTTGCAGGAGACACACTTGATGGGGGCGGCCACACGGGCTCTAGATAGGAGAGGATATCGTATGATAGTACACGCGGAGTTTACCTCAGGGTCACGTGGCACAGGTATTTTGCTGAGGAAATCCTCCCAATTCATAGTGAAATCAACGGTAGTCGATGATCAAGGCCGCTTTGCGGCAGTACATGGCCAGTGGGAGGGTAAACTGTTAAATGTGGTCTCCGTATATATTCCGCCGGCATTGCACTCGGTAGCTCTGCCGGACCTCGGCAAATTCCTGCTGGATCTCCCTGAAGGGGATTTGCTTGTAGGTGGGGACTTCAATATGACACTCACAGACACCCTCGACCGATTCACCGCACGAACACATACAGATGGCCCCAGCAGGTTACAGACCTTTTTGGACGCACAGGGTTTAGTGGATGTGTGGCGTACACTGCACCCAGGTCAGCAACAATACTCCTATTACTCAGCCACCAACAATAGTCTTTCAAGGATAGACTACTTTTTCACACTGGGCAACGGTCTCCTTGCCGTTGGCGAGGGAAACATACAGCCGAGAGGAGTCTCGGACCACTCACCGGTCACTCTGACAGTCACTAGCACGGGTACCAAACCAAAAAAGGATATATCCGATTTTTCCAGGGTATCTTAAAGCCCCACAGATAAGTAAGGACCTGAAGAAAGTAACCCAGCTTTACTTTGAGGAGAATCGGTCCTTGGTGGACTCCCCCTCCATATTGTGGGAAGCCTACAAAACGGTGTTCAGGGGTCAGGCCATCGCCATAATTACGAAACCATAAGAAAGCACACAGGAAGGAAGCATTGGATTTGGAGTTGTGCCTCGAGAGGGCCAACACTGCCCATATGGCAGACCCATCGGAGAACACACTTCATGATTTACAGATACACCAGCGCCGCCTCACCGACCACTTGAGACGTGTGACGTTGGCATACATTGCCGCGACTAAACACAGGGTCTATGATATTGGGGACAAAGCTAGCAAACTCCTGGCGTGGCTGGATAAGTAGCAAGGGGGAGGAAGGAACATATTACAGCTCACAGACTCATGTGGAGTTGTCCACACCCAACCAGGTGACATAGTGGAAGTCCTGGCTGATCACTTTAATGACGTGTATACTCCTGCGATAGTGGTAACAGAAGATGAGGCCCGGAACGCCCTCGAATGTGTGCCTCTGCCAAAACTGACGGACGAGGCATCGAATGACATCGATGCCTCCTTGACTATCGATGAAATTCAATTGGCCATTAACTCCCTTCATTCGGGTAAGGCTCTGGGCCCCAATGGGGTGCCCATCGAGTGGTTTAAAATTATGTCAGAATCTCTGAGTACACCCCTTCTTCAGATGTACGAAGAGAGTAGGTTGAAGGGAACATTGCCGCCGGACCAACGGATGGCGACTATCGTTGCTATCCCGAAACCGGGTAAACCGCCCAGCGACTGTAAATCGTATAGGCCTATCTCCCTCCTGAACCCGGAGGCCAAAATAATAGCTAAAGTGCTGGCGAACAGACTCCTGTCATGCTTAAATCAACTGATTCATCCGGATCAATCCGGCTTCATGCCGCATCGAAGCACGGCCGTAAACCTTCGCAGGGTACACGGAGTTGTGGCGAGACTCTCAATGCTGCGGGAACCGGCAGCGATCCTATCATTGGACGCCAAGATGGTGTTCGACTTGGTGGAGTGGAATTACCTCTTCGCGGTGCTCACACGTATGGGCTTTGGTCCAGTGTTTATCTCCTGGATACGTATGCTTTATAAAGATCCCATGGCCAGAGTAGTAGCTAATGGTCACATTTCTCGAACCATACATTTAGGACGTGGCACACGGCAGGGTTGCCCACTCTCGCCCCTCCTCTTTGCTCTGGTTCTGGAACCGCTGGCGGTTACTATCCGTACCACGCAGCTCCTGAGGGGGATCCAATGGGACCCGCATTGGGAAGACAGAGTGTCCCTTTACGCGGACGACATGTTAATATATCTTACTGACCTAGAAAACAGCCTTCCCAACCTCCTAGCTCTCTGTAATTCACATGGGCGAGTATCAGGATATACCATCAACTGGGCAAAATCGATCATTTTTGAGCTCAAGGGGCCACTCCCGCCACTTCCAGACTCCTGTCCGCTGGAGATAGCTCCCTCTTCCTTTAAATATCTGGGAATCCATATTACTCGCGACGAGGCGGAGTTTGCGCGGCTCAACTTGCAGCCTCCCTTGCTCCGACTCCGTAACGATGTGCAACACTGGAAAGAACTTCCACTGACATTGCTGGGCAGGGCAGCGTTATTTAAAATGATGGCCCTGCTGCGCTTTTTGTACGTTCTTGAGAACGCCCCACGCTTGATACCGGACAGCTTCCTACAAAAAATACCGGCACAGATCACGGGTCTGCTCTGGGGAAACCGGCCAGCTCGGATCTCACACACAAAGCTGAATAGGAGCTGGTACGATGGAGGCATTGCACTGCCCAATATGCGACTGTACTATTGGGCGGCCCAACTCAAGATCATTAATCAGTGGGTGCACGCCCCGCATGACGATCCAGCATTCAAAGCAGACAGGGCACAACTGGGCACAAATTGTTTGCTGGCACCACTATATCATCGAGGCATTGCGGCAAAACTCATGGGACCCACTAAACACACCGTTCACCTGTGGTACAAGGCGCAAGCGAAGCTACACTGGGATGGGACCATCACAAAACTCAAACCTTTGTGGGACACCAAGGCACTGGGTCATCTGCGACGCACTAAGGGCTTTACCCAATGGGATAACATCGGAATATCAACTGTGGGAGACATGTGGACTAGAGAGGGAGTGGTTTCATTCACGACCCTTCAGGAAAAGTATGAGTTGGGGGATAACGAATTATACAGATATATACAGATCAGACATGCCCTACCGGCGGCAATCTCACCAGACACATCCCCACCGGAATCCTCCCCGCTAGAGGACCGTCTGCTCACAGATTTCCTGCAGGAAGGCGCAACCTCACTGACATACCGCAAATTAATCAATAATTTACCTGACCCACTGGAGAAGCTAAAAGACAAATGGATGACTGATGTCGGAGACTTAGATGAGTCCGACTGGAACGCAGCCATGGCGTCTCCACGTGAGGCAGGTATATCATCCAAATTCCGTCTAGTGCAGTTAAAAATTTTACATAGGATTTATTACACCCGAACAACACTACACAAACTGCAAAGAGCGGATCATCCATATTGTCTCAGGGGCTGCGGGGCAGAGGGCACGTTTATACACACGCTGTGGGAATGCCCATGTGTTGTTAGTTATTGGCAGTGGGTTCTAAGTACCATTGCACAGACACTCCACACCTCACTCACACTGGACCCGCGGGTGTGTCTACTGAATGTGTGGGGGCCTACTGATCTTACCTTCTACGCAAGGGTATGGACCACGATAGGGCTTGTCACAGCCAAACGAGATATCGCACAGAAATGGGGGTCGGCGGACCTCCCCACACTGGCGCAGTGGATCAGAAACATGGACATGCTAATGTTGACAGAAAGAGCAGTTTACAAATTAAGGGATAACCCTCGCAAGTGGAATGGGGTCTGGCAACTGTGGAATTCCTATAGGGGGGATATCTGTGAGCCGTTGGTGGAAGAGGATCTTGAGGGTTCTGATGATGAGGAAGAACACTGAATGGGGGCCGAGGCAAGATGGTGGGCTACTTGCATAGAGGACACGGGGATGGTCATGTCGCAGGTGAATTTGGCGGGGGGGGGTACGGGCGGGTTCGGGTTATGGAGGATTTGTACGATTGGTCCCTCACATGACAACTATGATGCTAGATACTACACCAAGTCTAACTTAATGTCATACTGATTCATGTGTGCAGTTTCTTTTAGTTTAGTTCAATATGAACACAAAAAACACAAAAAGCAAATTGTATTTTTACTGTAAACTTATTCGCTCCGTACATTTGATCATTTTGATAACTGATGCTGCTCTACAATCGGACGAGGTCCAGAAACCTCCGCATTGTTTGTATTTACTTTATACTACAAGCCGGCCTCAGGGTTGTAGGCATTTATGTGACAGATGATGATGATACTATTTGATTTTTGCAACAAAAATAAATAAAAAAAAAAAATAAATAAAATTAAAAAAAAAAACGTATTGCATCCCCGCAGCTAGAAGAGAGGCAAAAGGCCAGGAGGTAAAAAGCATGCTAACCCTGGGTGTCATAAAGCCGCCCCAGAGTGAATGGTCGTCACCGATCTTTCTAGTGCCAAAACCGGATGGCTCTGTCCGGTTTTGCATCGGCTTTAGGGCGGTCAATTCCATATTCAAGTGTGACTCATATCCCATCCCCAGAGTCGATGAATTGATCGAAAAGCTAGGGGAGGCACAGTTTATCACAACCCTTGACCTGACAAAAGGATATTGGCAGGTGCCCCTCAAACCAGAAGACCAAGAGAAAACGGCCTTCTCAACACCTACCGGCCTATATGAATTTACGGTATTACCCTTCGGTTTGCATGGGGCACCTGCCACATTTCAAAGGCTCATGAACAAGGTATTGCTAGAACATCAATATTATTCATCTGCATACCTTGATGACATTGTTATATATAGCCCTGACTGGGAATCACAGCTGCAACACTGTACTCAGGTTTTATCAGCCCTACAGGAGGCTGGTTTGCACATTAATGCAAAAAAATCAAAGGCAGGGTTCAAAAAAGTGAAATACTTAGGGTACCTCCTAGGCGATGGGTTCATTGAATCCAACTCAAAAAATAAAAGCATACAAGAAACTCCTTTCCGTCCACAAAAAGAGAGGTCTTTCTAGGGCTTCAGGGATATTACAGGAGGTTTATTCCTCAATATTCTGAAGTTGCTACACCCCTCACTGACCTACTGCAAAAACACGTCAGGGCTAAAGATTCCTAGAATCCCAGTCCAAAAGCCAGAAAAGCCTTTCTATACCTAAAGACTGCCATAACCACTGCTCCCATCCTACGCTCCCCTGACTTCTCCAGTCCCTTTTTGTTGCATACAGACGCTTCCGACCACGGGTTAGGGGCCGTTTTATCACAAATATCCCGAGGGCATTGAGCACCCCATCCTTTTCATTAGTAGAAAGCTTTTCCCCGCGAGCAAAAATATCCAACCATTGAAAAAGAGTGCCTGGCGATTAAATGGGCCGTGGACAAACTTAGATACTATTTAGAGGGTGCCCATTTTCGCCTTTATACCGATCAAGCTCCATTGCAGTGGATAAGCCGCAACAAGGGGAATAATCCATGGATACTATGCTGGTTCCTTTCACTCCAGCCCTTCTCCTTTGAAGTTATCCATAGAAAGGGCGCGGACAATGGGAATGCGGATTTCCTTTCTCGTCTCCCACTGTTCCCCGACCGTGAACAGACTGGGGTAGGGATGTGTGAGGAGGTGCATGAAGTCTCTTACGAGGTGGCCCCAACACCAGAACGCTTTCCCCCATACCTCTTTCCCTGTCCCCTTCTATATTCACAGACAGTCTCTGGAGAACACTGAGCTTTTAAGCCCATAAGACTTCCAGGTCACATGAGGGGATCAGCTGACCTGCAGGGGCTTAAGGTGGAAGACGCAGAGGAAGCGCGTTCTCGTTTGGACTCTCGGAGGTAGCGGATTCAGTGCGGGACATCAGCTGGTGGAGACCTTTGCAGTTCGTCCGTGGAGCAGCCTGGATCCTTGCTCGAAAGAAGAGGACCCTGTGACAGCAAGAGGAGTGTCCCCGCAACCGGAAACTGCTGGCAGAGTAACAGACCGGCAGCCAGACCCTAGCTGGCAACGCGAGGAAGCCCGTCACGGCCCTGGAGGTTCATGGCTTTACATGGTACTTGGGCGTTTCGGACAAGTCTGGTGGCGTATGACTGGCGGTCCCAAGGGAGGGGGTGCCAGAGAGTGACTGCACTTACCCAACCAGCGTTATTTAAAGTCTCTTTGCGTTTGCACTCATGGAACACTGGTGAAGGATAGTTGGTGATACTCACTTGCACTCCCCCTGCTCCTAGCGTAAAAAACAGAAGGCAAACAACCTTCCTGACGACTCTTGTAACTCAATCCCCCTTCTCTTATGGCATCCCGGGCTTCGTGAGAGAGAGGAGAAGACCACTCACCAGACTCTCTTCATCAGGAAAATAACAAAGGAACCCGGAGACGGGAAATAGGACTACACCTCCCAGAAATCCCTGTTGTGACCAATAGAAATAAACTTTCTCAGTTTAAAAACTACCTGCTGTCCTGGTCTGCTTCTCCACTGTGCTACACAACCCTAGCCCCAGGGACCATTCAGAACACAAGACCTATCAGCCAATAAGAACCCTAACCCTAAGCCATACACCCAATAGAAGCACCAGATATAGGAGCCAATCAGAGCACATATTTAACAACCAGTAGGGAACTTATAGAAGGGGCATGTGACCTTAAGCTCAGGCTGTTGGGCAGGGGGTTAGGAGCTGCTCCTCAATTCAGAATTGAGGCAGACAGGTTCAATCAACACTCTCCTGTTCGAACCTCAAATCTAAACCACTAACAATACTGCTTTTCCCACACTTAAAAGACTCACTCTCCTAGCCAAAGACAAGTGCTACATACACTTTCCAAATACAGTTTAAACCACGTGAGCAGATTTCTGCAGTATCAAACCACACTCTCCTTAGCCTTTGAGCTGTATTGTGACTTTTTGTCCTTGCTATGACCAAAGGGAGCCGGGGGTGGATTGCTTTCACACAGGTTTCAGTACAGTATAGGGGAAAAACTAAGAGGGAAATTTGAGCAGCTGGGCAGGAAAAGCAGCAGATTTGAACCTACAAAGCAACAGGTAAATTTAAACAGTCACATGCAGGTAAAACAGCAGATTTTAAGCTTCAAAGCAACAGGTAAATTTAAGAAGTCATGGGCAGGAAAACCAGAAGATTTTAAACTACAAAGTCCACAAAGCAACAGGTACATTTAAGCAATCATGGGCAGACAAAACACTTTTACAGTTTCAGGGATAAACACCACAAAGTCTGTCTTCTCACAAGCTTATGGTTTTTTAATCACTGAGATGTTGGGCACAGGGAAGCTGTGGTTCACAAAAAAACCCTGAAAACACACTGGAGAGGGTGGGCAAAATATTTACACTCTACGGGAAATATTCTGGGCTTCGAATCAACAGGTTAAATCTCTGATCTTCCTGATGTGTACATGGAAGGCAGGAGATAGCCTCCCAATGCCACTTTGTATTGAAAGAAAATGCTTTAAATAATTGGTGATATGGATTTACAGACGGAAAGCCTCACGTTATTAGGACAATCTCATGTCATGTTGTGAATGTATCTAGGACCCTAATTAAATATTCCAGATTTATGCCCTTATATGGTTATAATAAATCATGTCCTTATATAGGCATAAGAGTCATACCCATATTTAGTCATAGCCCATGCAGCCCAAATACGGCAATGCTACTTCCTTAGACTCCTAGCGAGCACAGCAAGTTTTTTCAACAAACCAAACCTCCAGCAGCCTGGGAATTCCCCATGCCTTTGTTTTGATTTGTCATAGAACTCCTGCGAGCACTAAAAGAACGGCCCGTTCTTAGTGACATCTTTTATTGACGTCTTATGTCCAACCTTACGTCAAACACGGCACCTTCCAGGTATAAATATACCAACACTTGCCTTAAGCAACACACGGTGGTGTGGAGCAGAGCGGCTATCTACTTATCCGAAGCCCAGCTGATGCGAGAGCCGAAGGAAGCCGTCCCTCCCTTTGACACACCAGGAAAGAAGCTGCCTTTTCTCACGCCGAGAAATCCAGCTCCGGTGTTTCTAGTCACCCTTGCGGGTTACTGGGAGATCGAGTCCTGAGAAACGAGATACAAGACCTCCTTCATTCTATAACCAAGGTACGGAGCTCATTCAAACCTTAAAGAGAATTCTTGATTCAGATTCTTGGCAAAAACCCAACTTACCTTAAAACTGCAACTTACTTACTCCTTCCCACGTATTAGGCTTAGGCCAGGTACACCAGGGTAGGCGTATCTTAGAAGCACCAGTTGAGTTTGTTAGTCAATGTTTTTATGTATGTAAATATTTTATCAGTTTTAAAGTATCATATGGCTAAGAAACCATATCAATGCTTTTAGAGTATTATTTCATAATACTCCTTTTACTGTACGCACTTTACTTCATGATAAGTATTGCAATTGTGGCAATTCATTTCTCTTGCATGAGAAAGAAGACTGCTCAATAAAATAACACCTTTTATTGAAAACGCCCGTCTCTCTATTCCTCTGCACCCTGGTGAAATTAAGCATACACGATTGACTGAGTGAAATAGCTGTCTATTGTTTTCACACGACTCTGGAGATCTACTCCTTATTCTGGGGGAGCAAAGTTGTCATGTTATATGGTTGTCAGAAGCTAATCCCTTCTTGTCTAAATCAGGGAAGTTAACCCCTCCCTATATATCCGAGAAAGTTCCTAGTGACCTCTGAGCTAGCTGGCAAAACTAATTAAGTCTAACATAGTCAGTAGAGACCTAGATGACCTCAGTCCTATGCCTACACTGCTGTTTATGTTATTCCAATGCGCAGAGCCTATTGGGAATAAAGGAACTACACCACATGGTGCCCAACGTTTGGTAAGGCGATAATCTAACGCTATATACTAGAGTAACTCAGTCGTGCTTTTTCACACAGACCCTTTTTCCCGTAAAAACTCCAATAGACGTCTGGAGTGTGTGAAAGGTTAAACATCCGCCGGAACTTAGTAGGATGAGAATCCTATGTATTAGTTTACGGTATAGTCAACGTTGAAGGATACAGTGTTCCAAAATATTGTGCACCTATTCTTTGTTTCCTTGAAACTTGATCTGCAACAAAAAAAACTTTCATTAAACAATGTCAAACCACAGCGACAACAACGGAACCGGTGAAGCCGCAGTAAATGCGAATCAACCGGGTGCAGATCTTACAGGGTTTAATGAAGACGACCATGATGCAATAATCATCCTGGTCAATATAAGAAAATCCATAACTATAAAACTTATAGAAAATGGGGTATCATCGAGAGGTGGTACAGTTGTATTTGTGGTAGAGGCCCATGAATATCGGCAGACAGAGGTATTCTATTCCTGGATAACTTTTCCAGAAGCACATGCTGTGACACGTGAGTTCCACTACTATAAAATAGCGGAATCTCCAGAGGAATACTCTCCGTTCGAGGAAGTTGAAATTCCACTAACATACCAAGAGCACCTGCTCTAATTTACTGGTGCCCTAAAACATCAAAATCACATTACCAGGCTCGGTCCACTAGGTAGACCAGGAGCCACATGGCCGGTTCTAGCCAGCCACACACCACATCCAGACATTGAAGAAATGTCAAACGAAAAACTCTTAGTTAAAATAAAAGAATGAACAACAGCATATTGAGATTTAGTTCAATTTACACTTGACGGTACAAACTACAGAATAAAACAACTAATTGAAAATCCTGAAAAAACCTTTATTAAAAACAATCTCAATTCTCAAAAGAAGAAGTGGGAGGGTAATAAACAAACCACTCCCAGAGAAAAACAATTTCAGTCCAGAGGAAGGTCTCCCCAACGGAGAAATAGATCTCCAGAAGAGGGGGGCAAGACTCCCCAAAGGGAGCCCTCTGAAAAAAGATACAACCTTAGAAATAGGGATAAATTAAGAAAACCTGACAGATATCAAGATATTGATACATGTCCCTCTCGATCTTTTCAGACTTCCTCACAGAAATCGGAAAGAAGAGGATGGTCAGAACACAAGGAAGAGCACGTCAAGTCCAAAGACAAAGAACCTGCTCATCAAAATAAAAAATCACAATTTCCCAGAAAGAAGGTAGCAAGTATTAAAATTAAACATGCCGAGAATCCTGAGGACACAACTGAAAAACGAGGAGTGGGCCCAGACAATGCTAGACAGCACAGCAGAAGTGACCAGAGCTCGCAAGATCCTGATGACTCTTCTGTAGACAGTGGACACAAATGAATACATTCAAGTGGAAACTGCAGACACGCTAGTTAGCGTGCCCCATAAACTATATGAAATAACATTATGTATAGAGGGAGATAAAATTAGGAAAATAAAAGGTCTCTTTTGGGAGAATCTATCTAAAGGCTATGCTATCCTTCTAGCAGAGAAAGACGGATGTATAACGTTACACCGCATACTTTTACTCCGCATACCATTACAACGCGGTATTCACAACGCATACCGTTACAACGCATAGCGCTTTGGGGTGCTGGATAGTGGTAAGTATAATTTACTATTCTAACTCCAGTCCCCGTGGACCCTAGGGAAGGTGTTGGATAGTAAATTAAACTTACCTCTTATCCTAGAGCGCCCCCCAGCGCAATGCGTTGTAATGGTATGCGTTGTAATGCCTGCGTTGTAGTGGTAGTGCGTTGTAAAAATTGCGTTGTAACAGGTGCATACCGAGAAAGACTGGCCACCAGAGTTTGTCAGGGAGTGCCCACATGGCGAAGAAATGATTATGCCTGCCTTCTCAAATCATATCCCAATTCATAAAAAATACACATTTGCAAGAAAATGGGCAGTGGCCCAAGCCCCTGCTTTATATAAAAATCATGTAGGATGGGATAAGGATTCTCATCCCCACAAAATCCAGTCAAAAAATCTACATACTGCACAAAGGCAGTACCCAGTTAAACAAGAAGCTAAAAGGCAAGTCAGGGAGATCTTAGATCAACTTGAATATCAAGGGGTGATTGAAACATGCACCTCACAAATGAACAATCCTTTGTTTCCTGTCTCCAAGCCAGACGACTCATATCGTCTAGTTTTGGACTACAGACATCTAAACTCCTGCTGTAAAACTTTTGCAGTCCAAAACTCACACAGTGCAGCACTAATGAATAACATTGTGCGCAAAAAATATAAAACGACATTAGATATCTCTAATGGATTCTTCTGTCAAAACATTGCACCTGAAAGCAGGTATTTGACCGCTTTCTCAATAATGAGGTCGCAAAAAAAATTCTGTCGACTCCCACAGGGATTCAAGAATAGCCCAGGATTATTCTCAGCAAGGGTAACAGAATTACTACAAATGTATTATGATGAGGCATTATCCTAGGTCGATGACATCTATCTTGCAGACGATGACCTGGAGACACACTTGAAAAGAGTGAACACCATAATACTTGGGTTCGCATTGGAAGGTTACAAATTCCACTTTAAAAAGTCAAGAATAGCCCATCTAACTGTCCTATTTTTAGGATATGAATTATCAAGTGAAGGCAAAAGACTAGCAGACAATTTCTTAGAGAAATGTGCAGTACTCCAAGCACCTAAAACGCTGCAGAATTTACAATCAATACTAGGTTTCCTGAATTTTGGAAGAACATACATTCTAAATTATGCAGAGAGGGTTAAACCTCTCTACGAATTAATAAAACCTGATTTCAAACCTATTAATTGGACTCAAAAACACACAGAAATTTTGATATCATTACAGACAGACATGTTAACCAAAACAAAACTGCAAACACGCGCAAACGAACGCAACCTTGTAATCCGAATCATCCCAGGAAGATGTGGATTCACATACCTGACCTCTAATGAGGGAGAAACGGTACCAATAGCTTACAAATCACATTTGTACACACAAGCTGAAATAAAATTCAGTTCTACAGAAAAAATTCTGACAGCGGTTCAAACCTCTGTAGCAAAAGAAAGAGCCCTAGCCCAGGGAAAAAGGATATCTGTTTTAACAGCTGTATCAGCCCTTGAGGCAGTAACAATACCAGGCAATCCTAATGCTAAAGCTCTAGATCCAAAATGGATAAAATGGGAAAATTCTCTTGCTGCAGAAGACGTGGCACACGCTTTAGATCCGAAAATGAATAAAATAGAATATCTGGAATATGAAAATGAATGTCCTCTGCCGATCAAAATTCTGCCTCTCGAACAGTACACCTCTGTAATCTACACAGACAGATTTGCACAACATTACGCTGTGGAAAAGAAAATTTACAATAACGCGTGCGCGATTGTTAAAGGTCGCTGGCGCTTAGGTAAATTCAGACCAATGATCACTAAAACCGAATCATTCAGAAACTGTACAGCTCAGCGAGCTGAAATAAGATCTCTAAAATTGGCGCTTGAAAATGCCGATCGCGAATTCCCCACACTGATAGTGTGCGATTCACATTACTGCGTCCAGTCTTACAATAAGAGCATGCAGACTTGGATTCAAAACGGTTACAAGGATGACACAGGTGCCACAATAAAGCATAATAAGCTATGGGAACAAGTAGTTCTTTTACAGAAAGAACTACAAAAGACTCATGTGATACATACACTGAGTCATCAACGTGATGGCGTTCACGTTGGAGGGAATTCATTGGCTGATAGAGCCACAGCGGCAGCTGGTCAACCGGCTTCCGTAGCCACTAAAACGCGTTCAGAAAAACAAATAGATGGAGAAACCATGCTGGCAGTAAAAGCCTCATTAAAAGGCGACTATGCAGCGTTACCTCTCAACTATCCACTCAATATTATATACATAATTGATGCGAACTCTGTTCCGTTTGCTCAAATCCCTGGAGTGGGGGATAGAGTAATTCCAAACACGAACCGGAGAATCTTCTTGATACAAGAAGCACACATGGGATTGGGTCTAAGGCACCAAGAGATCCTGAAATCTCTAATAGATTTACAATCACAGTACTGGTGGCCTGGAATGAGCGTGCAAGTTTATAACTTTGCAATGAATTGTCAGGACTGCAACAGAGATCGCAGTGGTGAACCGGAACAGACACCTGCCCAGACACCTCTATTAGACAGCATTAGACTATCTATACGCAGACATCCATACGGAAGAATGCGGTCCCATAATTATTAAGACTAGATTCACTAAAGATGTGGCCCCAGCGCTCGGCTGACGCCAGAACTGTTATAAAAGATTTGCGATTCTTTATTGGCATATATGCAATTGGTATGCTACATTCTGACCAGAGTCCTGCGTTTAGCTCTCGAGCTTACAAAGAGGCCATGACCAGCATGGGCATTGCATTGCGGTACTCTTCTCCCTTCCATCCTGAGGGAAATGCGGTTGTGGAAAGAAAAAAACGTGACATAAAGCAATCTATAACAGCGAGGGTATTAGGTTCGAGTGATGGGTGGGTCAAACATCCAACAAGTGTCCAGCGTAGTCTTAACAATCTGCCAAGAAGTTCTCTAAAGGGTTTCACTCCATATAAACTATTGTTCGGCACTAGAATGAAAATCCAGGATTTAGATTGTCAAACTTCAGTGGTGGAAGAAAAAACCTTTGATATCAAAGATCGTTTGGTTGTTTTACAGGACTTGAATGAAACAAGAAAAAGTCTAAGTAACATAAAGTCTAAGCCAACAACCACTGAAGAACCACCTGTCCCAGCAAGACCTGTCTGGATTCCAAAGATAGGGGATCTGGTCAGAGAAAAGACCACTTTGAAGAAGGAATTTGGGCCTTCTTACAGAAAAGCAGTACCTGTCTTAGCTGTCAGCGGAACAAGATCAGTACTACTACCGCCACTTTTTGGTAAAAAGGAGAACAGAGTTGTATCCATCGACCTGGTGAAACCACAATCATGTGGCCAATAATAAGCAGTAGGCCCAGTGGACTCCCAAGAAGTAGCAAGAAGTAGCAGATAAACCTTCAGTGATTAAAAAAAAGGACTATGCAACAAAGCCATGGAACTTGTGCCTCTTGAAACCCAAATTGCAACAGTTCATGAAGAAACGCCACTCTACAACGATGTAGCCACAGACTATACAAATGTAACAAAAGAAAATGCAAAGATCAATGGAAATCCGGAAGCAATCCCCCCAATTGACAGAACTGCATCTGGCTACTTTATCAACTTTGATGACTTTTCCGATGATCCGAGTGAACATGGAGACAAGCTAGCAACAAAAAGAGACTCTAGAGACAATATTTTGAATCTGCCTCTAGCATATGTACAATCTTGTATAACTATGTGATAAAATGGTCTCCATCTTTTTTCTGTATTCAGAGCCATTTCATAAATGTAATTTTCGCAATTCATTCAGCCAATATTTATATTTGCATTTCCTGAATGATAACTCCGCTTGAAAGCGTACAGTATAATACTCATTTTCGTGTAGCGATACCATTTCAAATGCATCCATTGTATTTTAGGGTGGGCTGGAAAACACATGCATACCTATATGTTTCTATATTGCTTAGTATTTAGTAATGATGGACATTATACGTGGAGTGGGTGTTGTGAATGTATCTAGGACCCTAATTAAATATTCCAGATGTATGCCCTTATATGGTTATAATAAATCATGTCCTTATAAAGGCATAAGAGTCATACCCATATTTAGTCATAGCCCATGCAGCCCAAAAACGGCAAGGCTACTTCCTTAGACTTCTAGAGAGCACAACGAGTTCTTTCAACAAACCAAACCTCCAGCAACCTGGGAATTCCCC